>NW_028263371.1:39941226-40249560 GCF_051168715.1 Poecilia mexicana | reverse complement strand
TGAGAACTGATCCAGCTGAGACCATCAGGTTAACAATATGTTTGACACTCCTGTGTTCATACATTTCTCTCTCTCTCTCTTTCTATTTCTGCTAGCACTGACTAAGCTCAGCAGAGATTATGCTAGCACATGCTATGGAATGTGACCTCTAACCCTTAGCTGAAGCCCGGGGCGGATCTAGAAAAATATCTATGGGGTAGCAAGAGGGGGTGGGGGGGCAGGATAATGTCTCGTTTCTCACGTTTAGCTTATACAGACCTAACATTGGACTTAATTTACTTGACTTACTTGTTGCAAAATATTGTTTTTAACTTGCATTGTTTCAAAATGAGCTACATGTAGCACTGAGGATTAAATATAATTTCTTAATGTAGTATAGTTGATTATTTTTACGTCTTTCATACTGCTGCTAATTGATATGTGTTACTGGACTGGACAACGCCTTAGTCGCTATATGATGCATTGAGTTGTGTCCAGAAAACTATTCAGTTCCAATGCAGGACGAGCAGAAATCTGTCACAAAAATATTAGTAGCGCCATCATTTATAATCGGATATATCTATTAAATCTGATTTAAAATAAAGCTGAGAAAACTGATGTGTGCTACATAAATTCTGCCTGAATTTATGTATAAATTTATGTATAAATCTATAAGCAGTTTGGTTTCTGTTAATTCTGTCAAGATGCAAGAAAGGGCTAATTTTTCTTATATTGGTAAATTGTTTTATTTTACATATGCTGTAGGAGCCGTAGTTTGATGACTGTTATAAATATCGCCACGTTTTACGAACAAAGGAGGGGATTCATTCAGTTTTTGTCGCTTGTTTAACTTTTAGGAATTGCAGCGGCTGCAGTGCGTCACAATAGAGGTACAATGGCTCTTTGAACGTCAGCTTCCGTGTTCGGGGAAAAGCGGCTCGGTCGTTTCCGGTCTATTGAGAATGGTATTTTACACTAGGTGCTTGCAGGGGTTGGCCAAGGTAACAATTAATGATGCACATCGATCCGAAACCCCAACAAGTAAGCTGGAGAAAGGTTTTAAGAAGTACGCCTCATTAAACATTCACGGATACAAAGATGAGTTTTACTTTATGACTAACATTAACTTTAGTTTATACTAGTAGGCAATGTTCTTGGACATGTTTCTTGTAAAAATGTGCTATTTAAGTATCTAAACATTTTAATCCATACTAATCTCCAATGTTTTTACCTTATTTTGTACTTATTTTCAAGTGTATTATGTGTTTATTGTCGTTCGTGTCAAACAGAGGGAGGTTACGGTTCAGGCTTTTTGCCTCTGAGGCATGAGGAAGTTCAACAAGCCCCACAGCCTAACAATAGGGCAGCTCTGGTGTCAGAGTTCGAGTTCAGCTGGCTGTTCAGGTTCAAAGTTGTTGTGCTAACATGTTCTTTAAGTTCTCTGTGTTATTTCGTTTTATTACCTTAGTGTGTTTCTTGTGAAGAGCTCAAATAGGATGGTGTTTACAGCAGTGCATACAGGCGGATTAATTGTCTGGCTGTCTGGCTGTGGTCTGCTCACTCGTTCCCATAAACTTGCTCTTTCAGGCGGAATACAGAAGTGATTCCATGGAAATACTACAGGGCTCCTTTATTTACCATCCGTCTCCCCCCGGTAGTTTGTCTGAAGATGCTGATCCGGAGTGAAGTGAAGGCTGCAAACTTTGCTGTGCGGCGTTAGCTTTAACTGCTAGTGGCGAATATTTACAAGCCACCGTCTTCTTAATTCAGGATCGTTTGGAAATCCATGAAAACTTAAACGCCCATTATATTAGGAAGACAACAATGTTCATAGTATTGCTTTATTTGCATCTGAAAAATGACTTTATCTTTTCTAGTTGTCATGGTAAGTCAAAGCGGAAACAAGAAAGCTGCATTTCGCTCATGCGGATGTGACATCAGCGCCGTACGTGCAAAGAGCCCATTCTGCTTTTTCTTGCTCTGTGTGTGATGGCATAGATACTTTGAAAAAGTAACTTTAATCAGATTATTGATTACTCCTTGAAATAGGTATTGGTGTTCTGTTTATCAGTGCTACCCGTAAATCCGTCCTACCTTGTATTTCTTATAAATGCGTCCTACTAGTCTGGAAGTATCGTTTCATGTGTTTTATTTCATTGAAGATTATGGTAAGTTTTATTTAATTTAGTTTATACTGGCTTTAATTCAGCTGCTGGATTACTTAATGTTTTTAGTTTACATGACAGGCAGCATGCAAATATATTTATAAATGGCTTTAGTTTACTGTCTGCAATTTCGTTACTACTGTCATTATTTGGCAGTTAATCAGGACAAAATACGTTGTTTTGTGGGCTATTTTATCCCTACGTTTTAAAATATTTTAGTTTAATTACACTCTTTTTATTATTAAACCTTGCTAAATAGATATTGGCACAGGTATTATGTGGGATTGAAGCTGTGTAATAGCGGTGTATTATTAGTGTATATTAATCATATCTTATCATTTCAGCAGCACAGAAACCTGCGCAGTTCGGTGGACACATTGTGGCTGCGCTGCATCTCATAACAGACATACAACGCATTAATGCGCAAAAAAGAGATGCAGTGATCTGTATTTGTCTGCGTTTAATTTAATTCCAATAAAAACGTGTTTCTCCTGCCTAATACTGTTTTTTTTTCTTACAAACACCTTTGTATTTAAAATATATATTTTCAACAGGTAGGATATTCTAGTAAAAGGTTTAGTCTATAGCGTTTCATTTTCAACAGGTAGGATATTCTAGTAAAAGGTTTAGTCTATAGCGTTTCATTTTAAACGGGTAGGATATTCAGATAAAGGAAGTGATCTTCTTGTGGTTTCGTCGTGTATATAAATTGTTCCAGTGCCATGCTAAGCATCCTAAGCTTCCACTTCAGTCCCATCACTCAAATAATGTTATCATTTGACATTAACATAACCCGCTATAGTTTTCTGTTTGTAAACATGACAGTAGCAGTTTTGGACAGTAGCACTGACAGATAGACTTAGCTATCTATCCGTGCTACGGTAGGAAAATCTGACGAGGTAGCACTGATAGTCAGAACACCATAACTATTTATTGAATTCATAGTGCCAGCTGGTTTGGCAACGAGGGTGGAAGGCTTTCATTCGGGGTGGCATCTGCCACCCCAGTAGATCTGCCCCGGGCTGCAGCCGTGTGGATTGGAGGACTGGACGGGCTGGTTTCCCCGGGGGGAGTCGCTCCATGCTTGAGAAGCAGAGAGACGCAGGTCACATGGCCCCTGGCAGAAGCTTCTGTTAATGCAGTATGTCCGTCCACAGTTGTGTGGTTAACCTGAAGTTGGGGAGGGGGAACAGCAATGCCTGAAAACTTTGAACAGTACACCTGGCCTCTGCTTTGCATTGTGCATTTTGCTTGCTAAAAGCTACATTGCCTGCGTGCTGCTATGTGTATTTTGGTTAATTTCTCACTCCTTTCACTTGTCTTCAATGATTAAATATTGCTGTTAACAAGCAAGAATTACAGGCTTTATTAAAGAAATTCTAAAAGAAAAGAAAAAAGTCATGAAGTTTTAAATTGACAGTGCTTTCTGTTTAATTCTTTTTCATTTCTGTGGGCTGTAAATCACTTACATTTGCTCCGTTTTCCACCAGAAGCTTGGCACAGTTTGTGTGGCCTTGCTGGCATGCGACATGAAGGGGAGAGACTCGGTCCAGTGTGTTTAGGTTTACACACATTCCCTGTCAACACACCAGGACACACGAATTCACTCCCAAACAGAGGCTGCACAGACAAAAGTCAATTTATCTTATTGGAATGTTTTGTGTTAGTCTATCACAAAACATTGGATAAAAAAAATGCACACTTGTTTTTTCTTTTTTTTTTATAGAAATGTTCAATAAAAAACAAAAATAGCACTAGTTTCTGTAAGTCCCCATTGAATTCCACAGTTGTTTCTGACTGTAACATGAAAAAGTATGCAAAAGATCAAAGATAAGAATTGCACTTGCAAGGCACTCTAAGTAGTGAAAAACATTAAAGCTTCACACAGCATTATCACAAACGTGTGTCCTGTTGAGAATCTCATGCAGCAGAAGCTGATTAGAATTTTAACTTTTTAACTCCAGAAGTTAAACTTTACCTGAGCCACGAGTCTTTGCAGACAAAGAACGTTTCCATTGAAGGCTGCGTCGTGAATCGGAGACCAGTCGGCTTCAACATCTTCGTGTGAAACGCAAAAAGTTGCTCAGACTTTGAGGTGATAGACATGTCTACTGTAATAACATATTTAAAGTGTTAAACTCACCGCTCATCAAAGGGTTGGAGAAATAAGGACATGCTGTTCCTTTCTGTGTCTCTTTGTTTCCAGCAGACATTCTTCACCTGTTTTCATGTTCGAGTTGCCCTTTTGTCAGACTGGAATATGTTTTTGTCCTATTTTGAGAGCAGTTCTTGATGTTTTCATGCCATTTCCTTCCTGGAGGAAGGACTGTAATGACTCAGCTCTGACCAATGGGAGTGCAGATGGAGAAGGAGAAGTAAGTGAAGCCTGTTGGTAATATTTTTTTTTGTTGTTGAAATCTGACACCGCACATCCACACCCATTATCTCTTGCATGTAATGTGACTATTTTCCCTCTGTTGTGTCCGACTTAATATTTTAAATTTAGGTAAACTGGATCAGTTTAGGTAAGTAAAAATGTTCAACTATACTCGTGTTTTTGTTTTTATGTTTGTTTTATGATTATAAAGTCATTTCCTGTACAGAAATTTCAGTTCTCTAATGTCATTTTTTACTTTGAGTAACTTGCTTTAAGCGTTCTGACACTTCAAGTCGAAACACAACATATTTAGTGATCAGCAGGAACCAGTGATTCTGGTTCCCTTATCATTGCCATTACTGGCTAGGTTAGTACTTTGTAGTTACTGATTAGGGCCAACAGTGAGACTAGTTTAACATTAACCTTTAATGTTGGGGAATATTTTTTTTTAACAATTTATAACCCAATTGAACGTCTATTCAACCATCCATGCAGTCATAACAAAATTATCTGAGTTTGTGATGTCATCATATAATTTCCAAAATGGAGGCGCGTCTGGTCAGGTGATTGTTTTGGTTGAATTTGTTAAATAGCTACAGCATTTTGGTAACATGTCCTAGATCACACTCAAACTACTTTATTTGCATTTTTGGAAATGTCTTCCATACTTTCTTTTTTATTTCTGAGTTCCGAGTCCAAATTTGGCTGTACAAGATGCTGACGGTCATCATTTTTAGTTTAACAAAGAAATACACAAAATTTATAATTATTCTGTAATAACAATATTTCATTTATGTTTGTTAGCAGTGTAACAAACATAAATCTTGATGTTAATTAAATGTGATACATAGATTTTTTTTTCTGTGCTCTACATACAAAATAAAAACTGCCAGAGTTCCTCCAGTTGAAGACGCAGCAGACTGCAGACTCTGTTTCATTTGTTCTAGCTGTATGTAAAAATATTCTCACCATTATTGCCTTGTGTTCTGCACTCAAGAGTTCTTTAGTGCTACTGTAATATTGCAGTGCATGCAGGCCAGCAGAGGGCAGCCACAGAGAGCAAATGTCCAGATTAAGTCAAAAGTCTGACTGCGTTACCCCGGGGGTTTGCTAATCCCCGGCAGCAGGCTGCAAGCCAGACACACAATTAACTCCGTGGCGTGTCAGGGAAGGTATGGATTAGAATAAAATCGTGCCAACTGTATGAATGCCCTCTCTGTTTTACCGAATCTTTGAAAGTCCTTGTTCCTTTGTTTCAGTTCTCCAGCCAAGTGAGCACATCTAGCAGCTGACTTCTGTTGGATCGGGACAGGGTGTGTGGTTGCCTGATGCACACATGCAGGGGTAAGCTGACCTTAGCAGGCAGGATGCAGCCAATGTTCACCCTTACAACGGAAGGACCTAATTTAGCTTTATGTTTTTTTTTTATTATTCTGGTCAATACTATACAGGTGCTGGTCATAAAATTAGAATATTGTGATAAAGTTAATTATTTTCCATAATGTCATGATAAAAATTAAATTGTCATATATTTTAGATTCATTGCACACCAACTGAAATATTTCAGGTCTTTTATTGTTTTAATTTTGATGATTTTGGCAAACAGCTCATGAAAACCCAAAATCCCTGTCTCAAAAAATTAGAATATTATGAAAAGGTTCTCTGAACGAGCAATAAAAATAATCATCTGAATCAACAAAGTAACTCTAAACACCTGAAAAAGATTCCTGAGGCCTTTAAAAACTCCCAGCCTGGTTCGTTACTCAAAACCGCAATCATGGGTCAGACTGCTGACCTGACTGCTGTCCAGAAGGCCATCACTGACATCCTCAAGCAAGAGGGTGAGAAACGGAAAGAAATTTCTGAACGAATCGGCTGTTTCCAGAGTGTTATATCAAGGCACCTCAGTGGGAAGTCAGTAGGAAGGAAAAAGTGTGGCAGAAAACGCTACACAACGAGAAGAGGTGACCGGACCCTGAGGAAGATTGTGGAGAAGGGCCGATTCCAGACCTTGGGGGAAGCAATGGACTGAGTCTGGAGTAGAAACATCCAGAGCCACTGTGCACAGGCGTGTGCTGGAAATGGGCTACAGGTGCCGCATTCCCCAGGTCAAAGGTCAAGCCACTTTTGAACCAGAAACAGCGGCAGAAGCGCCTGACCTGGGCTACAGAGAAGCAGCACTTTGGACCACTGTTGTTCAGTGGTCCAAAGTACTTTTTTCGGATGAAAGCAAACTTTGCATGTCATTCGGAAATCAAAGTGCCAGACTCTGGAGGAAGACTGGGGAGAAGGAAATGCCAAAATGCCAGAAGTCCAGTGTCAAGTACCCACAGTCAGTGATGGTCTGGGTGCCATGTCAGCTGCTGGTGTTGGTCCACTGTGTTTTATCAAGGGCAGGATCAATGCAGCAGCTATCAGAAGATTTTGGAGCACTTCATGCTTCCATCTGCTGAAAAGTTTTATGGAGATGAAAATTTAATTTGGTCTGGAATCTGCCCTTCTCCACAATCTTCCTCAGGGTCCGGTCACCTCTTCTCGTTGTGTAGCGTTTTCTGCCACACTTTTTCCTTCCTACTGACTTCCCACTGAGGTGCCTTGATATAACACTCTGCAAACAGCCGATTCGTTCAGAAATTTCTTTCCGTTTCTCACCCTCTTGCTTGAGGATGTCAGTGATGGCCTTCTGGACAGCAGTCAGGTCAGCAATCTGACCCATGATTGCGGTTTTGAGTAACAAACCAGGCTGGGAGTTTGTAAAGGCCTCAGGAATCTTTTTCAGGTGTTTAGAGTTACTTTGTTGATTCAGATGATTATTTTTATTGCTCGTTCAGAGAACCTTTTCATAATATTCTAATTTTTTGAGACAAGGATTTTGGGTTTTCAAGAGCTGTTTGCCAAAATCATCAAAATTAAAACAATAAAAGACCTGAAATATTTCAGTTGGTGTGCAATGAATCTAAAATATATGACAATTTAATTTTTATCATGACATTATGGAAAATAATGAACTTTATCACAATATTCTAATTTTATGACCAGCACCTGTATGTGTTTTTCATTTTGAGAGTATCACATGCTACATGAACTACTGTTTACTGTTTTTTTTTTTTGTTGTTTTTTACTTACAACTTCCTGTCAAGATATAGATTTTTTTTAAGCTCCTACTCCCCAAAATAAGTTATATGCAGCACTATGCAAAAGTCTAGATTCATCCTTACTGTTCTCATGTGCTCATGTTGACGAAATGATACCTTGCAATCTTTTAAAATGATTTAAGCCTGTAGTTTGATGCATACCTCAGGTCATGTTACGGTTCATTTTGAGTTTATTTACTTTTTTTTTTCCCCGTTATAGATTTCCGTTGTTTCTTTTAAACATCGTCAAAAGAAAGCGTATAGAGCTATTTATCTTGAGTGACATGACATAGTGTTTTGCCTGCATTTATGTTTAGGCCAGAGCCCTGCATGTGGACATGATTTCGCTGCACATATGACACATGCACATGACCACAAATTCCCACGCAAAGTGATCATGTGTCGGCCCAGTTCTTATCCAACTTTAAGCATAGATCTACAAAGTGTCCCTTATTTTAACTACTGTGATGAAGAGAGTGCCATCTTATTTTTAACTTTTTACATCACAAATATTAATGTTTCAAAACAAAATGGCTTTCCGTATGTGGAGAAAAGCGTACAGACAATAAATTTAAGACGGCAGAACAACACTTTCTACATCTACAGCTTGTCTGTCTCCCCAAATCTTTTGTGATATTTTCATTTCACAGGTTTTGCTTTTCTTTTTAAAAATGGAAACCATGCAAACAAAAAACAAAAAACGATGAGCCCATGCTTGGGCATGTAGACACTGAAGCAGATTAATTCTCCGCCGCACTCTAAAAACTGCTGGGTTATTTCTTTGACCCGAATGCTGGGTTTATGCTGCTGGGACAAAACTAAACAAAACTACCAAACGGCTTTCTGAGTGCTGCAGAGGCAGCGCTCTGCTTCGAAACGAAGGGGCTGGTTATTTACTTCAAGTGGAGAAAAGTGGACATCCATCCGGTTGTGATCAACAGGGTCTGATCGGCTCTGGGGGCGCGGGGGGCATGGAGTGGGGGGCGGGGGCGTGGAGTGGGGGGTGAGGGGGGAATACCAAGCAGCTGCAGAAAAACAAAGAGTATAGACTTTACTTCCTGAGGGTCTTCATGGAAAAAAAAAAAAAAAAACATGTTCCACAAAAGCTGATTTTAGCCTTCTACCACACTCCATTGAGAGTGCACTGACTTACTGCATGGTTCAGCAGCTTCCCAGCCCCAGAGAGGAAGGCAGAGAAACTGATTGGCTACATATATAGAGTTTTTTCTTTTAATTTCAGTTTACATCTAACTATTAAATTCTGTATTTAATTGTATGTTTTACTGAGCCAAATTGCATAATTCTTGTTGTTACTCAATAGGAATAATAGTGACGACATCCCATCCTGTCTTATTGCAAATATTGGGTCAGAAATATGACCAAATATTTCTTTAATCTAACTCGGTATGCTGCGTCAAACCCATAAACCAAACTTTTTGTGTTAAATCAGCCTAGATCTGGAACCTTATTTGTTTTTAACCCAGCAGTTTTTAGAGTGTATTAACAAAAAAAACCATTCAGTTCCTAACAGGAAGTGATGCAGGCGCATGTCTGGGCTTGAAATGTACAGTTGTCAGATACCAGGCATGCTTTATTTAACCAAACACTACAAGACGATACAGAATACATGAGCCTTTATGAAGCATAGGTGAGGAAGGCATTCGGTTAAAATGTACGTCTTCCCAATAAAGTATTTATGTCCACTAAACAATACAAGGTTTTCATCTTAAAATCCTCTAAAAAAAAAATGTGTCGTCACATTCAGCTCTTTTAACTCTAATTGCACTTAAATTAAACTAGAACATTTTCAGGAGCAATGCTCAAGTCCTCATCTGATGATAGAAGGAGTGTTTAGCACAGCTGCAGATCTACTAATCAACGGTCATCCACTTAAAGTGACAACCTTAGCATGAAGTACAAATAATCAGAAGCCCCACAAGCCATGTAGGGTACGCAGCAAACTGATCTGGTATAATACAACATGAGGTCATACCCTGGCACATGCCCAGTGAAACATGGTGGTGGCAGTATCATGCCGGGAAGATGCCTTTACTTTAAAAGGGAGGGGACGAACTAAAGACTTGAGATTTTGGTCTGAGCCGTGTTTACCTTTCAGCTGGTTGGCACTAAACATTCAGCTGTGAATACAACCAAGCTGTTTAGATCACGTGTTAGAATGGCCCAGTCAAAGTGCAGCCGCCTGGAGAAAATTCATAATTTAAAGGAGGCTGTGCAGATTCTTGTGACTTATTTATGTTTTTAAAGCGTGCACTGACAAAGTTGGGTTTCACTTTTGCGACTGCTTTACTCCATTTGAAGTTGATGTTATTATTTGACCTTTTTCTCCCCTACATTAGTGTGAACGTGCAGAACAGGGGGGGTGGAGGAGGGTGGGAAGGGGGGGGGGGGTAAACGAAGAATTAAAAAGAAAGCTTTAAGTCTGCTTCTGCCGGCTGACATAATCAGTCTCTTTCATACAACAGCCCTTTTGTCGGCGCCTTGCATTGTGCGGCAGACTTAAGCTACAAGTTCAGGGATTAAACAGAAGCACATGATGATTCAACCCCGTGATTTGTCGAGGAGAGCTGCCTCATGGACTCAGTCATTTCCTTTTTCTTTTCCTTTCCCCTTCTTCTCCTTCTTCTTCCTCCTCCTCCGAACACCGTCTTCTCCTCTCCCTCCTTCTGCTCCTCTGCATCGCCCCGCAGTCCCTGATGGCTTCCCCGCGGCTGGAGACGTTCTGCTGCCCGAACCGGGACGCTGCCACGGAGTTCGCAGTCTCCTTCCAGCCCGTCCTGTTCGGGGCTCTGAGTCTGGGCAGCGCCGCTCTGAGCCTCGTGTTCGCTGTTCTGCAGGTTCTGCCGAAGCGCAAGGGATACAGGAGACTGGGACAGTACCCTCTGCCGAGGCCCGCCTCCTCCTCCAGAGTATTGTTCATCATCAGTATATGTGACATACTGGGATGCACAGGTAAACAAATCAATCATCAAAAGCAGCCGATTTAGTTTGGTTTTCTTTTTTCTCCTTTTTTAGTCAAAGAAAAAAAAAAGAGGGGGTGGTGGTGAATGTGCTGTTTTTTTTTGTTTTTTTTTCCACAGCGTGGTTCTGGGTTTGATTACGCACATGAATAGTTTCTTTTAACCCCTTTGTTGCTCAACAAAAAAAAGAGCATTTGAAAACTTGTGTATAATACCCTTATAATTAAGTTGAAATTGTGACTAATTAGTCACAACCTAGAGGGTCTGAGGATATTTACTTTAAAATTTTACTCATCAGAAATAAGATAAGGAAAAACTGGGCAATCAACAGGAGAGAGGCGGGGAAACAGGTCGCTAGTCCATCGAAAATAAACTGAGCAAAAAAAGAAAGAAAGAAAAGAAAAACAACAACAGAACAAAAGAAAAATTGTAATTAAAACCGCTGTTTTTTTTTGTTTTTTTTTTGTTTGTTTGATTGGTCAAAAACCGATTAAGTAAATTATATACTTTTAGGAAGTCAGATTTTTTTGCCTCTTTTTATTATTTTAAAATAAATATGTAGAAAATATTTGTTTGCTGCAAAGTATATATTTTTTATGTACAAAAAATACATTTATTCCAAAATTGGTATTTGTCAACCATCATATATGCCAGTAGTAGGCGCTGTTTCGTCCAAACACTTCTAAAGCGCTTGTTTGAGTTTCCAATACATTTTCTTAAGAGCACACTTGTTAAGTAAAGAATTTAAAATGGATAAAGCGGTTTTTAAGACTTTGATTTTGAAAATCCCCCTCTCCAGATATACATACACAAATTAAGATGTGCAGGATTTCAGAACATGAAGCAATTAGAGATTGGTTTCATTTAAGAACATTTTATTTAGGTATTAAGAGGATTCCAAACCAAGTGTAAACTCGGGCTCATCATCCTTTTTGATGACAAACCAGTAAAGCGGCTTATATGTTTACATTTTATATTCTGAAACAATGATCAAATAAAATGGTTTCTATTTGTTTGTTTGTTCTTCATTTCCGAATTTGGAAGAAATCTAGTCTGCTTAAAATCCAAAAAAATCAACTAAAAAAGTGTAAGATGAGAACCTTTTGAGAAATAATAATAATAATAATAATAATAATAATAATAATAATAATAATAATAATAATAATAATAATAATCTTCTTGCCATGCTTGTAAAAATTATAAAAGCTGCAAATAAACTCAACATAAATGCGTTCTGACGCCATTTCAATGTGTTAAATCAGCAAAGACTATTCTTTCCTCTGGAGACAATTTGGCAACATTTGTTAAAAATTAATATTATATATAATAACAATCCACTTGCCACAGGCCGTGTAGGGTAGACAGCTAACCGATCTGGTATAACATAACAGTGTTTATTGCTGTAGATGCTCTTTGAATGAGTCACAGCTTTTATTTTAGTGCTTTTTTTTTTTTTTTTTTACAACGGGGATTTGCCACTAATACGTTCAAAATGTTTAGATTTCTGTTGGATTTCACACTTAGGGTACGTTGCCTGCCAACGAGGACGGAAATGTGTTTCCAACGTGCATTTAAAACTGAGCGAGTGTAACGATATTACTTCCTTCAGGAATAAATAATCTGATCCTGAACCCGTATCTCTGATCGCCAGTTATAAAAATGAAATATCCTCTCACTTAGTGCTGCAGAGGCTGTGAACTCCGTGTTTTTGTAGTAGTTTATATACGTCTGTTAATCATTTCTTTTACAGGCAGCCAAACCCACCTGCTGCTCCCTCTGTATTATGAGTACCTGTTGTGGAAACTCCATTCACATATTGGATGAAGCTGGAAAAGCAGTAAAACTCGGCTTTCCTATTGCCATCATAGATATAAACATTATTAGATTTCCATGAGGTCAGATTTACGGCGAGTCCCTGCAGAGTGGCTGAGGAGCTGCAGATTGCAAAACCCAGCAGAAAAAAAAAAAGATACATAAACAAAACAGTTAAAGTTAATGCTGTGTTTCACCAGAATCCCTTTGGAAATGTTGACAAAATGAAGAGGCAATTTAAATTTAACTTGTAAATAAAGAGGGAGCAATGAAGACTGGCAAATTTTGACCAATTCCATCCTAGCTATTTATACATTTTCTTTCCAAATCAAATGTTCTTTTTGCTTTATAAAGACACGAGTCATGAGCTTCTAAACAGCAAATCGTGTTCAGTCGCAAATATATATTTAAAAAAAACATTTTTGCTGCAGTTTTATTACAGATTTTATGTATTGCTTTTTAACAAGGACTTAGCCAAAATATATTTAACTGTATTTTCTCAAATATGACAATTTCTGTCCATTCTTCTCTTGAGTTGATATTGGCTAGTTAATAAGCTGGATCATCTGCTCTGCTTGCTGGTCTGGAGTTTGCTGCTTACCGTAGCTTTACTTTTATAAAAGTGACGGGTGACACTGCTTTCATTTCGGTGCCATGTCTGTCCTTGAGTTTTGTGACCAGGACTGATCCGGACTGCAAACTGTGAGTCTGTATCAGAAAGTTTAGGGACGTACACAACTAGTCATTCATGCTGGATCTTGAGATCAAATCCCTCATGTGGTTTTGCCTATTTATTATTACCAAACCTGGTGAAATCCTGGATAAAGTTAACTGTATTTAGAGATCCGGGAAATTTAAAATCTTTTAACCAAATTAAGCCCAATTCCAACCTAAGCATCCATGTTATTTTAGATTTCTTTTCAGCACAAAAATGCGTGTAAGAATCAATTTTTTAGGCTTCCTGGAGAGGGAAAAAAAAGAAGCTCTCAATCCATTGCTTTCATGCAATAAAATGATTAATTATACCTGCTTTTTTTTTTTTTTTTAAATACAGCCCTATCCTGGAATCATTTAGGATTTCAAATATCGGTGCTAATACCTGGACTTTTACTAAAGCTTATCACACCAGGAGACTCCGACCCTCATGTCTTTGGTCCAAGCTGTTGCTCAGCATGCAGAGGAAGCACAGCTCTCTGACACCTGAACTGCTCATCCATCACTTTTCCTGGCAAGAAGACGAGCAGGTGAAGTCATGTGTTTCCACGTCCTGCGAGATCCAGTCACCGCTGTGGAATTAGAGCGGCACACAGACGAAACATGGAGCCGCGTGCCTTCTGCGTTGCGTGGAAGTTCCAGGAGACCTCCTTATTTTATTTTATTTTTTTCCAGTTTTGCGAAGGAAATGGAAACACCCCCAATAAAATACATCCGCTAGAAAGCTCATATTTCCATGATGTTAAGCTGCTATTAAAAGGACTCCCTGACTGACAGTAATTAATCCAAGCAGTAAACCAAAACAGCTAAGAAAAGCAAACACGTGTTGAAACGCTAATTAAAGCCAGGTAATTTCCACATGGGCCCTTTGTGTTGGCTCCTCTTTCCTCCTCCAGTTTAAGATTCAATGTGACTCTCTCTGTTTCAGGGATCATCGTCAGGTCCTCTGTGTGGCTGGGTCTGCCGAGCATCGTCGAAGGCATCTCGGTGACCAACAACACGGACGTGTTGCCAGAGGCCTTCTGTGTTGGCAGCGCAGTAAGTGTAAAAGATGCTCCTTTAAACAATTTAATGTGGTCAAGCAGCTCGGTTACACTGGAAGCCACACGTCTTGTCTTTGGTTTATGCTTGAAAGATTACAAGGAAGGGTTTTTGTTTGTTTTTTTTTTCTTTTTATAATCACGCATGATTCTGGAAAATGTAGATGTCACGGGAGGTCATTTGCTCGAATCAGAGCTCTGTAAGTAGATGGGAGAAAATTGCGTCTCGGTTTGTAACTTTGAACAGTTTCCGGCTTCCATGAGACTCTTATGGCGTGATTATCTCGAGTGAACACATCACCGTTTTAAAGTGTTAACACAAAATGTACAGGACAGTGTAATCTATCAAAATCAACCAGCAGGGTGAATTCTTGGCGTTCTGATGAGAACTCTCTGTTGCGTATTTAAAGAAATAATGAGATTTCTGTATTTTTTATCAACATTATAATTTATTTAAAAACAAGAGAGCATCAGATTTAGAAAAAAAAAACTGCTAGTAACCAATGGTACAAAAATATTATGTTATTATATTCAGGATAAATTTACCAAAAAAAATTATCTGATGACTAAATAATAATTTTAAAAAAACAAAGATACCACACCAACACGGCTTTACACACCAATTAAAAGGGGAAGTTTCAACTTTGGATAAAAAGTATTAATTATAACGATTAATCTAAGAATTACCAGGAGCTTATGAGGTTCTCTTGAATGCCTAAAGGAAGAGGTTTTGAACCCAATTTTGACTCCTAATATCCACTTTAATCTCATAGTGGAGAGAAAAAGATACCAGGACCAGGACTGGTTAATCAGCCGAGGGACGATTAACCAGTCAAGAACTGAGAAGCGAGAGCGTCTGTCCTATTACAATACAGCCAGTTGAAAAAAATGCATTGTACTTGTTTTGTAAAGCAATTCATTTCGACTCAGAAGCCTCTCTAAACTCCAAAACTATCTCACAAGGCAAGAGTCGGTTCTTTATGCTGGGATTTTCACATTCAAAGATATAAAACTGTAATCATTTCACTCAATAAAAGACTAGTTTAAACTTTATATTTCAAGATCTGGCCAATGGTGGATTGTTTTTCATTTTCTAAATGAACCAAATAACATGATCAATTGGTTAAGGTTATAAAAACACTCACGTTTGTGAGACACTGGGACTCCACCTGTGGAAATTTGTTCGGCTAGATCTAAAGTCTGACGGGAGCTGGAGAGGAGCACTTAGATGAAAATTCAAATCGGAGGTGGTTAATTGTTTGGTCGATCTGCACTGGTGGCCATCCAGCAGTCAGCTGTGTAGCAGACATGCTAGCAGTGTTAGCTTGACAGCATCTGCTGTTCTGTTTTAGCTTCCAGGCAGAGAATGTCTAAATGTCCAGAATGGGAAGTGTTTCCAAACAACCAAATATTTCTCTCTTGGGCACAACGGGGAAAAAAATGCGTAAGCAACAAGTGGGGGTGGGGCAGTGTTGTGTGAAAAAAGCAGACTAAACCTCATAACCTTTATGAGTGGCAGCTTTATCAGTACCTTCTTTTAAACATTGGCGTGCTCAGGCCTACTTGGTTCATGGCTAGTTGCCACCAAATACAACAGATTTTGTGGTTTAGTAAACCACACATTTTGCTGGTAATCATCCATTTCATTGTGCTGCAGATGTGGATCCAGCTCTTCTTCAGCGCTTCGTTTTGGTGGACCTTCTGCTACGCCGTGGACGTCTTTCTGGTGGTGAAAACCTCCGCTGGGATCAGGTTCTTTTTGAGCTTCGCTTCTCCTCCTCCGCAGTTCACTATTACCTCGAACCTTCCTCCTGTAGAAGACAGGATGACGCGAAAAAAAAAAAAAAAAAATCCAAAACTGAGAAGAACCCATTTAGTTTCAGCTCTATGTGTAAGATGCTTTTTTTTTTTTTTTTTTTTGGTCCCTTTTTCTCACTCCTGACTCAGAGTGAGGAGTTGTTTGATGACACAATAATAGCTGTTCATGTTCCTCTACTCTTCCTGTCAAAGCAGCATGTTTGTTTCTTTTTTTTTTTAGAAGAGAGGAAAACCAAAATACCATCCACAAGAAACAGATCTGCAGCTTGTGCTGCTGTGAGTCCGAGTCTCATGACTTTCTCTCCCCCCCCCTCAGCACCATTGTCCTCTACCACATGATTACGTGGGGTCTGGCTGTGCTGCTGTGTGTTGAAGGAGTGGCCATGCTCTACTACCCATCCATCTCTGAGTAAGATACTTTTCTGTTTTCCCGAAGGTAAATCAAAATCCCCTTTCAGTGTCGCAGCTGAAAGCCATGAGAATCGTTTATCAAACAATCTTTCTATCCTGGAGAACAATAAAGTTATTGATTGAATGATCCAGGATGTTTTTTTTTTCCTAATCTTTTTTTTTTTTTTTTTTTCACACAAACTGCTTTTGCATAAAATGACGGCAGTGACATTCTGATGACAGCATAAGGGAAAGATTTCACAGCTCTGGTTTTATTGGATTTCTCCAGTTGATCAGAGTTTAAACAGATTTAAATCTTTTTTTTTTTTTGTGACATCATAGGATCTAAAAATGGAGCTAAAGTTTAGGGTGACGGCAAGAAGGTCTACCAACCTCGCAAAACTTGATGTTCGTCGCAAAAGATAAATCATCAGTGGAAGAATGCACAATTCTGCTCAGTAATTACAGAAAAAAGTGAATTCCCGAAATGTCAATAAATATTTTTCTACTGAATGTTGAGGAACAGGAAAAGAAAAAGAAAAAACATTGTGGCATCCTGTTTTCCAATAAAAAGTAAATAAAACAAGATTTTTCTTCTTCTTCCCAAAATAAAACTGGTGTAGAATCTCGTTCATGCAGGATTTCTGAAGGAGCCTTTTTGAAAAACGATCAGTTGCCTCAGGGATAAACTGGGGATTTTTCCAAAAGATCTTTTCTTCTTACATTATTTTATTATCTTTGAGAGATGCCTGATGAAATGAAATAATTCAAAATCTAAATCTGACAGGGCCTGAATGAAATTAGGCTTACCTACCTCTTTAGATTAGATTATTGCCCTAATAACAAGATTCTTGTAAATCAAGAACATCTCAGTTTTTTTTTAGGCAGTTCTTTAGAAACCAGGTAATATTTTTGATCGCTCGTCATCACTTCATTTCAAATAGACGACTTGTAATCGCTCTCATCATGTAGGGAATATTTCTGGGGACGAATTAGTGGATTACTATAAATAATATATATATATATATATATATAATTATTATTATTAGATTAATATTAGATTAATATTATGGTTTTTACCTCTTTTAACAAATCAACTGTAGACTGACTAGACTGTACAGCCTTGAGTTAGAATCATATATATTTCTACAGCACATTACATTTCTATTGCATTTGATGTGTGGTTTTTGTCCACTTCTTCTTACCAGAATGTCACCGGAGTCATTTTATTCAGATTTTTTTTTTTTTTTTTTTCTGTATTGATATTTTATTTTTCAGTTTGTGTTTCTGTGTACAACATGTTATTATTCTGGAAGCAGCTCATCTGATTAAATGCAACTTGTCAAAACGAATTATTTATCCCACTGCTGAATAAATCATGTTCCATCTCCTTGTGCAGCTGTGAACAAGGCCTCCAGCACGCTGTTCCCCACTACATCACCACATACGCCCCCATGCTGCTCGTCCTCATAGCCAACCCCGTGTTCTTCAGTCGGACCGTATCTGCAGGTCGGTTCACCTCTGCCAATTCAATTTCGCACACATGGCAGTGCATCGCAACATGTTTGCAAGAAAAAAAAAAATCAAAAATAAAGGCGACCTTCTGATCTCTCCGCAGTGACATCTTTATTGAAAGGACGACAAGGAATCTACACAGAAAATGAGAGACGGCTGGCTAACGAGATTAAAATCCGCTTCTTTAAAATAATGCTCGTGTTCTTTGTTTGGCAAGTTACGGCTCCACTCAGATTTTCACCTCTGTATGTTTAAATGAACATTGTACGGTTGTCTTCAAATATTTCCCCCTCCCCAGAATTTTGCTCAGTTTATGTAAGTAGCACCAACTTACAACAAATATCTTTTGAAGACGCTTCAGTTCCTCTTTGGTTACATAGAAACATCTGCAGTTCGGAATTAATTGACATCAGCTCATTTCATTTCAATCCAATCCAGTTATCCAGTCACATTCAGTTCCAACAGCATACATTCCAAATCCAACTCCCCCAAATAGAAGGGGTGAATAGTTTGTTTTTCTGTCAGCAGTTAGCATTATATTGACCCAAAGATACAGTCTTGCTTTGTAATCATGTTCCTTTAGGGTTTTAAAGCGTACAAGTGGGAAGAATTACAGTATTAGCGTGGTTATTATTAGCTGGTATAACTAGCAAAGCCCAGTTGCAACTAAAAGTCACCAAAAGTCGGTGCGCTGTGTTTTCCCACATCTGTGTTTTTCTCTTCCTAGAGACGTTTAAACACAGCACAGTCCTCTGCTTTCCAAATATTGTTTTCCTGCTTTAGTGATTGTTAAAAACTACACATTTTCACAAACACTTTTTGCTGTAAAAAAAAAAAAAAAAAAAAATACTGCTGATGTATTTAGAGTTAAATGATGCAAAATTGTTAAGTTGATTAGAACACGTTCCATAATCCTTGTTGGTTATTTGTTTTATGTCGAATGTCTCTTTGTAAGATTGGATTTTCTTTCACGTTGGTGCATTTTTATTATTATTTTTTTAGCTGGGCTCCAAATATCATCAATGAGTGCCTCCTCTTCTACCTGGAGATGCAGCCAAATATCACCGACAACAGTCTGAGAAACATCAGGAACGCAGCCCTCACCACATGGTTCATCATGGTTGGTTGAACGGCAACGCTAGACGCAGATAGCTCACCCTTTTCTATGACCATTTCATGACTTTTATTCACTTTTGCATCATGCTTTTTTTCAGGGCATTCTGAACCCGATGCAGGCTTTCCTCAACACCCTGGCCTTCCACGGCTGGACGGGTTGGGACGTGGACCTCAACCCGCAGCGGAACAGGGAGCTGGCCTGGGACTCGGGCTCCACCTCGGTGCCGAACGCGGCCGGACAAAACCCGGTGGTGGGAACGACTCTGCTGTACCAGAGTCACGTTCAGGAAGTGCAGAAGAACACGATAGGAAACGGACAGCAGCACTCGGACGCCATCAGTGTCCTCTCTGAAGGTAATTGGCTTGCCAGTGGCGGAAGCAGCTCGCCAGTATATCAGGGCTGGTGATGCGCATCGTGTGCACGCACCTTCACGACACGCACTTCTACCGCAAACATCCTCGCTTAGAGAACGTAAACGGTTAGACTTTAGCGATCCTCACCAGAACAAAAGACAGTAGTTCAATTTTTTATTTTTTTTTTATTTTTTTTTTTTACATCATCAGTGTTGTTGATGACCTCTGTTATGCAACGTCTATTTTTGACCTCAACGTAGAGCAGCTGTAGCGTGAAACTACACTCCTTGGGGATTTTATGGATTGTCTGTAAATAATGATCCGAAGTGGATGAAACATTAACGGTCTGTCTGGTATGTGGACACACAGCTGAGAGACGTGTTTGTTTATTGTGTAATTTGATCAGTGACTTTGTGACATTCCATTCAGGCTTGTTAAGCATCATTATTTACAGATAATCAGATGATTAGCAGAGAGCAATGGGTGGTAAGGGGGAAATGGTAAATATGCACATAAGCAGGAAAAAAATTCCCACGTCTGGAACTAATGTGGTCTAATGCAACAATCGTGTGATAAATATTTGTCAAGCTTGTATTGTTAACTTTCTGATTGGTTAAAAAAAAAAGAAAGAAAAAAACCCTCCAGTGGAGGATGCGATGCAAAATCTGACTGACATTTAAGTGGTATAAACTGTTACCTACCACATTCAGGCATGTTTGTTGTATTGGACTGCATCAGTTTTAGCTCTAGGCGTGCCTTGTGAACTTCCACTGTAGTGTATGTAAGTGTGAATCTACTGGAAACAATGCTATTTTCACTCCAACACTACAGTTCTTGTGTGTGCGCCTTGTCTTGTCACTAGGACTTCTGATATCTTTTTTAAAAATAAAGTTATTCATCTGAAGGACTTATGGTTTTCATTCATTCGCTGAACATCCAGTGCAGTAACAGATAAAAAGAAAATAATAATAATACTTGAATTTTAACTACGTTTCATGTAGGGTTTATATTGTGTAATACGTTTTAAGTGTTATGTGCAGCAACGAGTAATCTGCCCCTATTTTGTCTTGCTAGGTTCAGAGTCTAGTACAGTTGAAATCCACATTTCCAGCGAGCTACAAGGGGACGTAGACGCTGACGGAGAGTCCTTGGAGAACTCTGTGAGACACTAGCTGGCCTCATCCACACCCCAACTCCCTCCCCTTTTACATTGTGTTAGTCTTTAGAAGTTAGACCTTGGTAGTTTTAGTCAAGTGTTACGATGGCAACTGCTTTTGAGAAAGCTGCTCTGTCACAGTAGATTCCGTTTTCTATTTTTAAGACTTTTTTTTTATTTTACCTCTGAACATGTTAAACCTTCAGCAGTATTTATAGGGTTTTTATTTTTTTGTCCATCAGCTGAACAGCCCCAGCAGTATTATTTTTTTTTCTTGTAGCTGTAAAACTTGCAAAACAAACTGACATTTGTTTTGTTATCTAGTTACAGATTGACTTTTAGTGCCAAGAGATCCCCCCCCCACCCCAACGGGCAAATTCTCTCAGTTCAGTGCACTGATCTTGTAAAATGGATCCCATCAATAAGCTAAGACACTACAAATTCTTTAAGCTTCTCCGTGTTTTTTTTTTTTTATAAAGGCTATTGTATTTCACACCATCAGTCTATGTATTTTTGCACAAATCCATCTTATGTCGTATTAAATACCTTGTAGATTTGTTGTTTGCTATGAGTGGTTGTGAAAGACTGCATTGTAGAAGAGCTGAACATTTAATTATATTAGTTTGTAAACAAATCGAAAACCAACCTGAAGGATGGACCCTCGACCTTTCCATCGAGTTTCCGCACATTTCCCACGGTCAAGGTTTATTTAGAACCAACTACAAAGTATGAAATGTATATGTATAAATACATATTTTGAAACTGGGGACAAACTACACAAGTGGTCTGACAGAAACAATTTGAAGAAACTTGAGGGGGGAGGGAGGAGAGCAGTTCTCATAGGTGAAATGTCAAAAATGTGTTTGTGTGCACTGCAACGTTCATAAGTTAGACAAAAGGACACAGGCATGCTGTCAAATATCAAAATATAGTAATTTATTTGAAACAATGAATGAATTCAAAGTTTTGTCTTGGAAACAGGTGACAGCAGCACCCTTGATCAAGGTACAAGAGAGAGAAAATAGCTGTCACCCCAATTTTTGGGGGGCTTCTTGGCATGCCAGTAATGATCACTCCCCCCCCACAGACAGCATTCTCAGTCTGACACAGACAATAATGGCTCTCAGAAGAAAAAAAAAAAAAGAAAGAAAAAGAAAGCTTTGCAACACCTTTTACAATCCAGTCATTAAAGACATTAAAATGAAAGAAAGAAAATAATAAACACCGGAGCACTTTCAACCAAAGCCAAGCAGTTTGCTGAATCCACCATCACAAAAAGTGCACTTCATGTAAATGTAGCAGAAAATGCTAACAATGTGAAAGATCAATAACAAGAAGGCAAAAAAGAAGAGGAATATTCTGGAGTATTGAATCGCCATCCACATCACAGGAATTTCAAATGACCAAACTTAACCAGGTGTAAAATAATAATAAAAAGGCTGTTTTGTTTCCAGCAGGACTTTTTTTTTTTTCTTTCCCCCCCCATGAACTCGACTATATCTGGTGGAAATGTTGTCCAAATAGTCAGTTGCTAAATTCGCTTTAAAGTGCCACTGAGGAACTGTGATGATGCCAATCAAGCCGTCATAACTCATTTAGGTCAGGGCGATTCTCTAACTAGTTGGATTTATTGGCAGAAAGGTGTCAAATAAGCTGAATCAGCAAACCAAGGAGACTGGTGACTATTCCCTCCCTTATTTTGGACAAGTTAAAACCTCTGAAGGCAACCAGCAAACAGCAGAAGACAGATTAGGATAATTCATATATCTCACCACATCATTTTTCCACCTCATTAAAAAAGGAAAGTCGTTGTATATATCTGACCGTGTTGAGAAAGACCGTAATAAAAGAGGCCGACATGCACTTTGTTGTCACAGAGTGAAGATGCGACGGCTCTCGTCGATAAAGAAGAGCCCCTGTAGAGAACGATAAAGTGTACTGTATATAAACATATATACACAGTATATAAGTCTGTGTTTTCATCTGATTTACACATCTTTACATTCTTGAAATTTACATCCAAAAAGGGAGAAAGATTCTCTTTGTAAACCACAATTTTCACATCTTTTTTTTTTTCTTTTTTTTTAAACAAAATGCAAATCTATTCATTTCAAGAGAGAACAGGCCGTTTTAGGGCATCAGGATGATTACTTGGCAAGTTTTCCTCTTGTTGACCTGCTGTTAAAAACGAACTAGCATCTACCTCGTAACGGCACATTCAATCTTGACTCTCAAACGTCCGTCTTGTGGATAATGTCAAACAAGCAACGGGTGCTGTGGAAACTTCCTCCTCCGAGAGGAGAAGTTGGGCATCCCCGTCACCTGTCAGTGGCAGCATTGCAGTGATGATAATCGGTAACTGTCATCCTTCTTGCCTGCTCGATTATCTGGACATAGAGTTATATTTCCTAAAGGGAATTGTTACCCCAACGCCTTCCCTTCGCATTTTGTTGCTTCTCCCAGCCCAAACACCTGTCTCTCATTTTCCCTTCTTTCTGCAGAAAACTTGACTCATCTTTGCGTTTCCACCCAGCAGCCTGCAGGGGCCCCAGCACGTCCTCGTTAGAAACCTTTTAATATATGGATTCGCCCGGGAGGGAGTCAGATCCACGTTGAGGGCTTCCTAAGCCAGTTTCCATCCTCTCTCAGGCTCATCGGAAAAAAACGCGCATCAACAAACATTAAGGTGCAACGAATTTAGTTGGTGTTTGAGCTGCTGCTGTCGTCTGGTTAAGGTCCTGTGAGGGGTTCATTTCAGTCCACCTTTGCAGCCCTTCTTGAGCGAGGAGAGTGCGTTTGCTGATGTACGAAGAAGGTAAATCTCAGCGGTTTCCGGGATTCGTCGTCCCAGTAGGAGGGCTATTTTCGGAGATCGAGGACACAAACCTGAATAGGGGGAAGAATCGGGTACAATGAAAACGGTGTTGAGGAATATTTTATTTGCAAAGAGCGAACCAAAGCCTGGATGGGTGCCTAAAAGGATATTTTGTTATACACAGTGATGAAATTCTTTTTTTTAATTTATTTTTTTTATTAGTTTTGAGGATTATGAGACACAGCTAACAAAAATCCAAGTATTTTATTTATTTTTGTTTGTTTTAGAAAAGTAGACAACTATAAATCAACTGTTAAGTTCATGCTGTAGTCTACATATAGTGTTGACAGCTGTCCAGCAGAGACACTGTAAGTTCCAAGTATATTCATGGGAAGTTGAGTGGAAGAAAACAAGCTTGGTAGAGAAAATGTAAAGTTTCCACAGTCAGTGATGCCTGATCACATTTTTGTACCTTCTTCTTGCACTTTTTTCTTTCAATTAATGTTCCTTTAATTTTACTTAGATAAAGCAATCCACTTTTGCAATTACCTTTTAGAGTTTCACCTTCTTGTGGAGGGTGTTAGTGAATGTGTGCTAGGCAGCTGTCAGTTCAAACCCCCCACAAAGAAGTGTGTAGGTCATAAAAAGGCAGAAACACAACATTTCTCCGTATTGCACTCAGGCAATGTATTCGTTTTCTGACACTAAAAAAATGAACTTTGTGATTCAAAATTCGGGTGTGTAATGAACGTTGCATCAGTTTCACTTTTGAATTCAACTACTGACAAATTAAGGCTCCAACAACACTGAAACCTATTGACACGCAACCTTTAAAGAAAACCGAAGCTTACCGAGCCATCTGATGCGCTGGCTCCAACTTTATCTCCGGTGCTGTTCCAGCACACCTCAAAAATGCCACCGGTTCCCCTGTAGCTGTGGACCAAGGCTCCAGTCTGAAACAGAAGCATCACGAATAAGAGCAAACCGGTCTGAGAAAAAAAAAAAAAAAAACTCGTTTCAGCTGCCGTCTTACCACACTCTGACTTACCGTGGTGTTCCAAATGTGGACGCACTTGTCGAAGGAGCCGCTGGCGAGGTGTTTGCCATCAGGGCTGAAGGCCACGCTGTAGACAGGCTCCTGGTGCTTGGTCAGGGTGTGTATACAAGCCCCTCGCTCCACGTCCCAGAGTCGCACTGTTGAGTCAAAAGATGCACTGTGTGGGGGAGAGAATAAAAAATAAACGTCTGAGAGCAGCATTAAAGTTTCTTCTTTTTTCTAGAGACAACACCTCGATTTTTTTGGTCTTTGACGTTTAATTTTCCTGACAATTTAATAAATCCAATGCAGAGAGGCTGTAGATTGTGCTACAGCCTCAATATGTTAAACTCCTACAAAATAAAATTAATAAAAAAAATATATATATGTATATGTGGAGGTGTTCTTTGTTACCTGGCAAGCATGATGTTGGAGTTTGGGTTGTTTGTGCCCGGCCCGGTGGGGCTCCACTTGATTGTGTAGATTTCTTTACTGTGAGCTTGGAGGTCGTGGACACAGGACTCCTGCTTCATACTCCAGATCTGTGTGTGACGGCAAACAACATATGAATGCAAATCATCTCTCACGTTTGTTGCCTGCAGCTACCAACGTGGGAAAACCTTACCTTTAAGGTCATGTCATCTGAGCAGGAGGCAAGCAGCATACCCGATGGATCCCACTTAATGGCGTTGACCTCGTTCTGGGGGAAACAAAACACTCGTTAGGAAAGACGGAGATAAGGTCAGGAAAGCAACACGGGGAAACGCTGCTCACCGAGTGACCCTGGAAGGTCTTGAGAGGCCGGTCGCTGCCGAGGCGACACACGTGGATGCACATGTCTGTGCTGCAGGAGGCAAACGTGGTGTTGTTCTGCCAGTCGACATCCAGCGCAGGGGCTGTGAAGCATTTGCGAGCATAATCGTTAGAGGTTGGCATGTTGGTGATCTCACACCATGGCAGAGTGCGAAACAGTTTGCATCTTGCCCACAGGCACATGTCTATAAAACCCGAGTGAAATCGGTGAAAAGTTAGTTTCTTTGAGTAATTAAATTCAGGTATACGACACTGGAACTGAAATATGTAAGTGTTTGCTTTGGTTAACTCTTAAAGCACCGACTCCAACCGCAGACCATGCCTTGTGAATCTCCCTCAGACATTTCAGTGGAGTTTGCTTGTCCATCTCCCGCAAGCCTGTGGTTATTCTTGCTGCTTGTGCCCCCTTTCATTAGCCTCACTTTGTCCTTCCACTTAGCTTCCCAGTGATGTGCTTTGATAACAGCAAGCTACTTAAGCTGTGACTTTTTTGTGAAGGGTGTCAAAACCTGTCTGCTGGACAAGTCAGACTGTTGACTTTAAATGTTATGTTGACATAAAATAGCATTTCTGTACACAAATCTGAGTGTACTGAGGCTACGCTTTTTTTTTTTTTCAGTTAAAATACTTGAATCTACTCCTGTATTCAGATGGATTTGGATTATTTATGTTGGAAAGACTTTAATGTTTTGAATTGAGCATACTGACCTGAGTGAAAAGGAAACTGCTGCTTGGCTTCTCCTGTGTTTGCATCCCAAATGATTGTCGTCTGGAAAAGTAAAGATCGAATTTGAAAGTTAGGGGGGTAAAAATCTACAGCAACAAATTCTTTAGAATTAGACAGAAAATTGACTTGTTGTCCAACTCGACACAGATTTATTGTTAGATGTCAGGCTTGAGTGACTAACCATGTCCGTTTATAAACTTAAAAATGTGCGCAGTCGTAAAATGCATCGGGTTTTATTATCTAAACTCAACTTTGTGTAAGTATTTGTAGAGCAGAATATATGTAAAACAGAAGTGAACCACAAATTTTGGAAGGCTCTCATTGCTAAAAAAGCTCAAACCGCTGCTGTGGGATTTTTAAAAGTACCTTATCTACGCCAGCACTGAGAATACAGTTCCCCTTCTTGTTCCATTTGAGTGCAAATATGGGCCCTTTGTGCTGCCCCAAGGTGCTGGCCAGATTTCCTGCAGGATAAAAGGTACCTTTAAAATGTCTGAAACTGGATTGTTCACAAAAATGATCCAATAAACCTAAAGTCCAGAGAAACACAATGTGTGACAGTGATGGAGGACGCACCGTCCTTTGTCCATATCCTGGCAAATCCATCATACGAGCCAGTCGCCAGGAGGGTCCCCTCGCTCTGTTGGACGGACAGAAAACAACTGTTAACTCGTCTGTGTAGCATATGGCAGGGAAGCGAGAGAGACGATGAGGATAGCCGATCTGAAACCTACATTCCAGTCCAGTGAAGTGACGTCTTTGTTGCTGGGGACATCCTGGCCGCCTTCTCGGATGCAGTGGCGGAGAACCAACTGGGTGGAGCTGGAGCTGTTGTTCTCGTTCAGGTTCCAGATCCGAGCCGTGGAGTCGCCCGAGCTGAACAGGACACGCACGCACACACACACCAGACAGTTCAATGGTAAGATGTGCATTTTATAAACACACGGCAGAGCATGCACCACAGTGGACTGATTTGTCCCGGCTCCGCTCGGGATCCACGTCAGGAGAAATATGCTGGCTTACCCTGAAGCCAGCAGGTCACTGACAGGGTTCCAGGCACAGATGAACACTTCGGACTCGTGGCCTCGGAGAACTGTGGACTTACTGGCTGGTATCTCAACGTCCCCGTCCACCTCCATGGGCTCACCGTGGTTATCTGGCAAGACCAGGCGAGCAGAAGATGCGATCAGATACACACACTATGATCGATATTACTATAGAACTCAATTTGCATAGAAACTCCAAAGAGACCCGTCACAATGTGAAAAAGTATCAATTGTGCTAAATCTGTTTGAAAAAAGAGAGGCAGCACCAAGTAAGGGTCGGTTTGAGTTGAAGTCCCATCGCTAAAGTTAAAAGAATACATAAAGCGAGGGACTTCAAATTTTTATTATCTCATCAATATATATTATATAATTATGTCCTAAACTCAATGGCTTCCTTAGCATACACACTGACAGAAAAAAAGCAAGTAAACATCTTTTTGAGGACATTTTCAGCATAAATTGTTGGAGCCTTAATCAGAATATTATATACTAATCAATAAAACTCTACCGCAAAAATCTAGGATTAAGTCAGAAGTTTACATACACCCATTGCCAGCAGGATTATTAGTTTACATACTTTTAGTGCTTTACTTGAATCATTTTTTTTCTACATGCTTTCTGCAGCCATCAATGAGATTTTGAAGTTTCACTAAATAAAAAGGTGCATCTCAAAAAATTAAGAATATTGAGTAAAAGTTATGTATTTTTGTCATTTTGATTATGGCTCAAAGTTTTTGAAAACTCAAATTTCAGCATCTTGTAAAATCAAAATATTAAGATCAATAAAGAACAATATTAAAACAGAAATTGCAGGCTTCTGATAAGCATGTTTATTTATGGAACAACTGGCTTCACTGCTGTTCCAACTTCTTCAGGTCTATGGCAAGCTTTAGCTCTGAGTGGTTCATGGGTTCTTCTTGAATATCAAAGCGTGTGCATTTATATACGACACTGACAGTTTGGGTCAGATGGTTGAAACTTGGACACGATTGCCAGAATTAGGGTTCTGAAACAGATTCCTCACAGTTCCAACCTGAGGTCCGTTGACAGTATGTAGATAATGCTTTACACCCAAGAGGACGATGACAAACTGAAACATTTAAAGTGATAATTCTGATAACAGTGATCAAATATCTAATCAAAATTAAGCTAGAAGTTTGTTGATGGCTGAAAAAACAAAAAAACATGTGGTTTCACAGCAAATGTTTAAAGAAATGTTAAGTGTGTGATGTATGCATGTATTTGAGCTTGTGTGTATAATTTTGGACCCGAGTGAATTAAAATAAAAAAAATCCACAGTAAAACCTGTTAAGGTGAGTGTTGTAAAACGATCCCATCCTTCACACAACTAATTAAAAGCCCTGAGCGACACTGGAGCCTCTTCTGGCCACAAGTGTAACATTAGTCACAACACAGTTGTGTTCCCATCAACACCTGCAAATTAATTTCCAAGGGGATCCAAACATTATCTTCTTATTCCACTTGTCCACCTGATCTCCAACTATCTGGTTTCCCTCACAAAAGAACTAAGCAGAAACTACTTATCATTAAGGTGATCTATGACAAGCTAAGAGGTTTGTCCTATTTTTGTTAGGACAAACAACAGATGACTAAATAACATGAAGATGCTATTTTTAATCCTTATTAGTCTTTATGGGCTTTCACAGTTTGGCGTACACACAGAACCATCCAATCACCTAATTCTTTGATTCGACTTACTCATGTTGTAAGTGCCGTTCTCCTCTCCATTAACGGTGGCTTCTCCGTTCTTTGGTGCATTAGACTGGTTTCCTGAGGTCGAAGCAGAGACGGCGCAGGTGGCGTGTTGCTGGGCGAGCTTGTCACGGAAGGCCTGCTGCCGCGTCTGCACCACGTCGGGCATCACCGCATCGATAAGCGACAGGGACTCGATCGGCCGACCGTCGAAGACGGTACCATCCTGTCAGGAAGAAAAGGACATTCGATACTATATTCATTTACTCTGGAGGAGAAGAGACATTTTCTGTTGTCCTGTGTACATAATTAATGTTACATTTTTGCCCATATATTATACAGTAGTTGATGGACAATGTGATATTCCTCACATGTTTTGTGCAAATCTGTTTATTTGATGCAAGTACAAATTTTGAAAACCCACGCTTTATCTGTATTTAAAGATAACCTCACACAGAGACATTTACAATGTCACGGGTATGTAATATAGCTGTGATATAAATGATAGAAAATAAGACATGACAAGTTTACGTTATGGAAACAATACTACGACCAGGGACTGAAGGACCAGAACTAGATATTTAGATGCAAGAAAAGAGGAAGGGAGGACTCACGGCCTGCTTGGAGGAAATATCAGGTCGGCATGATTTGAAAAATAGGGGAAAATAAGGGAACAGGAGCAAGGAATATGGGGAGTAATACTGTTCACTATTGCTCCCAACAGCAATCTGCTAGTACGCAATTTTCAATAAATGTTCACAAAACCATGACAATATTGACCTTTATTGAATTCCAATAACCATGAAAATACAAAACATTTCCATTCTGTTACATTCCAGGTCCCTGCACTCACCTCATTAATGCTGATTTCTGCCTCAACGTACTGAAGCCCTTTCTGCAGGATGGAGATGAGGGCTGCAGGGGGCACTAGTGTTCCATTGATGTTCGACTGACTGATGTGGCTCTCAATGCCAAAGGTGAATGCTGAATGCGTAAAACCTAAAAAAGAAGAAAAAAAGAAAAAAAACCCACAAGATAAACACACAGCACAAAGACTCAAGGACAAACACGTTGACTGAACAGAAATGTGAACTTACATGTTATGTAATTTAGGAAAGAAAAGAGGCCTGAAAGACCTGGTGTTGAATTCATACATTTCTTTTTCACTGATAGCATGTGAACATATTTGCACACAACTGCTTGGTCTCAGTCACTATAAACACCAATTAAACATCAGCAAGGATTTCAATCACTTATCTAATATCTCTTAGAGTATGCTCAGTAAACAGATTATGTGCCGTGTCTTAATAACAGCATTTTTTTATTTTTTTTTACTGAATATACACCTTGCAGGTCATTGCTATGGAAATATTAGATATATTAATAGGTTTTCAGCAGAAACTGTTCGCTGTGTAAACAAGACTTTCATGAGACAAACCTGACTCTTGGAGGTATCTGTAGACCAAGAAATTCACTTCGTCACTGGTAATACTCATCTTAGCCCAGCGAGAGGGGGGAGGTTTGTTGGAAGGCTGAGCTCACTCCTACAATAACGAAAGAAAACACACAGTTTAATCTGTGAATGGGCAAATGGTGGTTACTGAAGTGCTCAGATATTATCTTGTGTGGCATTAAACAACTAATCTCTATCAAAATGAAATAAAACGTAACCGCATTCTGCAGAGGGCGGCTTGTCCCGACTTGTGCTCAGTCATGCAACATGTTCGCTCCAGTTCTTGTCTCGGAGCAGATTTTCTGCTTTAATTTAACCATCTTTGTAAATTCAGAGTTGTTTCTAATTGACCTAGTTAAATACAGCAGGGGAGGGAAAAAAAAGCTCTTATAACACAAGCAGGATAATAAAGGCAAACCTTTTTTTTTTTTCCAACAGATAGAGAGCTGCTGCAAACACTAAAATTACAAGAAGAAGAAAATAAAACACCCAAATGTACATCAAGCTGAGAACAGCTTGCCAAGAACAAAGCAAAAACTGAGACAGGAGAATGAGTTGAGACATGCAGGTGTAAAACTGTTTCCCTGTGTCTCGCATTAGGAACAAATGGCAACGCTATTATGCAGAGGAGAAGTGTGGAGATACAAAGGGTTTGTGTCAGGTATGAAAACCACATGGCTGTCATTCTAAGCACTAAACAGGCCCCACTCAAGGCTTCCTCTGGTAGCATAGCAACAGGAGAGATCGAGCTAAATAGACGTGGAACGGTGTTGTCCCAATTACCAGTGGGCATTTAGCCAGAGGGGCTGAACATGTTGCACATAATGAATTATTCACTCTTTCACCTTGGTATGTTCTTTCAAATGGAGTGAACCTTGACTGCGCTATGAAAACCATGTGAAGGATAACAGTAGATAAAAGCTTATAAAAGACACAGCGTCAGAGCTGAAACATCCACAGTAGTCAATTTCCAAAACTTAGAATGAAATTAAAAAAAAAAAAAGGCATCAGTTATTGTTCTAACTAGAGTGAGTGCTGCTTCTTTAGTTAGTTAGCTCACACAAGGGAATAGGGAAGGCTGGCCACATCAAAGCTAAAGCGACGGCTGCAGCTACATAACATACAGCTGGAGATGTAATCAACAGGCAGCCTGAAGGGGCTCAGGTCCCATCAGTGCAGGACAGCAGCAAATAATCCCTCTATCAGATGAATGCATGATGACACCACCCATTGCACAACCACTGCCATGACAATATCAGGTGCAACATATGTCTACTTTCCCCTTGTTCTCATCTATGCTGCCATCACCCTGACTTTTGGTATTTTTGGCGGTGTTATTTGTGTCTGGTGTGAGCACCGGCTGCCGTTACGACTGCCCAACTCGCTAAATATTGCATCAGCAGAAAAAAAAAGCAAGTTCATGACACTTGAGTTTTAGACGTCCTTTGCGATATGAATACAAAAGCATTTTAAAAGTTTGCACCAAGTCTTGATTGTTTTTCAGCAAGAATTTTTGGATATGCAATATAGAAAAGAGTGAGAGGGAGACGAGACAAATGTGTTGTGGTAGCGCCACAACTGGACTAATATCAGCTGTTAAGGGCACAAAAAAATTTACAAAACAGTAGAGTTTGCTTGACAGCACACTACCGGTACCAACTCTGAAAATTATTTCATTATTATTAAATAACTCTGGACTGTATGCGATCTTTTATAGTTCTAAATCCAGCATGCTTTCATAATCAAGCCTGAATCAGATGCTGTTATGTAACACATTGGGCATTTAAGTTACCAGTATCAAAGAACACCAAAGTTTTAAAAAGTTACAAGAACCACAAAAATATTCCATCATATGGCTGTAAGAACTTGGAAGCAGAGGACCATTACTTAAATGAAGTTAACATTATTTTAAGACATCCGGTTGGCATGTTGCAGCCTTGCTATCCGACCTGATTAGTCCAGCTAATAACCAGATATTATCCCACTGTTGTACTTTTACTTTATCAAGAATATTTAAGCTTACTTGAAATCTACAATAAAATTAACTAGTGTTTGTTTTCCTTTGTTTCAACATAAAATGTATAACTACATTACTATAACTGTAATAATGTATGATGTTATCTTAACAGTAGTAGAAGTAACGGGTTTGATAAAAGTAAGCTTTTCACATTACACCTATTTTTATTTTCTATGCAAATACTATGGTACTATAACATTTTTATTGAAGGTTATCATGCCAATAAAAACTCTTACTGGCACATGCTAATGCTACACTAGGCAAAGATCCTTTCAATAGTTTCAGATTCATGAAACTGTTGTTACCCCTTTTAAAATATGTTTGAGGCAAGATTATATCCCTTTGCTGTTTGTTTCTTCAAATGATCTTAAAGTGTCCAAATTTGTTATTTTAATGGCAGTGAAACTTGTTATGACAACAAAGCATGGGGAAGAATTAAGAATTACTTTTACAAAGTTGTTACTGACAAGAGGTGTAGTTATAAAGTTGATAAGGATTAACATTTCAGTCTGACTAAATATCAAGAGCATTGGGCATAAGGCAGACAACCTGAATGGCCTGAATTAGACATAATCCTCATAAGCTTGGGTTGCTATAGCAATATGAATTGTGCGAGACACAGCAGGTAAAGAAATCCTAAGCCATACAACTTCGAAATATCAAGCAGCTTCACTGTATTCAGTCAACTAAGACAGGCACAGAACCGGCATCGATTACAGAGTAAGAAAACTATACATTAAGGACCTTAAATAAATTCAAAACAACACATTTTTAAATACCAATCGATTAAAGGCTAGGACAAACTAATAAATTGACTCCTGTGCAGGGACATATGATGTCACAAGATTTCACAAGACTAAATAAAACCCCTATATTCATAATAGTATTAATATTGCTTAACATAAAGGCCCCCTCAGAATGGAAATACAATAGCCAGAACTGACAAAACACCTAATGGGTCAATGATGAGAATGCCTGCTGGGACTATAGGGCTCATTGGGAGGTTTATTGCACTTTTATGGCAATTACTTTACAATGGCCACCCCTTCTCTGCAGAAACACTGGACAAAAAGAATGGCCCTGTGAAATATTTGTGTGTGTGCTCAGTGGTCACAGCTGCAAACAAAATGTAATCCCATGTTACCACCAATTGGGGGCAGACTAAAATGTGAGGAGCAATTTAGGATGTGGGCTGTCCTTGCTTTGTTTGGTGCTGCTGATAAGCGGTTAGATTTGCTCCAATGCGAAAAAAAATTGAACTTAACGCGGAAAACGGTCTCTTTTAAGGTCACTCCAACCATATAATGAGAGCTATGTTTTCTCAGGTTTACATTTTCATGCTTAAATTGTTTTGTTTTGTTTTTTCTAGAGGGAAAAACTAGAGATGCATCAATCAGTATTTTGCCAGCTGTCTGATCTTTTTCCTATGAAGTTTTTGTCATCTGGTACAGACATTAGATGATTCAAACTCTTGTTCAATAAATATAATAAAAACACAGCAATAAAACCTTTTCTGTTCTGATCTATTTCAGTAACACAGGCAACATCAAAACCATATGTTAATATGGCAGATGTTTTTAATATGTCTTTAGTATCTTACATTAGAAGTTAAAACAACTAGCACTGCAATTGCAATTTTTGTGGGACAAAAATGATATTTCTATTCTATTCTCTAATACACAGCTGTTTTTGCGCCTCAAAGCCCAAGCCAACTTTCAACAAATTAGCCCTTGACATTCTTAGTGTATCATTTCCTAAAGCTTACTGCATTAAGTTTTCAGTACATATCTTTTATTGGCCAAATGCTCAAAACATACAAATGGAAATAACAACCATTGTCCAGCCCTAACAGCTTTCAGACTTGAAGCCACTTCAGGAGAACATTTTCAAGGCAGGAATTAGACGTGTTCTGCACACATCTGTGCATGTTACGCAATGACCGATACTGACTGGGGGGAGGTCAAAGTTAACCCACCGCTGTTACATCTCTGAGCAATCAAGGGAGGTAGTCACAAAGCGGTTCTGGGATCTTGTCCAGTCAATAATATTAAACTAGCCAAATAATTAGATTCAGCAATTCTTACGAGAAAAGATTTCAACACATCCTCCATAATCCAGACAAATGTCAACACCTTGGAGACTCCTTAGGTTACAAAGCTCATCTTCCGAGAGGTTTCAGTTGCCTTTGGCTGTCACTATATGTTTTAACTCACACAAAAAAGAAAGGAAATATCTGGTATGATTGAAAGGCAAAACAATTGTTAAAATCATGCAACAGTTATCTTGTCAGAGCATAATCCATTTGTGGCCAAAATATGCAGCTAATGGGGACTGTGACTGTGCTTCAGCTTACACGGTTCACTTTCTTTTTACAACTAAACTCGACAATAGCCGAGTAGTTTGAATTATATTATTTGGCCTTAAACCACAATTGCGACCGAGGAAGACTTTTACTCTCACCATGTAAGATGATTCAGTGTTTCATAGAGAAAGAAGCATTTCCATGGCAATCTTGGCAGTGGTACGGACTAAACCTGCAAACTGAAGGCAGTTTAAGAGGAAAGTAAGTTTGACCTGAAGGTCACAGCATGACTTGGGTAAAACTGGACAGTCACGCTCTAAACTGTCTTTGCAGGTTAGGTGTAGGGGCATTGCAACAGGCGCAGGTCATTCCACATCTTCGCCATTTGTCATTTTGGTCATTTCATATCTGTCTTTTTCAAAAAAAGAATAGAATGTCTTATGTGAACTTTTTACCAACCCAGTGTGGATTAGTACTTACCAAGGGGACATTTCATACCAGCTGTGATAAAATGAATTAAGTTTCTAACATCTAGTCATTGTACTCTAAGAAAATGTTGTTTTATGACCAATTCATTTTGTGTTACCATTAACAATTCTCAAGAGGGGATGGCTGAGGATAACAAAAAACATGTAAATTAAGATTAAGTACTTATGTGTGACATTTAGAGGAAGACTTGTATAACTGTACATGAAAACTACATCGGGTAGACTAAAGAAATTAAAATATGCTTTAAAAAAATCATCCGATGAGGTGATCAGGGCATAAAGTAGTCTAAACATGCATTTGGGTTTAAAAATTTCAGAGAGTGTAAAGAAAACAAAACAAAGGAGAACAGCATCAGCTTTTCTAATCATATTTAATACATCAAAGATAATTTTAGATTCGGAACTCAAATCCATAAGCCTGACATTCTCGAAACACGATTTAAAAGCCGATAAGCAGGGTTATCATGGAAAGCATTTATACTTTACAAGAATCCAAATAAAATTCCTTCTGCATACACTTGGCTGCAAAAATCACAAGCAAGGAGAACCAACCAAACCGTCGTCTCCTACGCATGCAGTTTTGAGTACAATGATGTAAAAAAAAAAAAAACACAAAAAAAAACTGCATACCACAGACCCCATTTTCTCCTGAACGGTCACCTCCTGACAGATGTGCAAACAAGACCTGGAAACAGCAGCCATTTTCTCTTGAACTGCTCTGCTGAGTAAAACCCGCCTTTGAAGCCTCTGGTTGGGCTGCAGTCTTGAGGGGGAGGGAGGGAAGTGTGTGTAAGAGACAGAACGAGTGAGTGAGTGAGTGAGTGAGTGAGTGAGTGAGTGAGTGAGTGTGTGTGTGTGAGTGAGTGTGGGGGAGGGGAATAAGTGGTGGGAGGTTGTGTGTGTGTGTGTGTGTGTGTGTTCGGGGGGGTTTGGGAGTCTGGGTGATAAATAATGATTTCCACACAGGTAATCACAACAACTATTTGTGTATTGTCCTCCGTCTTTGTCGTCGGTGAGGCGGCAAGTGACAGTCAATGTAGGTCAGCGAGCGGTGGGGGATGGGAAGCCTTTTCAGTTGCAAGGGGAAACACTTCTCCCACGGCTCCTTTGGGTGGCAACACTTAGTGTTTACCAGCAGAGGCAAGCTGTGCCCCACAGATACAATAGTATGCAGGTTTCCACTTCAACCTAAAGCTCCACCCACAGACCGATATCCTCTCAGAGTACAATAACTCACACGTGAAATTACCCGTTTAGTTAATCCGCTGAAATGAAAACCTGGCGAGTGAATGGCAGAAAACTGGACCTTGCAGGCCCGATCTATTGGCTCCATCAACAGCTAACAAAAAGCTATGCATGTGGAGAGGTCTTGTGGTCTGAGGAGCTGCCCTGCGTTCAGTCAAACAAAGAACAGTTCATAACCCTTCTCGGTTTTCTTGTACTTTTTGCACACGAATTCCTTCCCCGTTTCCTAAAAAAATCGCCGCGTAAGCAAAACCGCGGTGGGGCTATTTTATTTTTATGCTCTTGAAACAATGAAACAACACAATGATCAAGTTGTTTTACGATTTGCCCCTGTGGTACAAAGAGCTCCAGGTCATTGGGGTCGACCACCGTGACGTAGCGTGGCACATCACATAAAGCCAATACCGATCTGACATGAAGAATTTGGCTTGAGTGTTAATAATCCTTCAAAATACTTGACCTTAAATTATTATCCCTTATAATGCTGATTTTGTTTAAGATTTAATCGTTTGAATTTTGTATTTTTGTTTTGAAGATGCATTTTCATCAAAAGTCAAACGTCTCATGTGTAGCTAATTCCCTAGTCTATCAATATCTGAAGATCTTTTTATTAATCTATTTGATTGGTTTTGATTCCATCTGCCATTTCAGCCTGTTCACTCTATAAAAAAAATAAGAGATTATATGAGATTATGACAATTTTTGGTTGTGAAAGCAGGAACTAGACCCCTGACTGGCAAGTTCAAATTGGTGCGTGGTTATTTCAATACGTCCCATGGTGGGTGGCACCATTTTGTACCAGAACAAGGCTGCGCAAAACAAATGAAACTGCTGGGATTTTTGGATTTTAGTATTCATTTTTCAGTGGGCTCACGTCATAGTCCTAAACACCTAATCGGACAGTAAAAGGTCAGGACAATAACGACATGTCCCATACTTATCCAGACCTGGAAAAGGATAAAAGCAAATTCCCTGCTTTTCCAGACAGCCATACAAATATAGAGAGCAGACATTTCCTCACAGACGTTTCGCAGGTTCCTGCTAGTTAGCTGCAAACTGTCTTCAGAGAAACAGTCGCTTGATAGGTCATGTGCAAACATGACACTGAGACGTCACACCTCTGATATTTCTGCCTTGCCAGAAATACCCTTTACACAAGAAAGCTGCTTCCGTTTTCTGACTTCCTGCACAGCAACCCTACATGCACCGTTAATATAAAATAAATGAATCACAACAATCCCAGCATGAGCACACATATAAGAGACTAATGGATCTGATGGGGGGTTTTTTAAGTTAACTTACAACTATCCTTGCACAATTTTATGTCAATTTAGAAAGATTATACAATAAAAGGAGATGCCAGGAAGTGCATATTTATCTCATAGGGGATGATGACATGTTTCAAACGTCAAGCATCTCATGTTCTCATGCTGAACCCACTGACCTCAAATAAAAGTCCTTCCAGGCTGTACTTCAGTTTCAGTAGAAACTGAAGTACAGCAGCCGTCAGATACTGTGCAAACATTACAAATCTTTCATCTGGGTGTCATTATCAAAATAAAGATATCAACCCATAGTTTATATTAATCTGACTACAGACAACACACACATATTTTCCCTTTTAACTCTATTATTTTGTCACATCACAAATACAAATAATAATAAAAAAAAATACTGGGTTTTTATGTGATAGATCAACTCAAACTAATGTTCACAGACGCTCCGCAATGTAAAATAATACGACAATTTCTAATAAATAAAATAAAAGTTTGTCATCATGACATGATAAACAAAATGTGAAAAAGCTTAATAGTTCTGCAAGACTCCACATTAAAGGAAAGTTACTGGCAAAGATGAGCCGCAGAGATGGGGACAATCAATCCATCTAACTCACTACAAATTCATTAACACTAGGTGGCTCGGGTTTCATGTATTATTTAAACTGCGGTTCCTGGAGGGCTCTTTCTATCTGTGTGTAAAGCAACTTGCCTATATCAAAGTGAAAAACCTTGTGTTTCAGGTCTCAAGATCAGATGACCTTAAAAACAAACACCACAAAAAAATTTAAAAAAACAGCATGAGACAGCATAGAGGGTACAAAGCAGTGAACCATTTTGTCTTTTTGAAATATTTATTACACCCCCTTAAATAATAGGATACTAGCGTAAGATTAAAGCTACTGCAGGCAACGGGGAATTAATCTGATGAAAAAGCTAAATGTAGAAGCTTAATGATCAAGCAGGTTATTGTGGGGCAACTCTTTGTCAGGCATTGTGTCTCTATCTGGTTTCTCCAAATGACTTGGCTGGTTTTTAGGTCAAGGGTGGCACAAATATCTCAGCAATTCTTGATGCTCTAGTAAAGAGAAAACACTGTCAAGCCGCTCTGTGCGTCAGTCAACGCTTCAGGCTTAGCTTGAACTATTACACAGATGTGACATTTAATCTAAAACCTTGTGTTTGCTCTCATAATAAGCTAAAATATTAGCAACTATTAACTAATAATGATAGCTTTAGGTAGGAGGTGGAGTACTAAAAGACCAAATGTATATTTTTTGGAGAATCAAAAGTATATTTCTACATTTATTCAGCAAGAATTAAAAAAAAAAAATCCAGTGTTTTTCAGCAAGGCCCTTTTTTCTCCTTTCATAATGAGATGAGAATTGTACAAATAAGCTGTACACACAGCCAGACCAGTGTGGGCAATACAACGGTTGCTATGGTGAGCAGAAAATCTTGCTTTTCCATCAACAGCTGCTCATGCCACCTTAAATACTCCACACTCATCTCCTGGCGCTTTCCCTCCATCTGACATCAGGGTCAAACAAACAAGGCAGACAAGTGCGACGAAACACCAATCCTGTTTCTGAGTCACTATAGCCGTGTCTCCAGCCAGCATTTACACAGAGTGGCACAAACACCACAAGCAATATACGCAGTGGATATATGGGCTATAAACAGACAAATTGATTTTTTTATTTTACACTTAAAAGGAGGGTGTCTATGTGCATACTATGTAACAATTACTGTATTTTGAAGTCCGCTTTGGGCCAATACAGGCCACGTCAATAAAAAAGTGTTTTCATTGTCAACCAAAGACACAGTTGCCTTGGTAATCTCTTTCAAAGCCCATCTTTAAAACACCTGGATTACATTCATGCATTTGCACTCCAGTGTAGCACGGTTAGGGCAAGTGTGTTGTTGGATTGGCTTCTGCACCCAGCAACGCAGGAAAACAGAAAAGCGGTGCAGCTGTAACCATAAAACTTTCACTTCCACTTCCATAATCGTTTGTTTTTTTTGTTTTTTTTTCTAGCGCGTAGTGTTCAGAGCAGCAATCTATGAGTAAAATAAGACACAATCCAGATAACAAATGAGCAGGTTAAGACTAAAAGTTACATTTAACTTTACACAAAGTTGCTACAGTCATGCTGAATGATAAATTTTAAAAAAAGTGAATGAGTTATTTCAGACATAAAGTGGATCAATGAGCTAATAATCTACACAGTGTGAATAGGACTAAGATATATTAGGGATGTGAGATACAAGTAATAGTCTGGCCATAGTTTATTAATGTGTGGGAATTAGACAATTAGGGCGTAGCCACAAGCTTCTCATTTACTCATCATCTAAACAGAGTATAAAGAAAAACTTGCTCTGGGTTCGTATTTCAGCCACGTTTCAAACCAACAGCTCTTCCCATCGCTTATAAATATTTTGTACAGGGCACAGTTTCACCATATCAAATCAAATAAGCATAGAATAAAATAAAAAAAAGCATGCAGTAGTGCGCATTATTTCATAATAAAAAACTGAACCATCTGAGCCTTTTATTATTGATGGCACCATGTTTACCTGTGGTAGATTGCAAAATTTCATCACAAAGAAAAGGAGATGGAGTCAAACGTATCCCTAAAATAATTGGTGTTCTATTAACGCATATGGTCAATCACCAAAATACTGAAAAGTTATATTTATCTTCAGGTGTATTAAATGCATTAAAACTAAAACTAACCAAGAATGTGTTCTTTGAATGTTAGGGACATATGCATGAGTTGGGATAATTTTGTAATCTTTTTTAATAGTCTACTTTTCAGTGAAATTTAACACTATTAACCTGTAGCAGATTTCACTTTTAATGTCATTATATTTAAATGATAAAATAATAAAAGGGTTAACATAATTGAATTAGCAGTCCAAAAAGTTCCCCAAACCAGAAAATTGGTATCCGAGACCGACAACAAACTTTAAAATCCAGTAGATTTACAATCATTTGCCAAGAGTTACTAGGTCATGCTGACGACGAGATTCTTTAGACGCTTTTAAAGAAAACTCTAAATTAGTTACTTTCACAATCAGTGAGGTATAAGATCAAGTCAGAGGAAGCATAGAGATGTAAAAACATGCCTAAAGAAAACTGTATTTTCCAGGATTTTGCAACATCTCACCAAATTACAGAGGCTGCAAAAGGGCGAGAGAGAGCAAGACTTCTGCAGATATCTGGAGGCTGAATGAAGTTAAAAAAATAAAACAAAACAAAAAAAGCACAGTTTTATTACATAGCTCCAATAAACTTTGACTTACTGGATGTGCAAATGTGGATTTAAAATGTCTCCATGATCACTTTGTTCGTTTTAAAATATTAATAAAACTGTTTTACAGTGTCTGCTCTATAGCAGTGTTGTGACATTGCCTCTACTTCCAAAACAAATAATTAATGACCTCTCGTGGCAAAAAGGCAAGAATAAATATCCTCTTTGGTGAAAAGCAGATCAGTATTGGCAAGTTTCTAACTAAATAATTTCCTACTTGCACCTTTAAAACAATTTGTCTGCAAATTGACACAGAAAATAAAGATGAATGGAATCCAGTTGCAGCACAACCAGTGACTAATTTCTACCAATGTCACCTGATGACCTCAGAGCCAACCACACCCCGCGAAACATGTTTATATTTGTTTCAAATAGGCACTCTTAAGGGTGGTGAGAACAGACTGCAACATGAGGCGAGACCAGATAACGATTTACGAGTCAACAGCCTTGTGCGTCTTTCAAGAACAGGGTTGTAAAATGGAAACCCTGAAATAAAACTCATTCTCAGTAAGTTCAACTCTCAGACTACATGCCAAAATTTTCAAATGCTGCAGTATTAATGCTTGAGTAGATGCCACGAGTGACATCTACTCAAGCAATGCTCTGCAGTCTGTAAGGTTACAGCAATCTTGTTTAGTTTTAGCATAGCAACAACTCATAAGAAAACTGGGTAGTTCTAGTGCTAACAAGCCGCCTTCAAGCAAGAATGTGCTGCAGTGTTGTTTTATTGGAATGTCATTTAAATGTTTCTCCTCTTTAACATAACTTTAACAACCTAAGTCAAAACACATCCAAATGGTTGTTTAAGGTAGTTATTAAACAAAATTAAAAGAAAAAAATCACCCTATCATTTTCTCTCAGATTTATTTCAGTCTTGTTTGTACCATCAGAAACATGCCCACACCGATAGCAAAGCATTCACTTTTAGCCCCATCGCTTTGAAACGGTGCCATTAAGACAGTCCTGTCAATTTCTCACTGAAGTCATCCAGCTTTTTCATCTTATGGTAATCTCACAGTGCTCAGCAAGATAAGAACGAGTTTCAACACGTTTTGCTCCATTAACATCCGTCTGCTCAGTCCAAACATCTCAGTTCCTGCATCTCTACATACTTCACTAAACTATGAATATAAATCCATTCTCTCCATTTAATTCAATTCAAAAACACTTCATTGCTTCCAAAGGGCTACTAGACCTAGTAATAACTCACTTTCTAAGTTTCATAAAGAGTCATGAACGCAAGTGAATTCAAGAAAACCTGCAATTTAGAATCCCGTAAGGCAAAGTCAATGTTGGTGAAACAGAAATTTATACAGAGAAGTTTAAACACTGATGTTATCTGGAGGTTTGAAAATAATTATTAGAAAGTTATTGAAGATTTTTTTATTATTATTTAAAACTGCAAAAAAAAAAAAAATCCAATAAGTGTTTTAATAAAGATATGAAGCACTGTAATGTCCTCTTTTGACCCTTCCTCCCCTTTTGAAATATTTCACCCATTACTCCATTGTTAGTCAATTAACGGAAACAAACCTCCTGTACTACTTCACTGTTTAAAAATATATAAAATTAAACTGCTGGGAAACAACTTTATAAGATAAAGTAGGACCACTAATCCCTCTTAGGTTAAAGCTAAGGTAAAATGTTACAGATAGCATTACCACAATTGTTTTATTTTTACAACCTTTAGCTGTAGCATTGAAATTTATGCTTTTCTTATCTAGACGAAAAGAATTTCGTCATCCTGTGATATTTTTTGAGTAAACCTCACAACACCATGGCATTTCTAACTGAAGGATATCCTACAGTGAGATGTTTAATTTTTCTTAGGAGCAATACAGGGTAAACCAAAATGGCAGAATCTATACTGGTGTGTATAAAGATGAAAAATCATTAAAAGCGCAACATAATAACTAAATAGGTTTCTCAATCTGTCATGCACGTTCTTTCACAATTTCCTGAACCACAAGCATTATCAGCTACAGTGCACTCCTTTTCGTTTCTGAAAATCTATTTTTAAACACTTGGCACATCAGCTTAGATGGCTGCAGTCTTGATCGATGTTAAATACATAAAACATATGAGGAAAAAGCGCAAAGCACAAATGAGCCAGACATGCTTAACACTTAAACAGCCGAATATTAAAATGCTTTAACGGCATACACGTGGACCCATTTCAAATCAAATACCTACAAAGAAACACACAAAACTTAACACAATAATAAACTGCCAAAAGAAATCTCAAATCTAACCAAATACATAAATACGGCCATTAATAAGCCAATACTGCTTTGGGTGTAATCTCAGAGTAACCACTGGTGAACCAGTTGGCTGGTAGCCCATGAACATTGCACGTCTCTCTAGGGGTAGAAAATGGCTTACCTTCCCCCACAGCCTATCATAAATAAATACTGCTACAGAAATATTTGGATAGCTTGAAACAGAGAAGTGTTGCACCACAAGACTGACAAAGCTCTTCTCGGGGACTTCCTTGCCCTACTTTTTAGCAGAGGATGCCTTTCTGCTTTAAACTCAACCCACCCCAGAGGCTCAGCTCTGTTGCCTCACACTCAACAGATTTGAATCTTGCTCTTCAAAATAGATTTAAGGCACGACAAGGAGGACGACGCAAAGTAGGTTTTTGGTTCTTTATTTCATTCAAATCAAAGACAGTGTCCTTATGGCATTGCTGTCATTGAACAAGACGATCAGAAGACTAGCTACTTTAACAATAAACCAGAAGATAGTTTCAAACTATCTGCAATACCTCGCTTACTACAGCTTCTTTGACACTCGATTAAAGGCCTACTAGCAGACGTATTAAAGGCCATTTGACTTTAACACATGAAGGTACTATCGACATAACACCTGGGTCAAATGACTCAGGAGTAGCAAAAGCATTCATCATCTCCCACTCAGTCTTGCAGCAACTGAAACCTGACACCTAGACAGACATCTCAGTCATCTCAACCACAAATTTCATCTGCTTCCATTGAAGCAGGCGTTGTACACAATTAAGCAATAAGTATGAAAAAGCTGACGTTGACGTGGGTGCACACTGCGCTATTGTTTTTGGGTATTCCCAGACAATTTCAACCTGCATTTAAGAAAGTAGTTTTGTCACATATTATAACTCCATACAGCATTTCACTCTAACCAAGTTCACAATAAAATAAAAGAAGATGGGGGACAACTGAGATCTCTGTTCAACGTCACCAAAAGTCAAGTTTAAACAGGACCAGATCTACGTGTATTCTCTTGAATGTAACCAGTTCAGCAGTTTACGTTGTCATTTTCATTCAGCAATATAACAATTTCATTGGTTACCATTGCTAAACAGTTCATTTTTCTTGTATTTAATGTTATGAGAAAGTATGGTGATAAAAATAAATAACAGGAACACATAAATATTGCTTATAACATAGTGAATTTGTAAATTATGACATGAATGTCTAAAATAAACCCTACTTTCTTAAAGAAGTGTGAAACCTTCACTCACAGCTGCTAAAAACAACAAAGTGGTGAAGCATGCAGCTTCTTTAAGTGTTAATTGTCAATCTTGTGTCTGGTGCATCAATAACACTTCAAAAATTATAAAATAAAGAGGAAAAACATGCTACTGGCAATGTTATTAAAGAAGGTGGAATTCATTAAATTAGGGATTCTTATGTTAGGTGGCAAAATTCCCTCTAGAACTACACATGACTGGACGTTCATCATATAAATTAGAGACAATGTGAGTCCTTATCCTGTAACAATCAGCAGCCATAAAAGAGGAATTAGAGGGGGAAAAGAAAACTTAATATAAAAGAAGTATTATTCCAACCCATGCTCTCCCAATAAATAAATTCTAATGAAACGCCGTGAGTGAAATTCTCAAGCCCTTTAGTTAAGAAAACAACTTAACTGAACTCAGACAAGGTAATGTAAAACAAGGATTGGCTATGCAATTATTACATATTGCAGTATGGTAATATTTTAACCTTGATACACAGGCACAAGCCAAACCGCACTAAACACTTGCTAAATTCAGTACAAGTTTTTCTAACCCTATGTCACAGAATATTATATCTATCCATTATATCTACTTGGGGTCTGCTCTGTATAGACTAGAGCAACACAAGTCTAAAAAGCTGATGTAAGCGGGTTTATTATTCAGGCTATCAGCTCTGGTAGCAAAGTCTGCAGGGTTGAGCTTTACAAACACGCTGCTCGTACCAAAGCACCTTCAGAATTAAAGTGACTACAGAAATATTACGGGTGACACTCATTATACTTCCAACCCATGGTCATCTCTGTTGACCACAAATATTTCCAAAGTGTTTTCAATGTGATCTTTTGAACGTGTGGAATATGCATTAGCCAGCATTAGCGTCACACATGCACCACCATCGGCTCCACTAAGGTCGGGAGCATTTGAGGTGAATTTGCGACGATGATCTAGAGGGGATTAAGCCAGCTAAGTGGCAGTGCATAGCAACATGTGGGGGAGGGCGGGAGATGTGGCACTACTATGCACTTCACATGCTTATAAAATCTCTGGTCACTTTCCCATCTCAAAATAGGACACCAAGATGTAGGAATGGCATGACAATAAATTCTAGAAGATTTTAACCCACAACTTTTGGACCTGATAACAAGTAACCAGGCCACACGTGACAAAGTAACAACAATCACTGTACATAAAATTAGTCTGATGTTTGAAATTTGGGGCACTGACTTGAAGCAATCACACACAGGGTGTTCTAATGTCTTAATGAACACTTTTACGGTGGTCTAATGCCAGGTCAGACATGTTAATAGTGTATTTTGTTTGCTTTCTGTCCATCTTCCAAGAATTACAACCAAGGTATACAATTTAGACCTGTCAATCAAGCTTCAGTAGGCTGGCAGCTGCAGCTTTAGATTGTAGTTATACAATAACACAAACTGTCCCTTGAAACTGGTGGCAGTCTCTTGTACAGTTGAAAGTCTTCCCCTCCCCCACACATGCGCTTCATAACTCTGGATGCCAATATAATATTATAACTACTGACATGTAGTCTTTAATAAAACAATAGAGTGTACATTCAAATGGGGGAGGGCTTTTATGGGGGTGTAGTTATTTTTGTCACAAATTATGAAACAATCTTTAATCCTTAAAAACTTACTGCAAAATAAGCAAGATAACATGGAGAATGAAAACACAAAACAAATGTAGACCCGTGAATTTGGCTTGTTTTGGATAAGCAATAATAATTAAAAGACGCAAACAGGAATTTCACAACACACGTGTGGAGTGACTGGGGTGACTAAAAGCTAAGAAACACCGGCAAGCTCCTGCTTGAACGCCGTATAATCTATTTCTAAGAGTCTTTATAAAAGCCAGGCAGAAAGGGCCGAGCAGTCAGCGCATCCTGAGCCTTTACCCACCTTTAACTGTGAGAGTGAACTCGTGGTGTCCGCCGCCGCCACCTCTCTCTTCCACAAGGAGAACCTCCAACAACTTCAGTAAGCGAGCAAACACTTTCCTCCCATTTCGCCTGCCCTCATATTTCAGCGCGCTTAAGAGTCAGTTACAGTCGGCCGGTTCGGCAGGGGAGCGAACCGGGAAGCTTCTTTCGTCTGGCGGTAAAAGTTGGAACAAGCCCGAGTTTCAGTGCGGCTGTGGCTGCAGGCTGGCTGCTCCGCTGGAGTTTCACCGTTCACTGAGAAACAGGAGCGCAGAGACAGCGAGCAGCGAGCAGGAGAGACGTAGACACCGCGGAAGGGGGAGGAGGAGGGCTGCCTGACCTTAAACCTGAATACTCAAAGCACCTTTGAGAGTATAAAATCAATTAATCTCTGTTAACATGCCTAAAGTAAAAAAAACACAGTTTAAAGCCTCACCTCACCATACAGCAAGTACATTTAAAACCATGCCCCTATTATGTGAAAACAGATTGCATTTGAGCTGTAAAGACATTTGTTTGAAATAAAATTAAGCTTTTTGATCAAAATATGTCTTCACCTTATCATTATTATATATTTTAGTTTAGGCAGAATACAGTTCTGCACGTTGCCTATCTGGGCCTGCTTTCAGCGAGCTCCCCTCCCCCACTCCCCGGCTATTTTTCGCCTGCCCGGTCAACCAGCGGTTGATTAATTCTCCTTTCGCCTTGCTCAGTCATTCAGATTTGGAAAGTAAATAACAAGTTGACATCAGTGTGACACATTCCTTCGGTTACCGTAAAAACCGCTGCAGCGGCGCAGCATACATTTTTGTGCTACTGCCACCATATTGTGCTTGTATCAAGCTTTAATTTGAGTAGCCTAAGCCAAACCAAGCGTGAGTAAGCAAATTAATGGAGTAACTGAGAATAACTTTCTAAAATAAAATGTTATAAATAAATAATATTAAATAACATTTCCTTTTATGTACTCTCTGTTTAAATGTTTTATTCATGTCACTGTTAGGTGTTTTAATAATTGGTATGTAAGGTGTATCAACTGCAAACTTTAAACTAATGGTATATTTCAGTTTTTGTTGCACCATCAAAGTACAGGCCTTGCATGGTTATTTTAAGATTTAGGGAACACCTTTTTAAAGAAAGGGCAAATACATTGGCAGCTGTTTTGAATGTCTCTCACTTGTAGACCAATGTCCAAACAGTGGAATGGTTGATTTCAAATTCTTCTGAGACTTATGTTGATGCCTTACCAGATAAAATACTACTGTCTTCTGCCTGAATGCCTCAGATAGTTGTTTTGATGTCTCCGTGGTTTTCACTCTCACTTCAGCAGTTATGAGCACACCAGACTTGATCTTTAAGGTTTAAACATGATAAATCTGCTTCTAAAATTGATTCTCTAAAGATCTGCACATGATCTTGTATACCCATGTTTGACGACTACAATTTTCTATAGGAGTAAATGTAAGGAATGTCCTAACTTAGTCCTCGACTGATATAGTGTGTTAATACACTTTGCAAGTAATTTTAAAGTTTTTCATCAGTTTTTTGTTGTCTGTCTATAGACAACGAAAATGGTGAAATGTAGCTATAGAAATATATTGCAAAAAGGATCTGAACACTTTACTACACAAATCTAATGGGTGCTTTAATAGTTAACACAATGACTGATACAAAGACTCTAAAAGAATAATGAGCCCCTAAAAGAGCAACTATTTCTGAACACAACAACCAAATTAAAAGCAAAAGTAGAACATATAGTCACAAAATGATATCTGAGGCAAATAAAAGCACTGACTTAATAAGATTATAACCCAAAACTATAAAAACTTGGTCAAAACTCCACCCTGTTGTTTGCAGTACCAAACTGCTGCCATCCTAAAATTAATTGTGCCTTTCTGTCAGGATTATCAAGGCTAGTAACCAAATAAAACATTGTGAGCATCATGCTTGAAACCAGAGTTAGTTTTTTTCTTTTAAAATGGTTCAGTAAAGACAAAACAGATGATAGTAAACATGAACTTGCATGAACTGTACATGTGTCATTCCATTGTAAGCTCATTGTTTCTCCTGTTCTGTTTCACTATCGCCAGTCACAATGCAGTCAGTGCATTGCATAGAGTTGCGGTCATCATGATACTAATAAAAGCCTTACCTAAGTATTTTTAACTGAATCTGTAATGACAGAGCAGAAATTCACAAATAAGCAGAATGTAAGTAAGCGTAGAGTAAAATGGTGTGTTTGACTTGTCATGTCAATTAGTAAAGTCTAATTGCATAAACGGATAGACTTTACAGATTAGATTCAGGCAGATAGATGCAGGAATAAAACGACCAAAAAAAAATATTGGCTAGAAATGTAAATAGAAGTGATAACCTACACACTGCAAGATATCTGATACACAACAGCACAGGTCGGAAACCTTAGAGAGTTTATAAGATTGCAACATCACACCATAGAAATCAAGAACTTGCGTTACAGCATACTGCTGTGTCATTGTTGCCTTAACTCTCAGTCAGATCTGACAAAAATAGCACAAGATATGTGCACATGGTGCACAAGCCATGCAAAGATCCACAACTGGTATGAACGTAGTGTAGACTTTAAAAATAAGCATTTTGTCATCTGTCAGTTTTAGTGTTTTTATTGCCCCTAAAAATGTGGGATTCTTGACTTTCTAGATTTCAGCTGAAGCTTTAGTGCACATCTCATGCTTTACGTGGTATTCCCGAGCTATAAGATCAGCAGAACTGATATTAGATATAGTGTGTCAACATTTTGCTGTTATTCTGAGCAAAAGTAGGTTAGTAAAAATTCACTACTGGATATTCTCTTTAAAAAAAAAAACATTGCATATAGAATATCCTCATATCTCTAAATCTGTGCTCAAGATTAGCAAATGTTTTGGAATTTTGTCTTGATAGTTTTCTCCCGACAGCTGCGGGAGAAACAATGAAAACAAACACACAGAGTGTGACATGTACATGTCAGTTAGCCAGTGTTTCCTGTCAGATGGATTCTCTGAAGCATATGATGGGATGTGTGCAATCATCTCCTCCGTCTTGGATTCACAATTTTTCAGTCTATCACAAACTGTTTCCAGCTACTTACTACCTGTTCCTGCTACTGCATGTTGTCTTCACCCCTCAGTCAGATCAGGGATTTTTTTTTTTTTTTTTCCACTTGGGGCAGTTTTATTCTTTTTCATCCTACCATTTTTTTTTTTTTTTTTTTTTTTTAGAAAGCAACCTTTCTCTGGAACTTTAAAAAGTTCTCACTTTCACACTAGCCTCATACCAACCCTGCATACCAGTCTTGTCACACTCCACTGAAAAACGTCTGAGATCACTGTCTGGCGCAACTGAAACCACATCTGCAAACGCACTTAACATTCTGCTGTCTAATCCTATAAATAATCCCAACATATTAGAATTTTATTTAAGTCCCCAAACATTCTTGTCTCCTTGTCCTTCTATTACATGCAGTGCGGTAGAGTAGCTTCCTGCCACACAGCCGGGACTGACCTCCCTAACAAAGAACAGGTTCAGTCTGCCTCCCCTCCCCCAACTGGGGAAGCTGATGAGGGTCACATGGCCTTTCTAGAAAAGCACTGAGAAGCATTGGTAATCTGTAGGGGTGGGGGAGGGGCGCTGGCAGTCACACGCCTCTTGTTGTGTCATTTACCACAAGGATAGATAGATCACTCTGCAGCGGGGGGAATATACAGTGGAGCGTCTGGTGTTAGGTTTTTACTTTTATTTTATTTATTTATTTATTTTGCTGCAAACCAGCAGCTTACAGACCAGAAGAAGAAGAAGAAGAAGCTTCAGTGAGATTTTGTGTGTGTAAATAAAGCTTGTGGCATCAGATGAAAATAAGTAAGCCTTTTGTGCGTGTGAGTACACTATGTAACACCTCCCCCACTATCTCCCTCCCCTCCCCCTCTGCAGCCATCTACAGCAGCTAGAAAAGCAGAAGGCTCTCTGTGGCGCACTGTTATGTCATAGCCTAAAGACCTATTTTTCAGACAAAGCAGACTACACATACAAAGAGGTCTATTTTCAGCTGCAAACGCCTTGATATAACGTGTGGTGTGCATGTACGTGGCGTATTTGTCACACCGAGCAGCCATCGTCTAAACAACGGTGTTTGATCTTTCTAAAATATCTGCGGCGCATCAGGAAGCCACATTTCTACCCTTTGACACTTCTGAATTCCTGTTGCGGAACAAGGAGGGGCAGGGAAGGCGGGAAAGCAGGACAGATGTCAGAGATTGAAGGGTTGGGGACAAAGGTCAAGGGTTGGTGACCTGAGCAACCAAAAGACTTGCCATTCCTGCCCCCCTCCCCTCCAAGCCCCCTCGAGCATAATAGCAAACAGAATTACTTTACAATCCTTTCTTACAGTGACATCTAAATCTAGACTTTTAAGATAGAGGCCAATCTTACTTTGGTCCAAAGTCTTCCCTTTGATATGGTGGAAGTTAACCAAACTGTCTAGTCAATATAGCACGATACCAGTAGTGTAGCAATATTTTTTATCTTTTTGGATGATGAGTATATCACTGCATGTACTTTGTGAACTTTTTCACATGACGGCATTTTGTTGAGATTTTATGTGATAACAAATTTAAAAAGTAGAAGCGGAAGGAAAATCAAAATTTTGGGCAAATGAAAAATTTTAAAGTGTGCCGTCCATTTGCTTCTAGAATATATGATTCAATACTTCAGTACTGTGAGAAGTTCAAAGTCTGGGTTAATGCTGTTTGACGTAACCCTGTGCCAAACTTTTCTACAACTGTATCTCTGACCTGTCTGCTGTGTTTCTTGGTCTTCATTTTGTTCACTGTTGTTCCATGACAAAATATTCACAGGAAATATTGAAATTAAATTACACAGAGATGGACTGTATTTGCCAGACTGTTTATTTGTGACAAGCAGATTGTGCTGCTTTTATTTATGGCAACAAAGTCATTTGGGTTAATAATGGACTAGACCATTTTCAATTGTCACTTCCTTGTTCACTTGTGTTTTTCAGAGACCTCTCTGAGACTATTTATGTGTAGGTGGAATCTGTTGTCAACAAATGCTGAGTTCGTTTTGTCTCAGAAGTGAGAAAGATCTCATGCCTGGTTCAGAGCCTTCTGATCAGAAAACACGAGAAGTTTCATCTCTGTTTCCTTTCATAAAACATAAAAGGAACATGTTCAGGCATATATCTGAAAACACCGACGAGAGCTGCTCCTTTATAGAGATACTAACCATCAGAAGTCCTAATGACTAGCTCTACTCGGCCTCATTTTCTACATTGTGCAGCAGCCATTTTGGATGCTAACTTTGCCTAGGTACTGCTCTGCAATGGTGAACTCAGAAAATACCACTTTTGAGTGCCATAATTAATCAGGCAACTTCTTACACAATTTCTTTTCAGAAGATTTTATTTTGGGGTTTCAGAGAATAGGGGATTAAGTATAAATGCACAGCACACTCTTCCAGTCAAATCAGGCCACAGTTTATTTGCAGACCAATTTAAAAACAATTAAATTGTTTTTAAAGCAGCTCAACTATAGTTATAAACAAAGCAGTTGGCAAACTGACTAATGTAGACTGACTAATTAATACATCAATCAATGAAATACAATAATGTAAAAAAATATTAACAAAACAATTTTAATACTAAGTATCACTTTCCTGCCATTTTAAGTGACATCCAAATTTGTGTTGCTCTTTTTCTAAAACATGCCATTTAACATACTGAAGTTGTAACGTGAAAAATGTGCAAAGATTTAAGGAATATGAGGGTCATTCTATAATTGCAGATACATTTGATGTCCAGAGTCATTATTTTTGGTCTGGTATATTAAAATATTTCAATTTTTAAATGTTTTCGTAATTTATTACTCATTTTAATGGATCATAATATTTAACAAGTAAAAACATTTAAGTAAATACATTTAAAATTGTTTTATATAGCTGAAAAACCAAGATTTCTTGTCGTCCGAGTTGGGTACTGTCTTTTTTATTAACCTGAAAAATGATGCAAAAACCTATGTTTTATTATTTTTCTTTGGTGAATTTGTTTTTTCTGTCTTTTTTTAAACTGCCTAAAAGGTCAATTTAATAACAACATCACATTAAATTAACTCAAAATACCCTTATTTTTGAAAAAATATGTGTCCGAGAATTTTTTGTCAACTCTGTTACCATATGGTTTTGTCCCTGTAAATCTGGGAAATTGCCTTCTACGGCTATATAAACTGCATAAAATTAAGTCATTTACTTTTACTGATAAGACCTGAAACACACAGAGGTCTATGTGCCATTCTCTGGGAAATATTTTAGTTTAAAAATCACAATCACCAGGTGTTATCGTTTTCAACGTCAATCTTGTTACCAAAGAATCATGAGAAAAATACAACAGATTTTTGATCAGAGACAAGTTTTTTTAATGGTTTTTAAACCATTATCTCAGTGGTGTCATGTTTTTTCACAATTTCTACTCACAAGTGGAGTTTTTAATAAAAATGTTTGAAATTGTCAATTCTGTTACTGTCAACTCTGTTACCAAATAGGGTAACAGAGTTGACAATAACAGAGTTTTCAGTTCTAAATTATTATGGTCCTGTCAATTCTGTTACTAACACCAACTCTGTTAGGTAACAGAGTTGACATGTTTATGACATACTTTCACCAAAAAAAAAAGGAAAACTGTTGTCTAGAGCACCATATACATTGTTGGTTGACTTCTGCTGTGATTTAGTATTACTGACCAATTTTATTTCTAAAAGAATGATGGTTTTCAATGAGTTTTAATGAAAAACGTTTGACCCTATGCGAACAACTCTGTGAAAAGTTGAGTATCTTTTGATTGTTTAAAATGTATTTTTAAGTAAAACATCTCCATTTAAAGTATTTGGGTAGTAGGACACTTGGTGTAATGGAATAAAAATATTTTAGTCTGCTAGAATTTATTGTTTTTTTCACTCACTGTCTATATTGTCCGTAACAGAGTTGACATAACATACCGCAAAATATACGTTTTTTCTGAGAAAAAATTATAAAATATGTAGCTAATGTTTGGCAATTACAGATTTTTTTTAAAGTTTAATGCCTTTTCAATAGACTACCTAAGAAAATTTTTAAGAAATGAAAAGTTTTTTTTTGTCATTTCTTGAAGTGCCAAATGTATCTCCAATTATAGAATCACCCATGAATACATTACATTGTGGCTTAAAATAGCACTCTTGTGATTATATTTTTATCAAAGATAAATAGACAGAAATTCCCAACAGTGTTGTTTGCATGTGGCAGCTTTTCTTATGGATTTTTTTTTCTAAGTAAATAAAAAATTTAGAAACACCAGCCCAGCCAAAATAATTTTATCTGTGGAGAGGTAATACATTTTCTGGTATCCCACAGCCCTCTTCCTGTTTACTAGTGTGTGTATTATCAAGCAGGAGAAACAGAGGGCTAATTGTGATTCCAGTAAAGCTACAGTTTTGTTTTTTTTTTTGCAGAGAGGACAAACTCAGTAGTGTTAGTTTTGACTGGAAGAGTTTCTCATGGGCTTTTACTCTTTTTTTGGGTAAAAATGGTTCTATTGTTTATATTTTGACTCCCCGGCTTCCCTCTATCCACAATAGGCGGTGATTTGGGTTCACAGTGTGCTAAGCCTTAGGTGTGTCTTGGAAAGAAATGTAGATTAAACTAAACATTAACACTGCAGCTATTTCCATTTCCTTTATGATTCCAAAAAAACAAAACAAAAAAAAAAAACATGTACTTTGTGATACTGAGGAAAAAGAAACTAATTTCTATGCAGGTTTTCACAATGTCTGCAGTAGTTTACTAAAGAACACCTGTTTTAACATATTGTCTATTTCACCTGGATTTTACATAATGATGAAGATAAAGGAAAAGGATACATGGGATTGAATTTATTCTGTGAAAAACTTCAGAAGTTTGCATGACAAACACAGTGGTGAACAAGTAGCTTTATGAAGGCTAAGCAACAGATCTGACAGGTCAGGAATGACGTTGCTGAGAACTTTAACACTGGGTTTCATTATAAGCTTTAAGTACCTTATGTGAGTCCGTCATGTTAAGACAGAAAGTCTGACACAGCGGCACACCTCCACTTCTGAACAGAGGCGTCACATTTTTGTCACATAGGACAAAATTGCCAATTTAAAAGTACTGACAGGAGCAGAAAAAAAAATGCTTTTTGAGAGCTAAAATCGCAACGAATCACATTTGTATTTATATAATTTTTTGTATCTGCTAAACAATAATCCGAGCATGCAGTATCAATATATGTGTATTAAATGAAGCAGTCGAATACTTTGTAGGAGAGGCTTGCAAACTGAAAGGCATCTAGTTTGCAAATTACTTTGAACTGGACTGAAAAATATTGAGAAAAAAATAGTCTCTATAGAATATGATTTGGCCTTTCTATTTATGTGTAGCACATAGCATAAAAATCCAATGTACTTTGGATTAAAAGTCATTGGATAAGTGTGGTACTACTTACTATGAAATCAAATAGAAAGCAAAAAATCACTGGTTATTAAAAGGTGAATATTTTGTGTCGTTCCATAGTAAGATTTCCAAAATACCCTTCATAAAAATAAAACGTCTGCATCTGCATCATTTGCTGGCGGGGACAAATTTATAACATTCTTGAACTGCACAAAATCAGTCCAGAGACTGCAAATGGTCCTGGGGTCATACTGTGGACACCCCTGACCTAAACTGACTGGCTAGGCAAGGCCAGCATTTATTGGCGAAGCAGCCAGGAGGCACACGGAAGACTCTGAAGAAGTTACAGGAAATACTTGCAAACGGATAGACTTCAAATGCTTCTTCATTGCCCGATAATGACGAGTTCAGTAGGAACGCTCTTCACAGCCTTGTGACTTGTCACGCTGCATTACTACCTTCCCGGCTCACAGTTTGTGAGGGGTTATGGGCAAATATGGCCGCTGTCTTTTGGCGTCTTCGCCCCTCTTGGATACGATCAGAATGAGAAGCAGAGAGATTTACATGCTGTCTGAGAGTGACGGCATTGTTGTAAAAAACAAAGGAAGCAGTTATCACTCTTCCTGATAAAAGTCATTCATATGGAGATGTTGGTCACCTCGGGAGACGATAAGGAAATTAAAATGAGCACAGAGAGCACGGCCATCAGTTAATATTTCCCTTCCAAATTAGGTCGTTAAACTTGGATAAATCCCTCCATAATCTGCAGTAAGTGTTGTGCATGCATTTGCGTGAAAGCATTTGACAAAGTAAGTGTAAGAGAGATTTCGAAAATGTGTTATGTCTGAAGACTGTTTGCCTCAGTCAAGAAAAGAAAATCTGCCCTGATAAATTCCCCATAGCTGGATATTAAGTCTGGATCATCTCCTGGAAAATATTATGTGAGAGAGAAGCGGGGAGAGAGAGCGGGAGACGAGGAGACGCTGTCTACACCTGAAACTTATCTGTGGCCACATTGCCATCTAGTGGTGCAGTAGTGGAACGATATGCCAGAAACCCTTTAAATATCAGCCCGGCTTCAGGGCTCCGTCTTCCTCTTTTCTTTTCTTGTCAGTTTCCACACTGACTATAATGCATAGGAGCTCATTTGTCGCCAGCAATCCCACCCACCCCACCCTGCTAACAGTCACAGGGGGAGACTCAGCAGCCAGTCAACCTTCAGTTTCTTTAGCTTTGAGTGGGTGGTTTTTATGTGCAATAACAGTGTGTCTCTTTAGCATCCACCCTCTTTCTTTGCTCAAAGCTGCATTGTTTTTGAATGTGGTGAGAGAAAAGGGAAAATGTCAGATGCAAGCTTGTACTTAGATTTTCTTGCGTGCAAGGCCACTGTTTTCACGGTGAGAAGAAAGTCAGGAGACATCTTTTTGAACTCATCACTGAATAGACAAAAGGTTGACTGTGTAGCTGAGGTAAGAGGAGAGATGTTTTCCACCTTATGCATTTTATTGCTTCACCTGAAAGAAAATCAGTGCAGACTATTGAACAAATATGCAGTTCTGAGAAACAGTGCATACAATTTTTCATCCAGATTCAACTTGTGTCAGATCAAGGTGTAATGAAATAAAAGTAGCAGGATATTTTCTGTTTGGACTACCATGTCCTGCCATTAAATGTTAAGGGTTAGTTAAAGTAAATTCTATTTAGCTGTGCTAAGAACTTGCTTACTGTGGCTTCCAAAAGTATTCACACAGTTTAAGACTTTTGCCGTTTCCTGTGTCACAAACTCTAGTTTCAGTGTATCTTGCTGTTATGTCATTTGATGATACTGCCACAAAGTGTTGCATATATATTTGTACAGCAGAGGGGAACTGGTTAATCATTTTCGGAATTTGTTGCAAATAAGAATTTGAAAAGTGTGTGCATGTGTTTGAATTCAGGATCAACACATTATAGAATCAACCTTCATTGCAATTAGAGCAGAGAGGATATTAGCAGATGTGTGTCAGCTTTGCACGTACAGACTGTCATTTTTTTTGCTAATTCTTCTTTGCAAAATAGCTAAAGCTGTGCCATGTTATCTCTTCTGTGATATTCTATTCCCTCCATAGACTCTCAGTAGGGCTGCACTTTGATGGAGCCATTGTATAAGACGGCTCCTTTATCTTATACAATGTAAATGATTGAATTTTATCTCTGGCTGTAAGTGAAGGGGCATTGTCCTGTTTTAAAGGTTAATCCCTGCTCTGTGCTTTCTTCCAGGATTTATAGTCCAATCTGTTTTTTAACATCAACATGAGCAGCATCCCTATCACTATTTAAAGAAAGCATTCCCACACCATGATGCTGCTACCACCGTGTTTCACTTGAGACATGGGGTCATGTGCTGGGCCAGTCTTCAAAAGCAAGTAGATAGATAAATAAATAAATAAATAAATAAATAAATAAATAAATAAATAAATAAATAAATAAATAAATTTTGTCTTTTCTGATTAGACTCCTTTGTGATGTGTGTTTGCTGTGTGACCTACTTGGCTGCGATTTGTGCCTCTCTAAAGAAAAACAGCTCTCATCTGGCCCCATTTTCATAAAGGCCATGTTTGTGGAGAGTGAGTGACTAAGAGTTGTCATGCCAACAGATTCTCCCACCTGAGCTGTGGATTTCTGCAGCTTTTCCAGACTCACCATATGTCTCTTTGCGGCTTTTCTTATAATTGCTCCCATTCTCTGACGTGACCTTTTAACTGCCTGTATTGGTAGGCCTGTGCTATACTTTATTTTCAGATAATTTACTGATGAGTGATCCAGGATATTGTTCAATAACCTCACCCTCCCTTCACCTTTCTGCTGGTCTTCATGATGCTGGTTTGTTCTCTAATATTTTCCAACAAATCTCAGAGGCCATCACAATAACTGGATTTGTATTGAAATTAAACTACACACATCTCTGTTTAGTAATTAAGTAACTTCTCAATGACATAATGGACTGAGTATTCTCTGCAATCATTAACATTGTGTTTCATTATTTTTGTCCACTTCTCATCTAAGTAATCATTTATTTTGACCTGCTGCATAAAATCACGATGAATTTATAAAAAAAACTTTTGGTTGTAATTTGACAAAAATGTGAAAAAGCTCTGAGCGGACTGAAAACTATCAGCATTGAGTCTTATGATACATTAAAAACTATTAAAGCAACTGCAGCACTGTAATTTTTTGTTGGCGTTTCTTGTCTCTTCGAGTCAGATTATATGTTTGATAACCAATGTTGCAGACTTTTTTTTCCAATATTTAATTTTCCATGACGGTCCAATATACGCAGAGCAAAAAGTGATGATTTCAGTGTAGAAGAACTACACTCATGGCCCTTTGGCTTTGAATAAACTATAGTTTTTCTCTGTTATGTCATCTCACAGAGTTAAGTAGAAAAAAATAGCTTTTCCCCATTTTGTCTCATGCTCCCTTTAAAGTTGGAATTGAAACGTCTCAAAATTGCCTCAAGAAGATAGAAAAATGATTTATAGTAAAATTCAGGCAGAACATGCAGACCAGTTTGATGTGAGGGTATGCTAACATCTATAGCGTCACAACACTTTGGCTTTATCTTCAAATGTCACTTTAATCTGAACTAATCTCTTATTTTTCTTTGTTTTTTTTTCCCAGAGCTCCCAGCAAAAGCCGGTGGTCTGATCTGATCCTAGTTCCCCCCACCCCTCATCAAAGTGGGAGTCCACCCGCACCTTTAAGCATCAAAGATGCATGAGTGTTTGATCGTCTTGCATCCTCTTTGTCAGGGGTACGCGGGCTGAAATCTGATACCGGCGTGTTATCTTTTGAAATGCTTTCGTGAGATCATGTGTCAGAAAGCTCCCCCGGTTCTGGGAGGGAATCCAGTCGACCGCCGCACTGGCACATCCAGTCATCTGTCTGAGTAATATCTGAAGTGGGAGCAGCGAGGTCTCTTTGTTGCCCAGCATGTTTCTGAACTAAAAGCTTAGCAGAAAACAGATGAATTGCATTGTGAGGTAATTGGATTGGATGTGAACCAAAAATATTCAGTCAAAGCCTGTTTTGTAGTTCTGAGCCTCGGGATATCGACTGGCTCCGCACCTCTGATAATGTTGATGTTATTTTAGCAGAAAGGACAGACTGAGCCTGAAGGGAAGAACAGAACGATGGCTCTTCATTAAAATAATTGGTTAAAGAGGAGAATGTAATGGTGGATTACCAGAAATGTGTGTTTAAACAGTAGATTTTATGCATCTCAAAAGAAGAAATTAAAGTATAGTGTCTTGCAAAAGCATTTAAATCCTTTTTTACTTTACATGGTACAGCCACAAACATCATAAGTGTGGAAAACAAAAACATGTATTTAATTTTATATATATATAGATAGATAGATAGATAGATAGATAGATAGATAGATAGATAGATAGATAGATAGATAGATAGATAGATAGATAGATAGATAGATAGATAGATAGATAGATAGATAGATAGATAGATAGATAGATAGATAGATAGATAGATAGATAGATAGATAGATAGATAGATAGATAGATAACTGAGATGTGCGGCCTGTAATTGCATGCACCCAAATAAGGGTGCATCTATTTACTAATTAGATGAGAAGTCATCTAATTAGTGACTTCGCATTATTAGTATATGCGTCTGTGTAATTTAACCTCAGTACAAATTCAATTGTTCTGTGAAGGCCTCAGATGTTTTTAGAATTAGTAAACAAACAACGCAATGGAAATAATTCAGTTCATTTCAACTCAGTTTATTTACAAAGCACTAATTAACAAGAAATGCCATCTTAAGGCAGATCCAATGTAACCAATTCAATCCTGTCATGTAGATAAATTGAAATTCTGTGACATACATTCGAATTTGTCCATACTTATAACTTTGTGTAAAGCAGTGAAGTTCAGTTTGTTGTGCTAATAGGTTAGAAAAAGGTTTTTCCACCTGAAACCCCCCCCCCCCCCAACAACCCAGTGTCGAGTTACTGACGTTGCCGCAGTCCCTCCTCCTGAGCAAGCATGTAGTGACAGTAGACAGTTTATTTTGAGTCATTAACTGTGACTTATGCTGTGCATGAGTAAGGAAACAGTGGAAAGGAAAATTCCCTCACAGCGGGGCGAACCTGGCTCAGCGTGAGTGGGCATCTGCCGTGACCGACTGGAGGTTTGAAAACACAGAGGGAACACACAAAAAATGAGCGAGCTTTGGTCCAGGACTGCTCTCTGTAATAATGGCAACTGTAGCTCTTTCAGCGACTCTATCTAGGTGAGAAAGACTAATGCCTGTGGGATGAAAAACACACTATGCATAGATAGTGGCAGCAGTATGGGAGAATAACAAGAAGAAAGCCATTATTGAAAGAAAACCCAAAATGAGCCCCATTTGCAGTGTGCGACAATCGATATGAGACACAGCTAATATCTGGGACAAGGTGCTCAAGTCAGATGAAACCAAAACTGAACAGTTTGTACATTTACTGCATAATACATTAAACCGACATTGCACCTTAAAAAGATAGCGCAGTGAAACATTATTGTGGCTGCATCAAGCTGTGAAATGCTTTTCTTTTGCAGGGGCGGTGAAGCTGGTCATAGTTTATGGGAAGGTGGACACATCCGTAGATGGCGACCCTGGAAAAAAGTGAAAAAGTCTAATTTCGGCTGAGCTAATACAATGAAAGACATCTTATTCATATCTTTTCAGATGTGTGTCTGAATGAATGTTTAAAAACCATTTAGCATATTCCTTCCCATTTTTAACAGTTATATGTGTCTTGCCACATACACTGAAATTTGTGGTTGTAGAGTAGCTAAATATAAAGTTCAGCACTCAAGAACACTTTCTGCAAAGTGATGTAAATATTATGTTCAGGATTAATATCTTGGGTTTATTAGTAGAAGTAAAAAAACAGTTTATAGAAATATTGAATGAACTCTCTCTTTGGTTTGCCTCTTTGCACCCGGAGTTCAGCATCGGGAGGGAGGCCTTTCCCAGTCAATGAAAACATGGCGTCAGAGACGTACATGTCCCACAGGCTGCAGGAGACATCAGGACCGCACACAGACAGTGTATTTCCTTCACTGCACACCATAAAATCCCACCACCACCACCACCACACATGGCTGTAATAAGGCAACAAATTAAGCCATTACACAGTTTTTTAAGGTACACAGACATCCGTGTTTAAATATTTTAAGAGAAGCAAGGGATATCTCGCCCAAAAGTTCCATTGTATGTCTGGGACCACCAGGGAAATTAGAGTCCATCATTCTTATCACTACGGAGCCGTCAGGTGGTATTTTTGCAACAGCAGAACAGTCCGGTTGCAATCTCCTTTTTGCTTTCCAATGGCGCTCGTGTTTGTGTGTCCTATCTGGGAACGTTTTTGGGAACGTTCCCAGATAAGAAAATCATTGCTAGAAACAGCTTAGGATGTGTTAATAAAGCTAAATTTCCCGTTTCAGCTGAGAGACATGGGTCAAACCATTAAGTTCAATACACAAGCAGCCCAAGGCAAGACCAAGACTCAAGCCAGATCTAATGATGGTGTGCGAGTCGGTGTTCCCTCCCTCTCTGCATACAATTTAAGAGCAACACCTATAAAACTCCATTACTTGCTGCTGTTGCCGCTGCTGCTGCTGTAATGGGGTTCAGGAAAATACTCCAGGAGCTGACAAAAGCGGGGGTGTCTCGTAAACCCTCGAGGAAACTTTCTAATTAAACACCCGCTTCTTAACTCCCGTAAACAGAGAGGATTTCGAGCTTTTCCATGTCATATTTTCTCCGTACCTTAGGCGAGGAAATGATGCCAGAAGTTGGGAGTCCATCCTGAGGAATTTACTCAGGATGGTTTTTAATGGTTTTCCATGTAGAATTGTTTTTCCAAGCTACTGGGGAAGGGGGCTTCCCTGGGATGTTGGCAAGCGTCTCCGAGGCTAAATATGTGGGTTTGATGCAGAAGACCTGTCATGGTTTACATTACCAACTGACTCGCACATGAATGTTGGAAAAGACAGGTGTCTCCTACATGTATGGCGTTAGAGTCTGTGGTGTTAGATTTTCAGATAACATAAACAGAATGCAGACAAAATATTTTACAATGTTGACTTTAGCCAAATAAATCTAAAATTTGGACTGTTTTTCTTTTATTAGTAATTTATTTTTTTATTTTTACATAGCATTTTAAAAATGTGTGATCTCAATCACTTCTGTTACTCTCCTGCAGAGACACAGAGATAAAGCTCAATAACCAGCACAGTAGTTTATGTTTTGTTTAAATGTAAAAAAAAAAAAAAGACTTTACTTGATGCTACCTCTTTAGTGTTATAAGTGACATAATATCTGTCTTTAAGACTTAGATTGGGCTTGATTTAGCAAATCTAAATATTTTTAAACATCAGGAATTGTTAATATTTTGCACATGTTCCAATTTAAATCAGACACCAGGTTACCAGTGTGGTGTGGTATTTGCCAAAAATGAACCAGTATGACCTTTTAGGGTTGAAGATGGGCTTCAAAATAACTCCCAAATTGAATGCCAGTCTCCAGAAGACAATTTCTTCTGAAATGGGAGACTCACAAGAAATAGAAAATCAACGTCATTTGATGACTAGGCTGACAGACCATATCGATCATGGTTATATGGATCACTGATCTGTAATTTTAAAATCTCATGAATGTTTGATTTTATTGTTTTTATTGTTGATTTAACCAATCTATAATTATTTGAAAGTTGGGTTTCTAACATATAACTCCATTGTAATTACTCACAAACAGTTGCCATTCAGGTTGGTTAAACGTTATGCACATAGTGTGTCACAGCTCTCCAAAATGTAAGTGAAAAAAAACAAAAACAAAAACATGACAGCACCACAAAGATGCTCCCGATCCATGGTGTGAATCTCCCAGTTCATCACATGACACGGTGCATTATCCTGCTGGAAGTAGCCACGTAAAATAGTTTCGCTGTGCTCATAAAGAGATGGACATAGCCAGCAAAAAAAAGGGAGCGTGAGGGAAACTTGTGCTATCAAGACATTTTTTCTGTCCCTCCTTTTCTTTCATGCCAAAATCAGGTCCAATTTGGACAGCTGGCATGGTCAAACCCAGTGGGCAATGTAGTAATGTGGGTAGGAAGGATGCTTTTTATGTTGTTTGTTGCTGTCTGATATTTCTGCTGTGTGTCATATTATTTGGCTTTCTGCAACAAGTAATTGTGATTGTGACAAATAGTGATAAAAAGTTGCTTCAAATACTCAGATATGCTACTAAGTTTAAAGGGATTGATCCATGTTTTCATGCTGTTCTGGCCATATTATTAAAGTTGAACCTGAAACCAGCTCAAGTCATATTGTCCAACCGGAACAATAGCTTCCTGCTCCAACAACAACAGCGTAAAAAGTCCCTTTCTTATTTTGATGTTCGCTCCGGACTTGTTTGCCAAAACGCTTTAATTGCTGCTATGTGATTGGCTGGACTAATATGTGACTCGACTTGTTATTGGGCAGGTGTACCTAAAAACTACTCTTTAAGAGTAAATCATGCTTCACTGTGCTTGAGAGGAACAAAAAGGATACAGTTATCATAAAAGTTTATTCAAGTGGAGTAGATATGGAGAGACTTCCTTTATGCCTCCCTTTCCAACCATGAACTCTATGAAGCAATCTTTACCTGCTTCATCGCTCCTCACGCATGTCACTCACCTTGGGATCATCCAATCGCGAGACACACGAGCCCCGTAGCTCCTCCCCGGCGTATAATTGGAAGTTTCTTTAGTTTCTCCGGCGGAGCTCGCGCGGCAGTGTAGTCTGAGCTCGTGGAGGGATTAAAAAGACACCACCAGCAGCAGCAGCAGCAGCAGCACCAGCAGCGATGTTTACCGGGAGCCCGAGCGCATGTGTGACCCTCTGTTTGTGGATTACGGCCCTGACGAGCGTCTCTGCAAGGAAGCAGGACGACTCCTTCTTCACCGCCAGCGTTTACCGAGCGAGATGCGCCTCGAGGTGCCTCAGCCTGCACATCACTCGCATCTCCGCGTTCTTCAAGCACTCACAGGTACGACGAGCGGGGTGGTCGCTGGAAGCCAGATCAGACCCAGATAAAGCCCACGGCTGCCTGTGTGTTAGTAGGAGTCGATGGCTCTCATAATAAAGGAAACCTGTTCTCTCCTGAGCTTTACTGAGGGGGGGAAAACTGGAGGACACTAATTGTGCTCTATTTATTGTTGATCAGGCATATTAGTCTTAAATTAATGCAAAAAAAAAAAAAAAAGTGTCACTGAGTTGCTTGTGAAGTTATTGCCACCAGGCAACTGAGAGATGGATAACTGTTGTCTGTTAGAATCAGGGCGCTTTACAAGCCTAATTAACACATCGCCGTGTTTTCGAGACTTGGAGATGAATAATAGCTCCAAGTGCAGCCAGTTTCCATTCATTACTCGCTAATTACTGGAAAATGAGAGGTCATCTCTTTTGAGTACAAATGTGGTCACCACCTTGCTTAGTGGCCACCACGTTTTTACACTGTGCTGTGATGCAGACCTGGCTTGGATCCAATTGAAATTAGCTGTGTGTTTTGGTTGATTTTGGTATGTGGTGTCAGAAGTTGTTTTTCACCCTCCGCTGAATGCACTGTTCTCTCCCAGGACCCCTAGAGAAAAGAGCTGGACACTGATCCCTCTCCCCCCCACCCCCTTTTCTTTTTTTCCTCTTTTTTTTGCTCCTTTTTCTCCATTTATCTATTTGGTGTCTGGCTGCCTTTACTATCACCCCATTAGGATTTTCAAGGCTTGTCTTTTTCTCAAGGTGCATTAATGAATCTTAACTTTTTGGAAACATGCTGGAGACGGATTAATCTGTGGTTAGTTTGAAATGCACTCAGTATTTTCCTAACTGATAGACAATTTCTTTCTTTCTTTTTTTTATTTCTTTCTCTCTTGTCTGATGTGCAGGTCAGTTTTGAAAGATTGAAACTTGTTTCCTCCAAGGACTATAACACACAAATGAGAAACTATGCAGGTTCTTTGATAGTGATTGGAGCTTTCAATCAAATATAAAAAAAAAGGAAATACAAGATTATTCCAATTTATGCATCAAACTGTAGGCTTGTTTATTAGAATTAATTCTACTTTTCATAGCACTTTTGTGTGCTGATAATTGGCATGGGTTGGTGTAAGATTCAAACAATGTGAATACCGTCATTTCACACAAGAATTTTACATGAAATCTGTAATCATGTGTATTTGTGGTTGAAAACAGAACAGCAAGTGGTGGTCCAGTGCTAAAAAAAATAATGTCATGTATTGGTTTTGTAATAATGTCATTCTTACCATTTACTTACTGAATTTTGTTCTTTTAATGTAAGCTTGCTGCTCTTCATAAAGTAACACAAATGTCCCAAGGTAATATCAGCTGGATAATTAGTCGGACTACCTTAATAGTCGCTTCACAGCCATGCAGCTCATAACTTGCCTCAGAAACAGTGTTACCCTAATGAGAGTGATGGGTGTTGCTCCTTTAGTTTGCAAGTAACGACTGTTTTTGTTTTTTACGACTGGAAATATTTCCTAACAGCCAAATTTGTCCTATTAGTAGACAAGGGAGAAAACATCAGCAGTGTCCTTTAGCCGGCTGATTACTAGTGTGGAGCAACAAGTTAGGGAGGGGCAGCAACTCGGGTCACTTCCTCTGACATATTATTGTAAGGACTTGTGGGAACAATATGATGGCAATTTTTCATGGTTTTGAAACAGCAACTTTTTCAAATCTTGCTACTCCGGTATCATACCTACCAGACACTTCCTTACCGTGGTTAGTCACAGCATTATTTATGAAAAGATTAGATGTGGCTTAGCTGTATTCCGCATTGTGTTATGATAGAAATAGAAGTGAAGAGGCATTCAGCAGAAATAGACTGAAAACGGGGCTTTGTAAAAGTGCAACTTGGCGAGTGGTAGCAGGGATTAGTTTTGACCAGGCTCCAGGAGAGTAATGCAGCCCAAGGTTGCATAGTCAGGGAATTAAATTAGTCATCAGCTAAGAAGTCAAATAACTGTTGGAGCCTCACCTCTAATGAACAGCTAATAGTCAACATAATTGAGTGCAGAGTCTGAGAGTCTGAGGCGGTCCTCAGTATGGGGGGAAAATAAAAGGGAGCCATTTGTGTAAAGAAAGGCTGTTTAGTGATAAGTAAGGCAGTTTAAGCAAGAACAGGCATATCTGTGAGTATTGTCTTTTACACTGTGGTCTAACTAGTCTCACTAGACCTTGCATGTCAGAATGGGGGGTCTGGTCAGCTGTGAAAACATATGGCCACCCTCTTTCCTGCCCTCTACCCCCCTGGCTCTGCCAGTAAATGCCAGCATCACAACTTAAAAGCTTCTGTAGGAGACACACTGCTTTACTGATGCTGCTTTGCTGAGGTCACCTTCCTGCTAAATAAGTCAATCTGGCTATGTTAGAGATGCACCAATCAGGCTGGCTTTTCCTAGCTTATACCAATTTCCTGCTTTTATTCAGGAAATGAATGAAAGCAGATTCTGAATTTGACCATATTAATTTCGTTTTCCCAAGGACTATAACACATGAGATAGAAGAAAATGTGCCAAAAGATCAATCATAAAGCCAAACCAATAAATGCAGATTGATAATCTTCAGGTGAAACCCTGAAAAACAGATTTACTTTATAGGATGCATCAAAACGTAGAACTCTTATTTTCAGTCTACAAATTAATCAACAAGTTTTTGAGAATGAAACAACACATAAGGACACTTAAAAGACAACAAATGTGCAGAGTAGAAGTTGGGATTTCAATGTAATCAGTGATGTACCAAAATATTTTGCCCTGCTATTGGAATTGGTCAATTGTTCTTGATCTGTAAAACAAAATATTTATTTTCCCTCTACATACAAATTCACCAAAAACTTGTACCTTGATTTTTTTTTAAATAAATTAAAACTCAGATCAGATATTTTTGCACATGGTTTGATGAATGAATGGTACAAATTATGCAATTCCTTCAGCATTGAAGCTAAGGTCTACAACAAAACCAACAGGAATCATTTTTGTATGTTATACAAAGGTGCTGATTTCGCATTTAAGAAAAGGAAAGCTATAAAGCTTGTAATTAATTGTGGTGTCAAGCCTCAAAGAAATCCAGAAATCAGCTTTGGCTTGAGAATCTGGATTGGTGCATAGAAGAAACTACAGAAGAAAACATTTTAAACGGCCAGTTTTATGTATTTCCCAGGCATACAGTGTCATTTATAGCACAATAAAGTCACTACGTCACCTTCAGTGGTTCTAAAAATGCTGTATATGTAAAACATTGACTTCATAATTTCACCACTTGAAACTGAGCCTCTGTGTCTTTAAGAAGCTTCTGCTCTTTCTGACACTCTGACTTAAGGACCTCATCACAACAACCTTTTTCCATTTAATCATGTTAGCTTGTGCTAAATGATAAATCATGTTCATGCCGAACAACAAAACAAAACACACAAGCCGTAGCCGTCATCTGGAGATTTATGGGGAACGTTAGGGACAGAACCTTCCTGCAGTCAAAGTATTTTGGCAAATCCTGCCGTGAAATGTTGGTAGTTTTCAAAGGACTCCTTCCTAAACTTGATTTGCGCAAACTACAACGTTCTTTGGCAATATCACAGGGCAAACATAAAATGAAGTCATGCAGCTGTGTTCTCTGTTACTTGGAGAAAATGCATGGACACATGCTCTGATAACAAAACATGTTCCCATTCCAACAGCTGTTATGCAGCGGCAAAGGCAGCCGAAAAAAACTTAGTATAATCTTGTGAAGTGGAGTGGAGATACACTTGTGTTTCCAGGTGAGGGGATGGGCTTGGGGTTGCTAGGTAACAAAATTGTGACCCAACAATTTAGAGGTTTTTGAAACATGTTGTTTTGCAGACACCAGCAGAATATTTTCTTATTCCCAAAAGATGTCTGGGTGGTTTTTGTTGCTCCTGGACTGTTTCTAGAAGCAGCAGACATCCAAGTAGAAGAACAGAAATATGCAAAAAGTGATTTTTGCATAATAGTGGACCTTTAAGCATCACTGGATTTATCTGTGGCACTTTTGTTCCCATTTTTTTAATTCAAACTAAAAGAAGAAAAAAAAAAACTAGCAGTGAAACATTTACAGTTTTCTGGCCGATCGCTGATTCCTGATCTTTCCAAAGCCTGACCCACCGACTCCGATTTTGGCCGATATCAATTTTTTTATCCGGAATATCGCTAAATACAGTAAGAAAGTAGCTGAATTGATAACAGTCGGGTGACTATTGTTAACAGCAAATGTGCAGACATAGACCTGGTGGGCCGGTTTATCAGTCAAACCTCTCTCATGGGAGAGAAGAAGAGGATAGTGGTTGAAATTTAGACCTTTGCTGAAGTAGATACGATCAGGACGTAAAATCGGCTTCACATGTCAGCATCGGCCAATGGCTGATCTCCCAAAATTAAGAAAATCGTCACCGATAAATTGCCGCATCCCTAAAATAGACAATTAGATTAAACACTATTTGCTGAGACAAACAGTGAGTAGAACAATGGATAACTGCTTCAGGTCTACGGCCAATTTGCTGGTGCATCTTTTGCCTAAGCGCAGACTATAGTCCTGTCTGTAGCAGCCGCGCACAGTCAGCACACACCTACAGGTGGATCTGCTTCCTCTCAGGTCTTATTACAGTGACGGGCCCAGCAGGCAGCTCGGAGCTCCACTCGGGTGATTGAGACGACAGACCTCCTAATTCAACTCAGACATCCTTCGGGGGGGTCATTTAATACTCACCGAGCAAACCAAGACACACAATGCGTTCCATTTTAATGGAAATGAAACGTCTCGGTTGTATGTCAAAACAGAGCTCCTTTTCCCGTGTTTCCTGATATTTTACTGTCTCCGCTCAGCATCTAGTAATCTATCTGAGCTGCTACTAGTTTTGGTCTCGGAACAAAAGATAATTTGCTCCTTTTTAACACATTTAGCAGCTGGGTTCTGTTTTTTTATATATCAGCTTTAATTCAATCATTCTGTGTGAACACTGGAGAATTTAGATGTTGTTACAGATGTTGTGAGCAGCCACACGTCTGATTTGGGATACAAATGAGAAACTTTGTTTTAATTGCCACATATCTGAATTAGTGCGGAATGGAAACAAGCATGAAGCTGCAGAGTTGGGAAACTCATGGGTAGTCTATTGCTTGTCAGATTTATAGCAACAAGAGATTTATTGATGTAATAGCATTTCCAAACACAGATTTATTGACATTTTACTCCACTTTTGGGGAACTTGTCACCCCCAGTACAATAGACAGAGCTGGGGAACACCCAACCATAAATATTAGCTCTCGGACACTTTTAAATATTAAGAGCGAGCTGGGAGCCCCACGCAATAATGTATTCTGAAAGCATCGGCCTTGTAGTGGATTATTTATGTGGGGACGTGCGAAGCCAAAAACAAGGTGTGTCCATGAGCTCTTGTTATTACATTTAAAGCAATAAAAATCTCACACATTTTAAATTCACTCATTCATTTCCAATATTGTAAAAATCTAAGCATCTTGCTTGACGGATTTGTGTTTCGCGAAGAGAGAGAGAGAGAGAGAGAGAGAGAGCACAAAAAGAGCAGCTGGAAAGTAGTTTTTCCATGTCCTGTTGTTTTCAGCTTTTGATACGATTGAGATCAAACCACAGCCCCGCGCTCCTCTCATGTGTGGAGTTTTTCATTAGTGAAGACAGCAGATGAATAGAGGTCTGTGTAACTTGGCTTAACCTCTCTCTGTGTGTGTGCTCCAGGAGCATGACGGTCCTGTCTGTAAATCTCTGCGCTGCTACAGCCCCGACCTACCTCAGCTGACAAATTGCCCTCATTCCAATGTGGAGACAAACTTTACACCAGTTGTTTGAGATCTCTGAAGCACCTTTTTATGTTAACACTGAGCTCACTTTAACTCGCTTTCAGGAGGTCCTGCCCCAGGAAATGATTAACGTCAACTGAAAAATTAGAGGAAGGACTCAACCCATCTTTTATATTCACTTTATTTAAAATCCCAAACTTTTTATGGATGGAAACAGTACAATAAATATTTGTTTGTTATTATCTGTTCAACATTGACATGAGCATTAATTTGTTACGCTCATCTTAATGAGGGCCACTGTTACCGAAGATTTTATGTTTAAAAGCTGTTAGCTGTATGCATGATCAGAATAGTCTGTTTGCCACAGTCCTTGCTGCAAAACCATTTTCTGAAAGAGCTTGAATCTAAGCACATTATCTCCTTTATCTTCCTCCTTAATCAGTATGGAGGAGTAGGTAGCCTGCAGTAAAGATGCAACTTACCTGTTGCCATAGTTACCTGGAAACATATTTGTTGGCAAACAGTTTTGTACATTACTGCCACCTTGTGATAGTGATGTTAATGTTGTCTCTACCGGGTATGGATGGGCAATTTAGGCCTGATATCTTATCTCAATGTTTTGTGAGATTTATTGCAGTCGCGATTTAAATGAGAGATGCACTGATCAAAATGATGCCACTGATTTTGGATGCCTAGTTTTTGTAAATTTTTATCCCCCAGCAGAGATTTTGACCAATTCGGATTTCTTTTTACGCGCTATAATATAAAAATATATAAGAACAGTATTACACATTTTGCTTTGATCCTCTCGAAGTAGTTATTTATTTATTTTAGGAGAAGAGGTATCATAGGGCGTGTAACAGATTAAAAACGATTGAGGAGTTTAAACTAAAATATAGATTTCTAGCAAATAGCTTTGAGTTTTTCCAGCCAGACATGTGTCACAATATGTTGGTGGCTCCCAGGATGAAACAAGCAACTTTGCTGTACTTGGTTCAGTCTTCCTGTTATCTTCAGAAAATCTTGCTCTTTTCTTGCTTTCTCTCTCTCTCTCTGGCAATCTTAACCACAGATCTGTCTTAGAAAATGTTTCTTTTTAACTAGCTTCTTGCCTCTCATTTGATTGAGTTGGCAAACAAATATACTTAAGTCAAGACCAAGTTAAAGTCCACAGGTTGCAATTCCGGCCCCGGATCTTTTTGCATGTGGCTTGCATGTCATCGCTATTCATGTGCAAGGTCTTTTCCCGTACAAGCTTCCTCACACAGTCCAGAAACATGTAAGTTAAGCTAATTGATCTCTCTTAGTTGCCCTTTGGAGTGAGCGTGTTGGGGGCATTGTTTGTCCTATGTCTCTGAGTTGCCTTGTGAAAAAGTGGTGACTTATCCAGAGTGCAGTCCACCTGTTTCTCACGCTTAAAATGCAATCTATGAAGATAAATTGCAGTAACTACAAATATACTTCAATGACAGCTAACCACCAGTTTATTCATACGTTTATTTATGGGGTACATTTATTTTTTGTGGTTTGTAAGATTTCTTAGTGTCTGGCCTTTTATTTTTGTTCTAGTAGAGTATAATGGAGCTTAAGGTATCAAAGGACCTGTTAGCTTTTAAAAGACACATTGGCTTGCCTTTGAAGTCACGACTCCTCAAAACTTGGCCAGAACTCAACAAGGTCTTATAGACCAGGAGGTGCTTTCCACTATTTAAAAGGCGGGACATGATATAAGCAAGACTAAACGCAAGAAAGGGATGCATTTAATCCCAGTGAAAATCCCAGAAGAAAAGGAGATTTACATTTTCCAAAGGGGTACTGATATCCTGCAAGATAAAAGGAGTTTTGTCCTCTCAGCTCTCTCTGTATTCTACACAATGCAACGTGCCTCTGGCCACCTGCTCCGACTCGTCTGCTGACAACACCCATAATGAATCTCTAATAAATGTCCTCTTTGCATACTCCTGGTGTCACTCTACTGTCACCAATACAGCTCGGATCACCTTTGCACGTTCTTAGACCCCCACCCCGCCCAACCTCTTCCCTCCCGAGTCACACCGGAGAATATCTGGAACGAATTCATTCGCTGAAGTCCTTGACAGTCCTCGGCTCTGCATAATGTTCGGAGAGCGGAGGAATGTCGTGGTGAGTCAGAGGGATGAAGTCCTGACCTATAATTATTCCCTCGTTGGTCCCTGAAATGGTGGGGTCAGGTCTGGACAGCTGGGGCAACATCCTGCTGAGGCTCTCTGTAACGGGCATGCTGTCACACAGCAAAATTAGCTCCTTTGTGGATCTGGCCCTGTCTTCGCTGATGGATGGGCAAAGAGAGGCATCAGAAACAGGACAGATGATTTAGGATGCGGTCTACAGTTGTGACAATCTGTATAAATTATCCGGATGCATCGCTTGCCAGTGTAAATGTCTGCGTTTTATTTATATTTTGTCACCAGTGGAGTTTGGCTCCCTGAGAGTCGTCATTAAAAATTTAAATAAAAATATTTCACTGTGACGGATTTCACCAGGCATTAACTCTTGTGATGCTGAACAAAAAAAATGATGAGTGGATGCTGTAATGATTTAATCCAACAGAGCACAGGTGTTCTATGTTACCCAAAAGGACCGAAGACTTATGGATGCACAGCAAACCCTTCAGCCAGACGAGCTCTTACTTCAGCTCCGCGTGGTAACGAAAACAACCATCCCAAGTCTCATTAGTGCTCAGACTCTTAAAATTTTTCATCCTTATCTGCTGCCTTTTTTTACGAGGGAGATTCTCTATAGACATGACTGTCCAATCAGGAATCCCTTTGAAGCCATTTGACCGCTATCCTTGACTTTAAAAGCACAACAGTTACTGGCACTGGATGTCAAATTAAACCCCTGTAATGATAACTTCTCTGCCAGGATCTCATGGGAAATTTCTTCTGGATTACATTGTACGAAAAGGCTTTGAACTTGACATTGAACCTAAACAGACTCTTTGCTTGCGGATCCCTGAAGTTTGAATGTCTTTTCACAGCTTCGTTTTATGGGGAGGACAGGGAACATCCAGATCCCAGACCCAGTTCCAGGTCATTGACTAGAAAAACTTTTCTCTGGGAACTCTGAACTTTCTGTTAGGAATCTATGCACTTGATCATTCATCATTCATTCAGAGGTATTAAAATGGGGAGCAGAGAGGCAATAAACAGTATTATAATTGTAATGGATGGATCATATGTTCCAGTAATATATGAAATATGCAGTTTTTACTTAGTTCTTTTTTTTTTCTTTTTTTTTGGTGTTTTAGCCTACTCCTAAATGTCCTTCATATTGTTGTTGCTGACATTTGTCACTTAGAAAAGAAATATTTAATGTGGATCCATCTTTGTCTTTTTTAGCCTTGAAAATATGTTGAAAACTATTAACCTTTGTCGATTCAATAAAACATCGACATCAGTTCCTAAACATTCATTCTACTTGATTGATAGTTGATTTTAAAATTAGTTTGTGATTGAAACTTTATAAAAATGATTCTTTTGGAATTAGGGCTGTCCCATCTGCGTATTTAGAGCAGAAGACATGTCCACGTACATCAGACATAGTGACTCAAGTTTCAGACATAGGCCAGAGTCAAATGGAAAAGCAAAGTCTTGCAGATCTGAATTGGACTTGTGCTCAAGTCTCATTAACAATCTTGCATGTAATCAGAAGTGAAAGCAAGTGATGTGTAAGTTAAAGACCGTCCTTACAGGTGATGTATAAATTTTCCTTTGAAAAGGTGTGCTTCATTATAAGCAGGTGATGCTCACGGCTATTAATTGTTCATAACCTGCTCATGTTCAGGGTCATGAAAGATTTGGACCCTGGATCAAACTATAATAACTCAGAGCAACCTCCAAGCTTGTAGTTATATTTTATTGAAGTCTTGAAGCCCATTTCCTTTCATAGTGTATGACTGAGACATAGAAAATTACTTATTAATTATGAATCGTCCTCCTGGGGCGGTATGAATTAATGCACGGTCAGTACCAAATGACCTGTGGCAAACGGCACATTTATGTTCTTGAATAGAGTAGGGTTAGGGCAGAATAACCAGTACACACCTATTGGACTAGCAGGCCATTCACTGATTTGTTTGACAAAGAATAACAAAGCTCTTAACCATAACGATTACAGGAAATGACCTCTTGGACGGGCAATTCTACCTCTTCTGGTGTTTCACTTGGTAATCTTACATCTTTCTACACAAGAGCTTTAAGAACAGACATAGCTAACTATATGGACCAAATGTTTGGTTTGTACCATCACAGCACTTAGAACGTGTGCAGTCTACCAGAGCTGTGCGCATCAGCTTTGCCCTCAAAACACAGGAACGTGTGTTGAGAGATCAAACAAAATCCTCACAAAAGCAGAGGTCACTGCGCTCTCCTGAAACTGACCAGAGGTGTGCTGCAGCCCACTTCTCTCCTTTGGGTGGAGATGGTCTGACTCAGACTTGCACATTAATCAATCACCAAGAGGGCTGTGCTTCATGCTAAGCAGTGTGTGGACGTATATCGTGACAGGAAGAGAAGAGGGTCAGAGTTACGTATGTGCATTTTGACGGATTGATTGTTGCAAATGTATTTTCAACAGTATCTCCTGATGAGTAACGATGTTTTCCCTTCTCCCTTTGCAGAATAATGGCTCTTTGGTGTGGTGCCAGAATCACAAGCAGTGCTCCAAGGTAATGTGGTCTCATTTCTTTCATGAATGAGATGCATGCCACGTACATGGCTCATTATCAGAGAATAATATGACTTTAAGCGTACGAGTTGCAACAGGACCGGTCTTTTCATGCCTCCACGGCAAACATGAACTGTTGATGTAGACTATCGTGAGAGAAGAGGAACGTTTAATGAAATTGCTTCGGCTTTTGTTGATGCCTATTTGCTCCTAATTGGAATACAACGAAAGAGGATTCTGAGGAGAATGAAAAAGTAGAAAAGCAAGTTGTGATCGCTTGTTGTTGTTATTTGGAGTTTTAGACTGATACATTATTATGGCATGTGTCCCGTAGGGCTTGTTTGTGTTTTGTGCCCCGTTTGAAGGATGGCTGATACAAAGCTGGCGTTGACGGCTCTTCTGAATAGATGGTGCTGACATACTCCATCAGACTCTCCCGGAGCCGTTGACAGGCCCTCGGAAATGCGCTGTAAAGGCCGTAGGCTGGAAGCAAGGATGGATGCACCAGCAGAGTTGATCCATGTAGTCATCTCAGCAGGGCTCTCTATAGCTTTAAAGACGCCTTCATCTCCTCTATCTAACTGGAAAATAAGAATTTGCTTCTTTAATGTAGCTTCAGTGCCGTTTAAATGTTTATACCCTGTAAATATTTAACATTTTGCCGTCTTACAACTGAGCTTTATTAGGTTTTTGTACAACAAACGAACAAAAGCAATACATGGCCTTCAATTTTCTTTTTTTATAAAATCTGTGGCTTGCAGGTGTATCTGGTCCACTGATCCCAAGATGTCTATTCATTTAGAGCTACAAATGTTTTAGGGGATATTTCAATCAGATTTCTACATCAAGAAACTGATTTTCTGTTTTTCGTTGCAAAACAGTACAATCTCAGTCAGACTGGATTTTGCCTGTAGAGGTGTTTGTTAATCCTTATGCCAGGAAAGTATACAAATGCTTTCTTTTGTGTTTTCTTGAGAGGAATTATGTAGTTTAATGTAACCCGAAATTCTTGTGGATTTTGAGCCACAAAGGCTCAAATTTTATTATATTTGAATGAAAAACCTGTGAAATACTCCTTTAATCCAATGCTGGTATTCTCCTACATCAGGTTTAGTGTCATTAGGAGCTCACAGTTGCCTAACTGCAATAATCTGAGTAATCTGGATTTTCTCTATTACTTTATTACCATTTTTCTTTACCCAGTAACCTTAAATTCTTATCAGACAAATAATCTGAAAGTGATGGTCAGACCTTCTTTAGTGGCTTAGGGATGAAAGTTGTCCTCTACTCCAAAGACTGTGTCTATATTAGCCAAAAAAAAAACAGGAATTGCTCCCTTTCTTACTTAATGTAAGAGTCTACAAGGTTTTTAAGCTAAAATGCCCCTCCTTCTTACTATGAGATCTCATTACAACACTACTGTTATCTCATGTGTTTTTTAAGGGATTTCACAGTAATGAGGGGTTCATGCAAATTCTTGCCACACTTTTCAGTTATCTGTAAAAAAAAAATCACTAATTTTCCTTCTACTTCATAGTTATGCATAACTTTGTGTTGGTCAGATAAAAATTCGATAAAATTCAGTAATGCCTTTGGTTGCAACAAGCCAAAACGAGAGAAAGTTTCAAGGATATGAATATGTTTGCAAGGCAATGTATCTGTTTCTGCTCTCATCGACTCTTAAATGTATCAAACTAACATATAAGGACAAATGTTTTTGTAACGGCTGTGACAAATCGCATGCAGGCCCTCAGTGTGTTCATCAACTCCTCCGTCCACAGACATAAGTTATTGAGGAATGCACACTGAGAATTAGTGCAAACTGATTGTTATTAATTGGATAGATGTTGAAAAATACAGAGTGGCTGCAGTTTTACATGGTTGCCTAACATTCCTTCATGTGTGCTGCTAATATTAATCACAATCAGTGTCCGATATCAACTGCCTTTGCTAAATTCACCCTCTGTGCTCAATTTGTAGATTCCCTTTTTTGAATTTCAAATGGTTCCTACGCAGTTTGCATCTGGCTCGGGTACAGCAGAGCTATTGTGCTTTGTGTTTTTTGCTGCATTTTCAAATGCAAACGTTTCTTCTTTTATGTTTCTTGTAGGATCCCCATAATGTTTAAAGTTGAGCTACAGTGCCTCGAACCTGGAAATATTATAGCGTATTTTCTTTTACTTCTATGTGATTGACTAAACACTATGTTACAAATGGTTTTCAAGTTTTTCAAATCTCAAGCAAAAAGATACCTTGCAAATCCAGCACTCATTTTTCCAGTAGCCTTAAATAAAATCCAGTGCAATCCATTGCCTTAAGAAGTCAACATATGAGTACATAATTACTTGTCTGTAATTTGGTTTCTGTGTAATGACAGCTCTTCTGCAAATGCCTAAGAGGGTTATGAGTTAATATTACTGAACAAACATCATCATCAAGATGAAGTGATGATAACATCAGGAAAGTTAGGGATAAGGTTGTGGAGGAGTTTGTAGCAGGGTTTGATCTGGTTTATGTTCTCCATCTCTGTCCTCACACATGACGCCTTGGGAAAGTTGCGCACTGTTTCTGGGGGCGTGTCCTTTAGCTTCGACCATTTCTGCACATCCCAATTTGCTACAGTCTGCCTTCAGCACAAGTGGTGCCTGCTAGACAGGAGGAGCAAAGAAAAATCTAAAACCATGCTTGTTTTAACAATTATATGCACAGTTGAATATAGCCAAAAGTGCAACATTGGAGGAAAACATCTTAGAGGTTTGAAAAGGATTCAACCATAGATAAAATCAAGAATCTGTGGCAAAACTTGAAAACTGGTGTTCACAGATGCTCTCCATCCAGTCTGATTCTTCTTCTTTTTCACAAAGAAGGATAAGCAAAGAATACAGTCTCTCGGTGTACAAAGACATTCTTTAGATGACTAGTGGCTGTAAGTCCAGCAGAAGGTATTTTCACAAAATACATGTAATACCTTGGAAGGGCTATATATCACTGAAATGCTGTACTTTTTTCGAGGTAAATGTGCGAGTAAAGATTTTCTGACTGTTGGTGACACAGAAAAGGTCTAATTTATCATATTTCGAAACTTCTGTGACAGGCAGTCTCCCTCCTGTCCACTTTGATTGCCAACATCAGCTCCTAGTCATCCCTCAAGCCATTCCTCAGTGTTATGTTTTAAAAAAGTCATTTCCTGGCTTCAAGTCTAAGAACAGCACACTGTTTTTATAATCAATCAGCTAATATTACTGAAACTCTGTGAATGTCTTAAATCCTCTGGGTTGTAACAAGCGTGCCAGTTCGCACTTCTTCATCCCACGTCTAAGCTCTAAATACATCAGGCTGGATTTTGATGTGAGCCCCTAAAATAATGACGTGCTTGTGCCGCCGCTCTACAGCTGCGACACTCTGCTCCGCTGCGCTGCGCTGCCAGTCCTGTTTGGAGGGCTCTCCAGATTAAATTAGTTTAATCGCATCCAACGTTTTGGTTCAGTTATTCGGGACATGGGCCAGGACACGGTGCTTAAGTCTAATTTGGAGAAAGAAGCCAATGTTTGGGGAGCAAACATCAACCACACTCCCGCTCCAAATCAGTGACTAGAGTGCACACTTGCAGGGCTTGTGTGTAGTGTGTCAAAACAGAGTCATTGTTGCCACTCTAACAGTTCTACCAAATGGACCCATGCTGTACTACAGTGGCACCCCCCGTGAATAGCTCTTGTGCTGTTGATTAGCCCCTTGACTTCATGAACAGCTCACAGTTAAACAGAGAAACAAAGACCGTATCTCAGGGTGAGCACGTTGGGGCAGAAGGTTCGTCCACTCTGGGAGTTAAAGAGCCCCGGGAGAGAACGCGACAGAGTGGCAAAACAAAGATGTCGTGACCCTCTACATCTTGTCTGCATTTTAGAAAATCAAAACCTTCGTTTCCATTTGTGATTAGAGAGTCATTTTGGCTATCTCCTATGCGGCGTCTAGAGTCGGGCTCTCGCTTTCAGGCTCCCCCATTGTCATTATAATTAACCTGCTTACCCTTCTCTCTGAGACAGAAAGAGGTGGCATTTGAGGAGTCATTACCATGCCGCACCAGCGGACCTGCAGACAAGCTGCATTCAGCAGGAAGTGGGCAAGAAAGCACACAGCAGGCATTTTCATGAGCTATTATCGTTAATTTGACCCACTGACTAAGCTCAAAACTTAAGAAGTTTGGATGAACTTCTTAAAAGTTCTAAAAACCCCCATGTTCTGTTTTCCTGCTGGGGGAAAGATTATATAAATTGATCTCTTGCACGCACCTACAACCAAGAAGCTTTCTACTTTCAGAGCATTTTGTTTCAGTGAGGGCTTTACAAATGCTCACTTTGGTCACATATGTGTTAATTTCGAGCTTTTGATTAACCATAGTGTTTTGTGTTTCACAGTAGAAATATATTAGAGCACATGCTTTCAATTGTTTTTAAAACAATAACTGTTGGGGGAAAAAATTTCAGTTGTAATTTATTGTGGATTATCCTTCGTTCACAGGATTATGGATTTATCTAAACGCACATCCCTACTAAAATTTATTTTAATATTTCCACACCATGTTGAAATTCTGTTGATTTTGAGCCCTTTTCTAGTTCATTTAAATTAGACATTCTTTGACAACGACCTGATTTTAAAAGTGCAGTATGTAATTTTTTCAAACTTATTTATATATTTTTTTTACATATTTGTCAAAATTGTCACTATGTCCTGACATTATAAAATGAGACAGAAAAAGTGTGGGGAAAAAAATGGAAGCCCCTCTGCTTTATCTGCAGAAAAGCACAGCAAAACAACTAATCAGAGCCAGGAGGAATGTCTTAGCGCTGACAGTCGAGCTCGTGTATACACTGCTCACACCTTTTTCCACACAGTTTGTTCAAGTTCAAGATTGCGGATTTGCGTCAGGACATAATGACAGTGTAAAAAACATTTTTATAAAAGTTATCTAGTACAGCGTTAAGCTCCACTTACTTTGATACTGCATGATATTGGTCGTCTGTTAACAGTGAGATATACATTTGAATAACTTCTGCATACTTTGTAAAATATTTTGTAAGTAGGTCATACACTTCTAAGTGGACTAAGGTCATTGCTTTCAAAACAATCAATGTTATACAATTCAACTCAAATATTGATCTATGTTGGTCTTGTTGTCCTGTTTCATACCTTGAACGAAACAGGACAATTTGGCCAATTTCTGCCAAATCTGACAGAAATTGGCTGCATTATATGAAAGAACATTGGTCAGTAATCATTGAAGCTGGAAAATGTGTAATCATTCCACCCAAATAAAAACTCTGAAATATGCTAAAGTGCAGCATTAAAACAAAGTGCAACTAATAATTTTAATGGTTTGCCTCGCACCAGGCTGTAATCCAGACGCCACATCAAATGCTACGACTTACTTAAGGCAGTAAAACGCTGGTGTGCAACAATGTGGCATGCTTCAGTACTCAAATGCCTCTCAGAAAAAGGATTTATGGAAAATACATTGTGTGGATGGAAGATGGCCAAGAGGGAAGTGCCCATCAGTGAAGGTGTCCGAGGGGGAGAGTTGTGCTTTTCTTGGAGTGAATACCATGAAAATGTTACAAAATCTCAAATGAAATTAAAAGATCCAAATAAAAGCAGTTTTTAATTTAGGTCCACCCCATTTCCTGAATTTCTGTTGAAAGAATTTTACAAAGAAAAAGCTTGTCCGAATCACAGTTTGATGGCAAATGAGACGTTCTTTCTAGACGTCTCTCCTTTGAGCGTTCTTTCCAAACCGTTGAACCCGAAGCTGCAGATTCCATCACAAGAATAACAAGTGTTTACTCTTTTGATTACATGTGCCCTTCGTTTTCGCGTCTTGGAGGCTTTGGAGAGGTGTCTCTGAATGACAATAATTGGAATGCTACTATGTCACATTCAAAAGTGTCTTTCAAAGCCCACTGTCAAACTCCCCCCACCAAAACCCCTTCCTTTACCAGCCCCCCACATTTTCTCACGCCGAAATAAAATGATCAACGTTCTCCTCTTTTGTTTGGTTTTTCAGGGTCTTCTGAGGCTTATTTATGAGTTTAGGAAAAGCAAACACTTTCCCTCACAGGTTCCGCAGTGAGTCACTGAAACTCCTTTGTGTTCATCTCTGTCCATCTGGGTTTGGAAGTTTATTTTGAGGTGCGCTGAAAAGACGTGATGAAGTGGGCGGCGGTTGGTAGTTTTACAGCTGGGACATGACTGGGATTGTTAGGTGCTTGGATGGACTTCAAAGCAACCTTTTGGTCATGTTGAGGCCAGACATTCATAGCAACTCACTGTGTTAGTCACATTACTAGCACCAACGCCTCGGAGCAAGCTAGGCTTGAAAATCAATCTGTCATGTCGGCTGCGGCTGGATCGCCTTGCCCGTGTGTGCGTGTGTTTGTGTGTGTTAAAGCGGTCCTAGCCAGTTTTTTTTTTTTTTTTGTGTGTGTATTATTTGACTTTCAGTTGGTGATCACATAAAGAGGCCACTCTGTAGTTTCTCTGAACCCACTCCACTTGTTTTTTTTATTTTTTTTTCTCTATCTAGTAGGAGGCAGGGTGTCAGAGAGAGTGTGGTGTGTGTGGGTGGGTGGCAGAGGAGTGTGAAGCAGGGCTGGTCAGTCCCAGCAGGAAAGGCCTGATCTGGACATGGTTGTTAAGTTTCATTGGCTAACGGGGGGGTCGCTTCATTGGCTGCTATCTGCGCAGCTCATTATTCACATGGTGGGTGGCAGCAGGGAACGAAAACCCCCCTCAGCAGGAAAAAATACCAAAGACGTGGCCACAGGAGAGGATTGAAGCAAAGTAGGCACTGGGCAGTATCCAGATTTTAAGACGTGACAAAATAAGCAAAATTATATAAAAAATACATCCTTAAATGTTACAAACTTTAATCATGCTTTCAGTACTGATCAAAGGACAGATATTTCCCCCACAATTAGTTTCAACATCATGTGTGTTTTTGTGTCTTAATATATTTCTAAAAGCCAAATCTTTGCTTTTTGTAAGCAAGAGAAAAAAATTAACGATTCTTTCAGTGTGCCACAACAAAAGAAAAAACAAATAACTTGGGTCACTTCAACGTACCATCGCACCTGTGACTCTCCAAGTTGAAAGCAAATTGGCTTGTAGAACTGCAGCTGAAACTCCTTCTTTGGTGAAATCTCAAATCAAACATGACATACACAGAAAGAAATGCACTCTCCACCTCTGTGCTTTTTTCTTATCTTGAGGAGCATGTATGGTTTTGAGAAAGCGGTCATTTATTTTTTCCAAGTTAATCCAACTTTCACAGATAGGGAGAACATGGAAAATCAGGCTGTCAGACAGGATTTCATTTTCTTGAAGGATTAATGCAATCAAAGCTGCTGCGAAATCCTCTTTTGGGAATAATGACCAGTCATACCGACACAATCTGCTGTCGTCCAAGTGTTTACTCTCAATCTGTCAACGTATTGGCTGAAATGCGTGTCGCATTGAGTTTGGTTCCTTGTTTTTCATGACCTCACGTATTTGAGAGGTGCTAAAGCAAAAAAAATAAACAACTTGGCAGCTTTGTTTGGAGCCATTAATATTTGCTGCCAAGAGTCACATTGGCGAAAGGAAGATTAGGATGTAAGAATCTTATAGCTGATGTACTTGGAAGATTGGGGTGGGGGCTTATCACCGTTCCAGCTCCGCTCAAAGCCGCTGCATCCCACTGATAAATCACAGCGATTGTGCGTGACAGTTTCAGGACGGTGGGAAGCAAGAATTTATGCCAAAGACTGACTGATCAACAACTTCCTTAACCTTCACCTTGGGGATGATTGCTTGAGCAGACTGATTTTAGGCTTTCTTGACTGAACACGTATGAGGAATAAAGAAATCTGCATTTTTGTGTCAGAGCTTCTGTTTGCTTCTTCCAGCTAAGCAAACGGAAAAGTTTCGCCGCTCAACATGCTTGGGTTTGCCCTTTTTGTTCTGCACTTAGAAACACAAATAAAAGAGAATCTATTCACTTCTTAAAGAGTACAGACTGCATTACGTTTCTGTTTTTGAAGCTCGCACAACATTCCTCAATCTCGAAGTGGCACGGCTCACAGACGGGAAGCCGGAGAGTGGCGAGCAGGATTAGTGTTTTTGAAACTTTGGAAAAAGCAAATTAGAGGAGATGGTGTTGGAGTTTGACGGAGCATGGGATTAGGACGGCTTTCTTCGTGTTGCTGGCCTACTTTGGGGACAGAATCTCAAAGTCTGGTCTCATTTGATTTGAGTTAGGAGGGAGGCGGATTTAGACAGCTTGAATGGTCACCGCAAGGACAAACATTTATCTTGTTTATCATCTTTGCGATGACCAGAGACTTGCACCGGCTTGACAGAATGTGCTTTCCACTCCCTTGTGTGGGAGTTATTAAATCGTTGTTGATGTAAGTGAACCTTATCAGTAGTTTTGAATTCAAACCATGGTGTCAAGGATGTAATTTATTCAGCTGTGATGTTATAGCATTAATCTGCATTAAGCACGGTGATGTTGAAAACTAGGATACATCGCAGAATTACACAATTTGAATTTTACTTGTAAACATTGCTAGTTGTAGCTACAGGGACCATAAATGCCTGGAAATACCTGAAATCCATGAATACCTAATGCTTAACATATATAACTAATAGTTCAAACACCAGATATACCTTTATACACATTAATATACAAAACATTCTTGTAATTTGTAGAACATCAAAAATGTTAATTTTATCTTCATATCCATGTACTGGACTGAACTCAACAGTCATACTAAACAAATGAGCTACTTTTTATTATAAGGATACTTTTAGATAAAGCATTTTAAAATAACGTACACAAATATTTATTTCTTAAAATGCTTTAATTATTTGTGTTACCTAATGCTGAATTTCAGATTCTTTCATTAATCACATGATTAATGTGCCTGAGAACTGAGAACTTGTCATTGAATAGTTTTTCCTTTATAACAAAATTAACAATGCTGTAACTTTCCAACTTAATTTTTAAAACAATGTTTGCTTAATTAGAGATTTAGGTGGGCAATTTTTAATGATGCTTTCTCACGAAGACAGTCCTGGAGTTTTACTTTGCTTGGGCAAAGTAAAACTTTGCCCAAGCAAATGAACAAACCTTCATTTGGTTTGTTTCATTTTCATCAGCGGATTATCTGGCATGTTGCTGATTATACAAGAGTTGAATGGAGCAGTAACAAAAAAGACAATTGAGGCTGAGAGACTACGATGCGTTGCTGGGGTTGAACAGTCAAATGAGTGAGGATTTGCAATTTTTCAGAAACAAATATATCCTGAGATTATAGATATGTATATAAGAAATGGTCCTATTTTATTATTTTTTGTTGTTGTTGTTGTTGTTTACTGGGTTTTCATTAAAAGCGATTGGAAGTTTTGATGGGCTTTCTCAATGCCAAAACAACTATCCAGGGAAACAAACTCTGGTCTATTTAAGCAGTTAAATGTGTCCTTCCTGTGAGCCAGGTGAAAGTTTGGTACCACCGTTGAGCCAGTTGACTGGCAGTGCCCAGTAACAGGAGGGCTAGAGCCAGCACTGCCTTTCTCAGTCAAACTCCAATCGATCCCACATGGCTTGTAGACTCTTATTAAAAAGACTTAAGGGGTCACCAGTGTTGTAGTGATAGAGTGGACACCTGAATGCTGTTGTCGGAGGCGCCACTTCTGACCTCAGGATTTTGGCTACATGTCTCCATCACTGTTATTTTATGCTCCATGAGGGTGGAGAAAACTCCAGTACTTTGTTTGTTTTCTATTTGCAAAGACTTTAAACCATAGGAACAGCTTCAGGTTTTTAAAATCCAGCATAACCCGATACCAGCGTGCCCGGTCAGTACTACTGTATGACAGTTGGGGAACAAATACGGCTAGTCTTGTTCCCGTTTTTCACGCAGCTATAGAGAGGGTTTGGCTTTCCCATGCCACGTCACAGCAAAGGGTCTGCTGGCCTCCTTATCACCGATCTGACCCCATGTGATGGATACGTCCTGTTGTGATGAAATGTAAACTGAGCTGAGAAGTAGGTGATAACTGAGGTTCTAGTTACAGCCACTGTAATTTTTACTCCTTGTCACCGCAGAACGTAAGACGAGATATCGGAGGACCTGTAAGTAAAGTGGACCGCTGTGCTGTGTGTTTGGGAAGCTTTAAGTCATTAAGAATTAAATGAACCGCTATTGCGTTTTGTAGAAGACTAAGCACAATTCTGGCTTAGCTGTGTGGGCCTTTTTTTACTCATAAATAAAGCAAGCACCTCTGATTGTGGGGTGAATGTATAATTCATGCACTGCCCCTCCTGCTCCTCCTCTCCGTCTTCTCACTTTCTGCCAAGCTATTCCTTTTCAGCTCTTTGTTGTCTGTACCCTCAACTGCATTTAAATTAATAATTAAATTGATGCTCAGAGAATGTCAGCGATACCACCTGCTGGTTTCCTTTCGGCCTCTTCGGCTGATTCTGCAAAGAGGGGAAAAAAACACAGGGCTGAAATCTTTAAATTGCATTCAGTACCACTATGAAAGGAGAATTGCTGGTATTTAGCCGTTTTTTGAAAGATAACAGGCATATGAAACTGAAATAAATCAAAGTGAATTCACATACAGTCATAATAAAAATGAGACGCACTCCCTTTTAATTGTAGGATTTTACATATCTGACCGTAAACTAAATTTTTATCGGGTTTTTAACTTCATTCAGTGTGCAAAAACAGACAGGCAGTTCCATACAAACACAAGTGAAAATAGAAGCTGAGTTTCTCTCACTCTTGCTGCCATGACTGGATATAAGAAGGAAAGTGGCAGTCAGGTGCGATTCAATAAAGGAGTTCATTAACGGATCACCTGGAAGTGCGACCTCATCTAGTAAAGCAGGGACATTTGATGGCCAGGTCACTGTTAATACATTGCTAAGGAGAAAATGCGTCTATAATGACTTTTGGGGAAGAAATTGTTCCTGTTAATCAATCTTGAAATGGCTTTAATATCATGTCAATCATTTAACAGGAACAGAGATTAACTAGAAGAAAAACACTTAAATCTTTCCACGAGGGGACGACCATCAAATACACGCCAAAATCAGAATGTGCATTATCCAGACAAATTGCAAAAAAACGAGTAGGCTCAACTCAAACTTGCCACCCGGTAACATATTAATGTTCATGACTGTAGTGTTAGAAATCCATTGAGCACCTAGGCTTGTTTAGAAATGTCGCGCATGTCCTCCTAAAAAATATGGCAGCACAACTCAAGTTTGCAAAGATGCATCTGAAAGAACCACAAGATGTGAAGCAACATGCTTTTGATTGGACACAAAGTACAGATGTGTTACCACAACACAATTTGGAGAGAACGAGATGCAGATTACCAACATAAACAGCTTCTTCCATACATTGTGGTGGATGGTTGATGATAAGGGTTTGTTTTGCAGCGACTGGACCCGAGAACCTAGCAGTTATTAAGTCGACCATGATCATGAACTCCTCTGTAAAATATTCAAAGTGTGTCTGACAAGTGTAGCTTTCCCGAATTTGATCCAACCACTCCATTTCTGCTTTAAAGCTACGTAGCTGCTACTCGGTACCTTTATTTTGCCATGGCTGCGTAGAGATGAGGAAGTTTTGTGTGGTTTGTGTGCAGCTTTGGATCAACTGAGCCCACCAGAAGGCTACTGTTCATTACATGCTCTTGTTGTTGACTTTTCAGTATTGTCTCGCGACATCCTTCCCTGCCCCTGTTGGTTTCCTGTTAATTTGTTTGTCTGCCTTATTCCTTGTGCCCATGTCGACTTGCATGAATTATGGGTGTAGTTTCCGGTCAGCTAAATAAGAAAATCATTTCTCCATGGTAAGTGTAAACAGGGCGTCTTTCTCAAAATGATTACAAAAACAAAAGGGTTAGAGCAAAACGATCTGCACCTTCTAACCGCACAATGACAGTGATCCGATTTTATGTTTTTCCTTGAAATAGCAGAACAGAAACCTTTCATGAATATTAAGGACCTGCAGAGTATTTAATATTCAATTCACTTATTCATTTTTGGATGAGATTCAGGTTCGAGACGCACACTAAATCACATTTCCACTCACGTCTCACCCCCGCGCCCAAATAAAATCTTGAATTTAGACAAGCACATTCCTGCTGATGGAAAAATTCATTTTGAACTCGTGGAGTGTGGAATTACAAACTCACATCTGAAGAGCGCATGCTGTTAATATTTTTGATCAAGCTGATCCAACCCACTGTCTGCTCAGCATATACCTTTACTGATTTACCATCGGGCAGTAATTAAACACAGAATATCTCAGGCTTGACATGCCCTCAGGTCACTTTAGGTTAAAGAAACAGTGTCTAGACTCTAGAAAATATCTTCTTACTATTTTGCAATTCCTTGGAATTTAACTGCACATCAGAGACATATCAGAAAGTTCTTACAAACACATGATTTTGTACTCAATCAGATCATGACTCAAGAGTTTGATAAAATATGCTTCACATTCATATTCAGTGAGAACACGGGAGCAGAAAACCAAACATTGGACAGATGCACCAGAGAAACTTGGAAGCTGTGAGAATGACATTCCTATGTAGACCTTTGTTGACTTATTTCATTTTTTGGCATATATTGAGAGGCTGATGCACTGCAGTTAGATCTGTGTTCAGCCTTGCAAACATGATGAGGTCTGAAAAATTGACTAGATTGGACTAATCACTGGATCGACAAGCGTATCCTTGACAAAGTATAAACAGGCAGGATGCATGACCAAATATCTGTGCATGTTCACAGATATTTGGAGAAAAAAAAATATGGGACTGGAGTATCAGCGCCAAGAAGAAAGTAGGGCTTCACAACATCAGCAAAATATTAGAGAGCTTGCCCCTGAAAATTGCAGTGATGATATCTGTGACGATTAACCCACATTTTCTTGACACTTTGTTTTTTACGATTGTAGAATCTCTCCATTGCTCTGTATGAGAGTTGGCATCTCATCCATGAAAGACTTGCATCATCTGTGGGACATTAAGGGCAGTTAGAGTCCAACCAGCTGGGCAAGTTTATTACTTATATTCTGAGCCTAAATACCTGACACTTAAGTATAGTTTCCTACCAAATATTCCATCCAAGCAGTCTTGAGCAATTGCCATATTACAGCCATTAGCTATGTGGTGCCTTTTTATAGCAGTCATTGGGCAAGAAGTGGGGTACACCCTGGAAAGAGCCCCTGTCTATCAACACAGAGAAACACAGGGCAGCAACCACTCACACATACACATGTCTAAGGACAACTTAGAGGGACCATTTAACCGAACAGCCATGTCTATGGACTGTGGGAGGAAGCTGGAGTATCCAGAGAGAACCCATGCATGCACAGGGAGAACATGCAAACTCCATGCAAAAGATCCCAGTCAGGCATTTGAACCAGCACAAATTGCCATATTGCAAATTTATTTTAATTCAAAGAAACATCAAAACAGTCTACTTGACGTTACTGAAAAAATGAGTAAAATTTCATACAGCAGCTATACCAAGATGACATGCTGACTGTTTTTTATAGTGATTTTGCATGTAGCTTATATCCATTCATTTGATTTTGATACGTGAACTGAAGTCAAACTTTTCCAACTACGCACCCAATAAATTTAGTATTAGTATTCAAGTAATACACCTTGTGCAGAATATCATGTCTTATTTCCATTCTGGTGAGTGAAACAAACTTAAGAGTCTGATATTAGCTGTTTAATTAGTCAGTCTATCCGAGATATTAACGAGGTTGCACACCATGACTATACATAGTTTTTGTGACTAGAAATATATCTGTGCACCTGAATTTATCTTTCATGTTAGCAGGGGAGAGTGTTGAAGCCTTACTGGACTCAGATGATTCGCAGTGAAAGAGGGCCTTGCTCTGGGCTCTCTGCTGCTTCTTCTAGCACTCTCATTAAACAGACTTTGAACCCTTGCAAAGGTGTAATAATATATAATATATATATATATATATATTTTTTTAACCTACCTTTATATCCCTTGGCACTGTGTCTATACTGAGATGCAAAGGTGTAGTTAACAAGTGGGCAAAAGTTTCACATATTTATTTACTTCCATTAGCTACCGGGAACTTTTTACATAAGCATCACTCCTGAGATGGCTATAACTGGATGTACAGGGGTTGCTGTATTTTACGCTCAGAGGGCTCACTCATTTGTGAAAGTGATAGCGAGACCTCAGATAATAAGATTTTCTCTCTACTTGATTAACAATAGGGCTCTGTTGGCTGCCAGAGGTAAACGGAGAGTATAGAAGCTGCTAAGATCACAATCCAATGGATCCATAAGATGATTGCATAATGTATTGAGTTCTAGTCATCATTGCAGTATCTGTATGTGTGATACTGCAATTGCGAAAGACTGCTTGGATAAAATTTGAAGTGCCATGCATTCAAAGTCTTCTTCAGATGGATGAACTTGTCCTCCCCCTTGCCCACACAAATGCTGCAGATCTCAATGAAAAAGATCCTGAAAATCATAAAGAGCTGTGGCATTGAGATGATTAAAAAGAAAGACATGGAGTAAGAATAATGAGAATAACTTGCAATCGACATTTCAACACATTTTATGATTTTCCTAGAATAGTTCAGCCCTAAAATGGTATTAAAGACTGGAAGCATCGAGAAATTTCAAAATAATGCAAAAACGGAATATCTGGAGTCATATTTGTACATTTAAATAGTTGGAACCATGCGAGTTTTTCTTGTTTTGCTGGTTTGGACTATTTAGAGATGCAACAATTAGTCAGCTAAAGGTCAAAATCTGTCACCTTCATTTAATGTCAAATTCAAAATTGATACCTCTATTAAAGGACGTGCAGCACGTTTTCCCTGTCTTGGATGTTATTGTTCCTAAAGAAAACATTAACATACGTAGCTGACACAGTGTGGTTAAGTCCCCATGCAGATTAAACCAGGAAAGGGCTTCCTAATTCTTAAACATGACAAAACCTGGTTTCTAGGTAGCAGCAGGCCGGTTGGTAAACATTATTTACCCTGAGAGCCTCACTGATTCTGTGCAAATGAAGTCTGTGCTGCTGTGCTCCCACATTCTAAATCAGTCTTCATGCTCGCAAGGGCATTCTAGTTTGAGGCGCGCTATATATATATATATATATATATATATATATATATATATATATATATATATATATATATATATATATATATAAAAATTATCCAGGAAAATATGCTAATTTTTATTTGGTTAAATTTATTATTACAGGATATAAGGATAAGGGAATATGCTGTAAAACCAACAAGCTTAATGCAAGTAGAATTTTTTTCCCCCCCAAAAGAAGTTAAATTTAATTTATGATCCATTTACATGTCAATCCAATTTAGATACTATGTTAGTATTTAAAGCAGAAACTTCATCTTCCTAAAAGATCATATGGATAATATTGATTCTTTTTTTTGATACAATGCTTTGCCTTAATGGTGCCCTTGGGCGATGGGTGACATTGCAGACGAGAACTCGCTTTTAACAGGAAGAGACATCGAGCAGGACCAGCCTCAGGAAGAGGCGGCCATCTGCCTCGACCGGCTGGGGGATGTGAGGACAGGAAAGGGACACAAACACAGAAAGATAGGACATTGAATGACTGCAAAGGAAGGCAGTTAATTGTTGCAATAATATAAACATGCATGAAGAGAAATTAAATTAGATTGCACAATTGGGAAACATAATCAACAGTTCACAGGATGTTGTGACAACTGATTGTTCTGTATCCGGTTCCACTTCAAACTTCAGGAGCCACAAGAAAACCTGCAGTTTGAGAGCAACATGATCTTTTAGAATAATACAGAACTTCTGCTGTATTGCAGAAGAGAGAAGGAATAATCTTTAACTTTCTTTCTGGGCCGTAGACGAAAAATCATCCAGAGACCTTTCAGTAGATGTCTAAACGTCGATCTGCAAGTCTCTAAAGAAAAAAAAAAAAAATCAAGTTTGAAATGATTGAATGCATAAACTTAGCACACACTAATACTTGTATATTATTTGTTGTTGTAATGATATTGCAAAATGGAAGCATGTATAAAATTAAAACTATGAGACGGAGCACAGAACCCTGGAGAGATCCATGACAAACTCTTTTTAGAAAACCTCACAATCTCATAACAATTGTAAGAAGAATTAGACTGTTTTAAATGTTTTATTTGCTTTCTGGTTTCCAACAAGTTATTTGAAGTGTGATTTTGATTAAAAAACAAAAAAACAAAAAAACACATTCTTTTGTCCGGATTTAATTGTGCCTCATACATCTTAGTGCATGAGTGGCTGATTTAAAATTATGCTCAATGTTGCCCCTTCTGTGATGGAATGAAGAGGTACAACAAAGCAATTAATAAATATTACATGCATTCAAATACAACCTGCAGCTGTGTAAATCACTAGAATTGCCTGGAGTAATTGTTAACAGCAAAACTAACATACAAATGTATGCTATGGCCCAAGTGAAAGGAAAGTATTGATTAAGGTTTCATTTATCAGATTCTCTTGTGAACTATTGTCAGCATCCCTTCTAATCAAGACAAAGTCTTGATTAGAAGACTAGGTGCGTAAAATAACAACATTATTATAGCTGACAAGAGACTGGGTACAGTGTGGAGACATTTGTCATCTCAAATCCCCGATGTAAAAGGGAAATTGGGTGAGAAGCGAAGATGTTGCGATGGTGTCTGTTTCAGCAGAGGAGAGCGAGAGAGCGCAGGAATCTACTCATCATTGGGTCGATGGTTATGAGCAGAGAGCTGCTCCAATAATTGAGTCTGGTGGCTGAGAAGTGTGAAAAGCACCGGGGTAGCAAAAAAAAAAAAAAAAAAAGAGCCATAACTTGATTTGACTGGAGGTGAGATTTACAACGCGTGTGATAAACAACGGCGATTCCCCCGTATCTGAGACTCTCGGCGGATGCAGGAAGCTACGGGGGACAGCAAAGGCACCTTGTAAATAATCTTTGGCACTAGCGTACCCTGACGCTGAACATCAGTGCTGGGATCGATATTTTCTAAGCTTTGAGGAAACTGGATCTATATTTTAGCAGGTTTTGTTTGCTGATTTTAATCTAAAATATCAGAGAACAACTTCATCATGCACAGATGTGTATGCAAACATTCTCAGGAAAGAAAAAAAGAGAGGAAAAAACTTAATCTGTATTGGCATGAATTATGGTCTGCATATTGTTATGCAAACATTGTGTATTGTTGCACCTCTGGGTAACCTTAGCTGGTAGCTGTTCATGGTTCATATAGTAAACCAAAGCCCTTTGCATGACATTTTATATGTGGACTCTTTCCTTGGTTTCTGTTATTTCAGTCACTCACTGGGGGCGCAGAGTGTTTTTATGATGGGTGGAGATGCTGTGATGGAGAAAGGCAGTTCTATGCATGCACCGCAACCAGAAGCCCCCCTGCCTCAGTGCTACACACTCCACCCACCATCGCATTCCCACCACCTCGCCTCCCCACCTCGTCTCCAGCATGAAAAAAAAAAGAAATAAAAAAAGTGAAGATGTGCTGTGGCGTTGGCTGCCATTCAGCCTGACTCTCTCAGCGACCCCACAGAACGCCTTTCAGGCCCCTCCAGAGTAACAACTGCTGCATTTTATTACAGCGTGAAATGGGGAGTGAAAGACTGCTATGGATGCTCCTACTTAGCCATGCAGAATGTGTCACTGTCAGGACGATAAGAGGACAAAGAGGAAATCAGAAGCCCAAGCAAAATGCTTCTGCCGCGGCTCAAAGCTCCAATAAGGGGAAGCAACCCGCTGGTCTCATATTTGTTTTAGAGGAGAGCACTTATGCCCCTTTGGGTGAAATTAGTCCAGAAATATGTTAACATCGCATAGAATAATTACATGGGTTCCTCGTGTGACTCAAACAGATGGTAGCTGGATTGGCAGTTGGAGAAATGTGCTAGAGGGAAACCCAGTGACGGCTCCCCTACCGGGAACATGTGCTGCGTCCAGTTCAGTTATGTCCTCCGCTCGAGTTACTTGGTGTATTTTCTCAAATTAATTACCAAAAGTCAATTACTAAGTTATTAGCATAACAATATGTTGCAAAATGTTTGCTGGGTTCCTTGGTGGAAATAAAAGATTCTTCTATTTGTTATTTTTGGTACATTTTAATTTGCAGATATTAACCGTTAGCAGTAGAATCAATGTTGCACATTTTAAACCCCAAACATTCAGTTATGCTCCGTAAACTGACAACTACCACATGTTGTTGGTTGTTCATTTTTTTCTCAATATTATGATTTTTATCTAAGATGTGCAAAATTATGAAGTGGGGAAATGATGCATGGCTTTCAAATTATTGTTTACTCTGAAAGTGAGATTTAGATTTGTTTACAGCATGCTTTTAGTCTGATACCCCAAAATAAAATCAGGTGACATTTTGGACCACCATACAAATTGATACATGAGGCAAAAATTATGAAACATTGAAACATAAGGATAGCAGCATCATATAAGACTTTGTATCCTCAGCAGGGACAAGAGAGTAGTCTGGTAAAAAGCGTGTTGTTCTACTCTTTGCTTCGTATGGGAGCGCAGCACAGAGGGTCCGGACTCTCGGCTACGAGAAACTCTTGCTTGTTGGAGGCGTGGACTCGGTTGAAGTTTAATATTTTACCCAATCGTTAAAACAAGCAGGACACCAGCTCTTGAGGACTCAAGTGGGCCATCTCTGGTGTAAATAAAGAGTTAGAAGGGCTCAGTCAAAGCCCGTCCCTAAATCCGATAGAGAATCTCTGGTGAGGCTTAAAGATTTATGTTCAGACACTTTCCATCTAACCTGACTGACCATGAGTGAAGAAAGATGAGCTGAATTTCAGTACTTAGATGTGTAAACCGGGTGCAGACGTACCCCAGAAGACTCACAGCAGTAGTTGCAGTTCAAGTCGATCTTATAATGTTTTACCTCAAGGGGGCTAAATACAAATGCACTTCTCAGTTTTGAGATTTTTATTTGTAATATAAACAGTGCAACAACGTAAAAAAAAAAAAAAAAGTTAAAAAGTGTGTAATTACTTTACCAAAACACTGAAATTCAAAATCTTTTTTTTTTCTTTTCTGTTGAAGGCTAGATATTCCTGGCAGAAGAAAAAAAAAATCTGGCAAAGAAGAAGTAAAGTTTCTGGCTGTGTTTCAAGCTGTTTTACCTCCCTTGGCAGCATCAGTAACATGGTTTAGATTGAGAACCAAACTGTGTAAATAAGAATCAGGAACTTGATTGATGATAGCACCTTTGTAATTATATCCAGCTATCCCATTTACTTTGGCAAAACATCTGTCGTCGGCCCTCCTCTCCCCTCCTGAAATGTCAGGTTAGTGGGTGTGGCTGGCAAGGAACGCTGACAGATTGGCAGTTTCCATCACACCTGCAGGGAGCTATCTGCCTCAACACCGATACTTATCTTTTATTAAGAGTGTCATTTACGATAAAACCCACTACCAGCAGAAGTTCCTGGTAGGATTCAGTTAATTTCTTTTTTCATTTAGAGGGAAACTTCTAAAACAAACAACAACAAAAAAAAAAAAAAAAGAGTTGTTATATGTGGGTGAGAAAACACTAAACTCACAGCCAGCTTTCGGATCTGTGTTGCAATATCTCTGGTACACAATGTGCTGTGCTAATTCATGCAGCTTGGCACAGAAGCTTAGACCATCTCGAGGTGACACTGACTGTAACGTCGCATGAGTAGCTGGGGAGTTTGCACCTTAAGAAAAGCCAGAGGAATACGTTCAGTCTGTGATTGAAGATTGTTCAGTGAGCAGAATGTGCTTGATCCCTGGGCTTATGTGTGTATGTTTAGTGATTTGTAGAGGGGATTTGGAGGCTTTTCATGTGCGTCTATCGGTGGAATGTCCTTTAGGCTGTGGTGCAGCTCCTTGTCACCAGTCCAACTGCTTGTTGTTTAGGCTTGGGGATGCAGTTCTTGCTCGCAGCCCAGATCAAAATAATGATATAAAGTTGACAGATTATGAATAGCAGATGATTTTCATCTTCATAGGCTGAAACCTGCCTCGGATAGCTCGGCAGAGCTCAAGTGTCATCTCAAATCCCTGAGCTGCTGCAGAGTTTTCACCTGCCTGGCTCTGTCTCAAACCACATTAGCTCCTTTTCAAGCTCTCATCTTCCACCAATTATCTCTTCACTTGACACTCGTACGCCTGAAATTACAGGACTGATATCTGCATTGCTATGAAGTCATTAGGAAAATACCTTCCCTCCCAACAGTCTCGAGCCAGCAGTAAGGAACTCGTCACCTCGTCCGCGCCCGAGCTTATTCCTGCCGGAAACGATGCTGGCGACGCAACGAGAGACTGAGTGTAATGGAGTGCTGGCAGGCTCTTGGGCGTCTTCCCTTGATTGCAGCGTGTCCTTCAGAAGCAAGGTTTATGTTTCATAATGCACCCGTCCACCACACTCCATAAAAATCAAATAAACTTTACACCAGGGATGGTTAAATAATGACAGAGCTGCCTAATGAGCGAATTAAATAGCAATAAATACAAATCTGGCCTTCTGACTGAGATGTGAGATTTCTTACATCAACCACAGTGTTTAATGCCGTCCCCGCTGCACGATAAATGCCCTCATTGAGCCAATCTGCTGCACTGTACCTTACATAACTCTGCAAGTCCTTTTCACATGTTGGACTGGATGAGAAATAAAGGAGAACGTCTTGAAAGTCCATTATTCAATCTACCTTTAGCGCTGTAGTCGATGAAAGAGGCTAAATTAAGTAGGGTTGAATGAGGGACTTTGGCAGGTTGTCGGGTGGTGCGGTTTGGGCTGCTCCCAGTGCTGTGCAGATGCTGCCTGGCAGTGGTTTCCCTGAGCTTGCTCTTCTCTTTCACACCAGCTGCAGGAGAACATAAAAAGCCTTGCTCCTCTGCATCTGAACTCTGTCTGCAGAACGATCTGGAGGTACCGCGGCTGTTTTATTGAATCTGATTCGGTGTCTGTTGTCGTGTCTAAAGCGAGAATGGTTGACTGGTATTGCAGCAGAGCTTCTTTTTTTTTTTTTCATTGTATCATCTCATTATGCTTGGTAAATTGAGTTTGAGCTTCGTTCATCGTGAGGTTTTTCTGTAATTCCGTGCCTGTGTCGAGCGCTTGGTAAATGCGTTCCCTGTGTTGAAAGAAAAAAAAAATCTGAATCCCATGAACTCTAAACCAAGTGTAACATGTTTTAAACTCTTTAAAGAGGAGTTCATTCCCAGTGCCAGAGTGCATCATGCACCACAAAGCCTTGCCTCATAAGTGTTTTTCACTTATCAACCGCTAACATCAATTAATTTTTTTTTCTTAAGATTTTACGTGATAGACTAGGGGTGTCCGGGTTCAGTCCTTCAGAGCTATCTGCACCTTTTGGATGCATGCTTTGTCCTGCACGCCTGAATTGAAATGTTGAAACCGCTCATCAGAATGTCATTCAGCTCTGCAGCAGTCTGGTAGCGAGACATTTATTTGATTCAGGTGTGTTGGAGAAGGGGCGTATCTAAATGTTGGTGGATAGCAGCTCTCAGTTACTGAAGTTGGGCACCCTGGTGGCAGACAAACACAACGTTGCGGAAATAAAAGCCTGAAATGTGCTGTGTGCAACTATATTCAGACACAATGGGTTAGTGAGTGTTATAATAGCCTACATATCAGATGTTCTTATGCTATGACCATATACGCTGGAAAAAAAAAAGTGATATCTGAGATGCTGATACCTTCCATGTGAGCTTTGCACTATGAACCTATCTTTTTTGTCATGTTTTATTTTCATAATATTTAGTTTATGTATTTAGATTCTTACAATGTCTTAAAGTATTTTTGCTACTACTATAAGGTGAACTTTCACCACAACTCAAGTCTGCAACTGTTTTTTTTTTTGTTTGTTTTTTTGCAGGATTGCCCTGTATTTTCCTTCATCCCATTAACTCTGACCTCACAGTATGATGCCGCCACTACCATGTTTCAGCATGGTGATGTGCTAAGCTAGTTTTTTGCTTTACATGTTGGTCAATTTTTTTTTTTTACTTAGAACTGAGATTAAACTAACTCTTGTCAAGTAGTTGGCATATTGAAGCAGTTGATTGTACTACTTTCTACTTAGTAGTAGAAAGGAGGCGCCTATCTGTAAAAAAAAGAAAAAAGTGAAACCCTTTACTTCCTATTTCACAATTATGCACTGTCCATGTAAAATTGAAATAAAACACACTGAGGTTTGTGGTCGCAGCGTGACAATGTGCGAGGTTTAAGGGGTATGAATGCTTTTGCAAGACACTGCATGTTTTGGCTAGGTCTTGTTTAAGGTGAAAAGGAAAGATCTGTCAGGGTGACACCATACCAAGCCAAGCATGAGTAGATTTCCACAGCGGCCTTGATTCTGTCTGCAGACCCTCATTTGCTTTTGTAGTAGACAGTGAGTGTCCTTTGAAGGCATGCCTGGCATTTGTAACAAAACACGGTGTGACTGGTTGTTGTGAATGTGGCGGAGGAAGCGCCTCAGCGAGGTGTCAGTTAAGATGCTGGTCCGCGCTCCGCAGCAGCTGGTCTTTGATGTGGCTGCGTCTTTTGAAGAACTTACACCCTTCTCCTTTTTCCAGTGTCTGGAGCCCTGCAAGGGATCTTGGGACCTGAAGGAAAACCAGTGCCAAGATTTATGTGAGGTATGTTACTACTACCACGAATAACTGAGCTTATACCTCAGGATTCCAGGGTTTGAGCTTTCTGAGACCCAGTGGGGAAATTTCACCGAGGGGAAAGTCTGAAAGGGGTGTGAAGTAACTCTTTCTGCGCTGTAACGACACCCTCCTGAGAGACTGAATCAGAGCCATTTAATATGCTCACCGTTTCAGTGACTCACAAGCTGAAATCTAAACAGGACAGTCACTGTTAAGTCAAAGAGCTGCTTGTTTGCAGCCAGCCATTTAAAAACTAATCTGACATATATTTTCCCTCTCCTTCCCCCTCTTTCCTCTCTCTTTAGCCCCTTTTTCCCAAGAAGCACTACGAGTGTCTTACAAGCTGCGAGTTCTTGAAGTCCGTTGAGGGGGTGAAGCAAGGCGACTGCCCCGCGCCAGAGAAGGCCAGCGGCTTTGCTGCAGCCTGCGTAGAGAGCTGTGAGGAGGATGGAGAGTGCTCCACAGTCAAAAAGTGCTGCAGCAACGGCTGTGGTCACACCTGCCAGGTGCCCAAGAATCTCTACAAAGGTAATAGGAAAAAAAAAGTAGGTGAACTTGCATCACAATGAATGAAAGTGAGGGCAATATTTATCCTCAAAGGGCAAAGTAAGCAAATGTGATTGTAATCAAGAGCAGGAAAACTGTCTTTGAACAGCTTTCATAGAGTATTTTTTGAGAATAAATTGTAAGTATCAGCTGTTTCTGTTTTCTGGCAGCAGATCACAATATATCAACATAATAAAATTTAGTAAAACCACAGCAACAATTTAAACTTTAGGATTATAACATTACTCCATTGGGGGCATCCATCCTGTGCTCCCCCTGTGACTATTGCATTTAAAATGGCTTTAGTAGCAATATAATGCTGATGTTTTTCCTGTCTTTTTTTAATGAAATTAACATCAAGCCTTACCATACAGAAGGAACATAATGGATTTTCAGAAGTTTTAGACCAATAAATGATAGTTTTAGTGATTTTATTTTATTTTAGGCAGGAATTAGCAACAATATGTAATTGAACACCAAAACAGCCTCTGAACAATACCTTTATCTCACTTCTGTGTACTTTTTTTGTTGTTTTTTTCATACATTTGGCCATATGTCAAACTCTGATTAAACCTCTATGGATGACATGTCTGTTACAATAAGTGTGATGTTGAAGGACTCAAAGGCAGCGAGGCGGAGATGACGCAGGGAGCCAGAGCAGAACAAAAAAATGATCACAGAAATGAAGAACAAAGTGAACGTGGAAGAAACTGGATTTAACAGGAGGAACCAGTAAGGAGTGACTGAGAATGAGGTGTACATATACTGGGGAGGTTGATTACTGAACAAGCAACAGATGGGTGATTAGAAATGGGTTGCAGGTGTGAGAGGAGAGAGCAGAAGGCAGGCTGAGGAGAGAGAGAGAGAGAAAATGACACCGGGGGTGAGGGAGAGCATGCAAGCTGGGGAACTGGGAAAAATGAATCTAACTCTAACAAATAAATAGGCACAAGGAATATAATGAAACTAAAGTAACTAAGAAAAGACTGAAGCAAAGAAAAACAGACACACGGCTGATCTGATCACAGAATAAAAACTAACAAACTCAGAAAAAATAAACACACCCAAACCCAAAACAACTCAAGACAACGTCATTGGTTACCTATAAAAAGTTCCTAGACAAGTAAAAAAAAAGCTATATGCAGGAGCCCAAGAGTCTCTCCAAAGGTAACAGAAGGAAAGAAATGAATCACAATGTATATTTCTCTTCTGCAGAAGTAAAAAATTCAGCGGTGGTTGTTTTGGCCGCGCTCTTATTGCTGGTGGTTTGATGAACTGGATGGCAAACACTGAGCAGCTGCTTTGTTACAAACACAACAGAAGGAACAAGTGTTGTATTGGTTTACAGCGCAACCACACAAAGTCATTTCACTTGCACTGACTTCATCATTCACATGGCACAAGTAGTTTTCCAACCACAGAGGGGCATATTAAGAAGGCTGTTAGCCTGCTGAGGAGCTGGAGGTTTGCAACATGTTGCCTGTGGACTCCACTTCTCATCCAATGATTGGAGTGTTTAAAGGCTGATCCACTGACAAAGAAAACATGCCAGCGTGTGGCTCTGTAGCTGCTTTTGGGAAAATAGCAGCTGCCAGTTTTGTTAGTAATGACAAATTGTGTACTTTGCGACTGCTTCAGAATGAAAAAAACCTGTGTTCTCTTACTTGAACGCATGTATGATCAGACAGAGCCAAAGAAAGAGTAAAATGTTTTTTATTAGAAAAACAGTTGCTACCAATAAGATAAAATAATAGTCATGAAAGCATAATAGCAGTAACAGTGTTGATATTGTTTGTGTCGATATTGTCTGGTTTAATTGGTTTATTAATAGTATGAATGTTGAAAAATTGTCTATCGGGTTTATGTTTTGTGTCAACACTATTACATATAGTGAGAGCAAATTTTACAGTGCTCTCCAGCACCTCTGACAAATTGTGTAAAAAAAAAAAAAAGAAAAAATCTTAACATGTTTTTTTTTTTTGAGTTGCACCATTTCCCTTCTAAAAACTTACATTACATTCATTAAAATTGAGTACATTTATTCAACAATGTAAATAGATTCCACATTTAGAGTAATTATTTAAAACAAGATGCCACATTTTTTGGCACTTGCGTTGCTAACCTGCACAGCCTCCAACAGGAAAACATTTAACTTTAACGTGTCACAATGTTGGAGCAAACACACTGATGAATGTTTGACAAATCCTGTTTGCACAATTCTCTCTGGACCTTCCAGAGACTTGGGTTCTCTCTAAGGCTGTCTGTGGGGTGAGCTGAACATGGAAGAAAGTTGGTTTTGTGTCTGCTGAACCATTTCTGAGTGGATCTGGCCATATGTTTTAGATCATTGTTTAAAGATGACGACTCGTATTCAAGTTTATACCCGGAGTCTGCCAGGTTTTTCTTTGTAATGTCTTTATCAATAAGTATCTGTTAGTGCAGGGTCAAAATCAGGGGCAACACTCACACGGTGAGAGCTATTACTTTATTATTATCATAAAAAAGAGAGACAAGATTATAACAGAAAAAGTCTTTTGTTTTAGTTTTTATTTCTCGAAAAACAATTTCTGATATCTCCGTACTCCCTCTGACTTTGTCTTAAACATCTGAATAATATTGAAAAGTTGTTTGTTTCTTTTACTCAGTAACTGCATCCATGCCTGTCGTCAACGCAACCTAATTCAGTGTGTTCACAGATCGGAAAATAATTGGATTTTTGAGTTTCCAACCAGTCAGTCATCTGTCAAACTGAGCTGGTTTGACAGATGACTGTCTAAGCACATAACCAGTTTTCTCAGTACAACTTGACATTTGTATGTCTAGACTGTCAGGCATACAAATGTATAATCCTATTCACAGGATATGTTTATCTGAAAATAGATAAACCTACTGAGCATTTTAATGGATTTCGAACAAAGGAACTTGTCTTCACAAAGACTCACAGTTTGTCTAGTTTAGCAAAGAACAAAGAAGCTCAGAAGATAACACACATTTCTACTAGTATTAACCTGCTCCTTCTGCCAATTGAAGCTCTCACCTTCATAATAAAGGTATATGTAGGTTTTGGAGTAAACCCATACATGAGTAATATGGTTTCCCAATCCGTACAATGACGGGGTTTTTTTTTTCTTTTCTACTTGAAGACTAATTCGAGGAGATTCAGAGTGATCGGCTTTACTTTGGAGTGAGTCACCAGAAGGAAATGGCAGCAACAGTGATAGATAAATATTAGCATTAAATTACAAGTGGAAAATATAGAAAGCGCTGCAGATAATTTATTGAATTAGATCAGAGATCAGTTATTCATCAGAAGCACAGGGTTCCCAGGCGAGCAGACTGTGTCCGACAATTTAGCTGTGTCCTCTAACGCGTGATAGTCCAGGCACTCATCATTTAATTATTGCTTTATACTGTAGCAGATTACAGTAACAGGATCCATCAGCTAAAATAAGAGCTACTCTCCCTCCCCCTCTTCTCTCTTCTTTTTTATTAACTAAATTATATATCATAGGTAATGATGGGCTGTCAGGATTTTAATGTGATTAATTGCTGCAGTTTGCATCCCTCTCTGCTAGACATCAATGGGAAATCTCAGTCATGTAAACGCAGATAATCTTACATCTTTTTTTTTTTTTTTCTTTTTCAACTGCGTGCTCAGAATCATAAATCTTTTATTTCATCTCTTTACATTTCGGTTCACCCACGCATCCGTCACACCATTTCTGCTGCAAATTGGAATATAGCTCCTCGTATTGAAATCGTAGGTTAAGCTCAAAGGAGTTTTCACAGACACAGATGTACCCAGGAATCTTAGCTCCAGTAAAAATAGTTTTAATAGTGCTGCCCAAGGCGACTGGGTTTTTCTGAGTCGTTATGTGAGAGAAAACCGAAAGGCCCCCTGAACCTGGAGATTGGTAGTAGGATCTACATTATACATGCTGTCAGCAGCTTATATTGCTGGCGGCCTAAGGCCATAACAGAGTTGAGGAGATGGAACAGTGGAAGATGAGTTTAAATCTATCTATGAACAGCTACAGTGATGGCCTGTAGAGGAGAATGCTTTCAATAACACCAAGCATGTTTTGCTGTGCTCCTTGTTTAGCACCGTGCAGCAAGAACACGTGGTCCGATACGTAAAAAGAGGAAGCATTCTCGGTTTGTATTTGACTAGGAAAAACCTCCAGGGTTATGGTAGCACCTCAGAAGATGTGAATCATTATAGGGAGGATGAGAAGGCTCTTCTTCACTGCTTTGCACAGTAACTCTTGAACTTTTTAGTATTTAGTTATAAAAAAAAGGCCCATATGTTGTGATGTTGTGTCAGGCTTTTTATGTGATATATGAAAAGCAGTGCATGGTAATAAAGTGACTGTATTTTTTTTTTTTTATGGACGAAGAAAACTGTGATAAATCAGAAGTGACCAAGTAAGGAGAATACACCCTCATGCAATTTAACTTCAGTATAAATACACACGTCCTTCAAAGGCCTCTGGGATTTGTTATTTAATATTGGTGACCAATTAGTATGATGAAGACTAAGGAACACAGCAGGATGCTCAGGAATCAGGGTTGCCAGATCTGACACATTTCCAGCCCATTTTATTAAAATGTACATGATTTGTGCTTTCTGTTGCACTTGGAAAGATATCTCATCTGAACACTTTCTTAGAAACCCATCAAATGTTGTGAAAAGAAGCCTGCATTTTATCAACCCACACAGAACTATTTTTTAAGTCCAAGGACTGAACTCCACCTATCTGGCATCACTGTTGGGGATAAAGATGTGGAGAAGTTTAAATGAATACAAGTCTTGGAAGAAAGCCTGTTGGATGCTGCAAAATGTTTGTAGACGGGGACAGAAGCTTATCTTCCATCAAGCATAAAGCCACAACAACAGTGCAATATTTTAGATCAGGCCTTCCAAAGAAAATGTATTCAAATTTTTGGGTATAATGCAAAAAAAAAAAGAAAAAAAGACTGAAAACATACAAGTGGTGGTGTACTTTTCCAAGGCACTGTAACACCGACAGCATCAGCACACGACCCAGTCAATGAGAACTACTCGCCCTGCTGCGAGACCTTCAGCTCAAGCGACGTCTGATGGATCCCAAACACCGCCGGGCCCGCAACAGACCGCCATCAGCTCTACACTTACACTGAATTACACTGAAGGAATTCTTGTCCCGGTCGTCGGTGTTAAAGGTCTAATTAGTTGCTCATGCTCTGAAGAGCGTAATTGTTTCTTCGTGTGTTTGTAGTCTTCGCCGTGATGAGCTCCGATCCTGGAAACCATTAGCAAACTGTAGCGGGGAGAAATGGAGCGTTTCCCCCACTCTGAGATCACTCTCAGATGTGGATGGTCAGGTTAGGGTCCTCTCAGCTCATGTGTACGGCACTGGACAGAAAAGAAACGTCAAGCTCTCAGAAACACTGGGCCCCCGCTGAGCTTTTGATCTGCAATAAAGCATCATCTTCTTTCACCTCTTAAAGTTTTATTTGAGGAAACAGGGCTTAGATAAAATATGCTTTTCAAGAATAGAAAGGGCAATTTTACGAACTGCTTAAGACTCCAGCATCTCTATAGTTTTGCACTTTCTCCTCTCCTTTGAAGATGTGGCAGCACATGTGATGAAATCCAGCTAGTTTTGGATGCTTTCTGATCAAAAGCAGCTCCACAACAAACACACCAAGTGTGGTTGTCAGATTTAAGATAAAATTTTGTGAGTCATGTTGACACTGTCGCTACAACTCCATCAATCAGTCCCAGCCATATCTGACTTCATTAGGAAACATTGTGAAACAAGCAGTTTTTTGGAGGATTTTCCTGCGCTTCCATAATTAGAGCAGTCCTCATGACAGTATGTGCGTGAGGACTGAGAATTATATTCCCAAAGTGTAATCTTTGGCATGATATGGGCACAAGTGAACGGCAGAAGTTACATCATGGTTTGAAGTACGCGTGTGGCCCCTGATAGATGAACACTGCATGATGTTTGGAGCAAACTTGACACAGAGGTTGTTTTTTGGAGAGAGTAACTTGAGCAAAAGTGTATCATTTGTCCCCCCCATGTCACCGGAAGAGACCGTTGGTGTGTGTGTCGTATTTTTCGTTTTTCATTTTTCATTTTGCACACGTGTGTTTCGGCTTGTGTGACTTTGTTGGGAGGATGAGCAAAGGCAGCGGGAGGGGAAGAAGAATGCTGTGGTTAGCTCGGTGTTGGTTATTGTGCAGGAAATGTGACACGTTTGTTCGCACGTACAGGGACACACGCAGACTCAGAAAGCGCCGCGGAGCTGTGAAACCGCAGCTCAATGACCCCCAGCTGTTAGTTTGCAGAGATTTGCTGTCGGTGGGACAAAACAAAATTCAGACTCTGTAACCGTGCAACCCAAAGGGGTAATTAAGATCTTTTGACGTGAGGCTCTTTGGAGATGTTGTGGTCATTATATTTTCATTGTCAAACTTGAGCTACGGTGAATTCATGCCACGTTAAAACATTTCATGGAGATTCATGGAAGTGGCACTTACTTCACTTTTAGAAGGTTATTTGCATCAAAAATGAAGGGATGTTGTAGAGATGAACTGATCTTAATTTGGTGACTAATTTTTAATCTTTATGTTTGGCAAAGCTTTGATATGCAACACCAAATTTAGCTGATTTTCAATCGGTTTTAACAACTTAAGTGGTAAAAATATGTTAGAAAAACATGAACATTTTATTTTTCTTTAGCCCGCCTGGCATGAACGGTGCTGAATTATTCATAACATAGCAAAGGCAACATCACACCATCTGAGCGAACCCTAGCTGTAAAACAGGGTTTCACTAATAATTTACCACAAAGGCAGGGGGATTACAGAGCTGACATTTTAAGCCGTCTGATATCTGATATTAGCGATCAGCGACTTTAGCTGGGCTAGCATTACTAACTGTAAACATGAGTGTCTGTGTATGTTCCCTTCGAAAGTTGAACCTTCTGGTTTTTACTTGGATATTTGTCACAAAATCACAAAAAAGATTATTTCATTGATTATTAAGAAAGGCACACGTAGTTGTTTACAGCAAATTTTTAAAGTCTCATTTCCTATCAGAAACACATTTTGGTTCAACAAAAAAAAAAAAAAAAAAAAAAAAAATCTAAATTTCTCTGAGTTATGAATAATTTTGGGGGTTAACTGCACATCCGGTTGTACTAGGAGCAGTTGCTATGGATACGATTCAAAATTAAAAACACAGCAGCCTATTGCTTGCTCCAGCCTGGCCTTCATTTGCAAAAAAGCCACATTATTTGTGTCCTCACTTGGTCTCAATACTGTTCTGCTTGCCTCACCAGCTGCTGGATATGCCGCTTCTCCTCAGTAACAAATCATCTCGTCATCTTCCAGAAATCACCAAAGGTTATCCTAATCTCCGTCGGAGGCTTAGAAAGTCAACTGAATTGTAGCTTCTGAAGCAAAATCACTTTGCTTCAGAAAAAAAGTGATTTTTTTTTTTTTTTTTTTTTTGTCTGAAGCAAAAAATTAGGTCACACCCGTTCCTGAATTTGTTTGAAAGATTAGTAAACCGTAGTTAATCTCAATCATAAAACTTTTTGTTTTTACAGCCCATCCCTTTATGCTCCAAATACTTACCAGGTGAAACTAATTTACATCAGGCTCTAAACCAAGACATGCTTTAGGCTTCTAACAGCTCTCTAATGGTGTACAGGTTTTAAAAAAAAAATTGCACAGACAGGAAGATTTATGAAATTCTCTTTAAGCCTGTGCTCATCTCCCCAGTAAGAGTTGAACTCCAAAATGAGATCGTTCAGGTCGGATAGCGACTCTAGGTGCATCTCCACAGACTCCCGTGTCAAAGAATCAGATACATCAGTTTGAAACGCAAACGTTACCTTCAGATATTCTGTTCTCCAGCCAGGCACGTTTCCAAGCTCTGTGTAATGACTCAATAGCAATATTAGCAGACCAAACGCTGTGCGTGGAAACAGCCTCGATAATGTTGTTTACCGGCGCGCAGCACGGTGGCCTTGAGCAAGCAGTGACGCCGTTCATAAATGTGAAGCAGCATTGAGCCAATGAACGGCGACAGAGGTCCAGCATAACAGCCGGAGGAGAACAGGTGATTTATTAGGAACAGTGTCGTGTGTGTGCAGCCCTCTGCTGTACTTCCAGCCTTGTTTTTCCAATCTCCATCTCATTATCACTGTGCCCAACGCTCAGTCAACAACTCACTATATCTCCACCGCAATAAATCAGCTTGAAAGCCTCTGCCGGACTTGGCTGAGCGTTTGCCTCAGCGCTGGGCTTTATAAATCTCTTATCTTTATATTTATTGCACATGGCCACGTCAGCCTCGTCTGAAGGGCTGAAAGTGAAGTTCACAGATGCAAATTAACATCCTGTGCGGGTGCGCCTGTTTGCACTGGTGTGTGTTGCACCTGTAAGACAGAGAGAGAGAGAGAGAAAAGTGTTCTGCACTCCATCTTGCATACCTAAACGCAAACTATGTGTATCATCACTGAGAAGCGCAGCTACTAAAACATTAAAGCGCCGGCCAGGAAATATCACAACCTGTCACAACAGAGAGAGATGATGCTGTTAACCCTCAGCATGTATTAAATCTGTTGCTCTGAGGTCATGTCTCATTTTCAGATCTGTATCTCTCCCAGCTCAGATGTTGTCTTTTTCTTTTCCAGCCTCCGTTCACCCAGGAGAGAAAGCGAGAAGAAAAAGAAATCCTGTTGAATCTGAGCTATGGTGTTGCACACAGAGGGGATTTTGACTCATCCTGTACTTTTAGGAGTCCCTCTGAAACCGAGGAAGGATCTGGTGTTCTTGGAGCAGCCTTCGGGTCAGCTGGAGATCCGCTGGTCGTCCAAGTTTAATATCTCAGTCGAGCCGGTCCTCTACGTGGTGCAGCGCCGTTGGAACTACGGCATCCATCCCAGCGAGGACGATGCCACGGAATGGCAAACGGTGGCCCAGGTAGGAACCAAACAAACGGCGCACAACGGGAAGGTCTCTGTTAGCGGATCCCGTAAACTCTCCTCGGTCGTTGATTCTTGTAATCAGATACTCCTCGCACTGAAGTTTACAGCTTCCCTTATCCCTGCATGCGTCATGCTACAGCTGTGAAGCTGCAGAGTGCCAACAGACTGTTGCACACCGATGCACATTCCACACAGCCACAGGGTCTTTGAAAGTTTGGCAGGGAGAAACACACAGATGACTGATGTGGCAGCAGGCTCACATTGGGGCTGTGACCCTAGGTAAACCCTGACCCCTGTGGTTTGCTCTGCCCCCCTTACTTCTCCCCATCTGTCCCTCAGACCGCAGAGGAGCGCATCCAACTGGCTGACATCAGAGCCAGCAGATGGTACCAGTTCAGAGTTGCAGCAGTCAATGTCCATGGGACTCGTGGCTTCACTGCACCAAGCAAGCACTTCCGATCCTCCAGAGGTATGGCTGTCTATGTACGCATATTTACATGAAGGCCAAATCACGTTTGACTCTGACTGGCCTTTGTTATGTTTAGGAGTTTGGAACAGGTGGAAGCTTTTGGAAGGAGTTTATAAAATCTGAGGCAAACATTAACCCAACCTAAAGAAAATTATTACTTTATTTTTTTTATTTCTAGAAGGCTGCTTAAATCCTGTCTTCATGGGATTAAAATGACAAAGTACGCCGTGTTGTTTTATAAGCCCATTTGGGCTAATAGCTCGTTTAAAGTGCCGTAAGCATCTTGAAATCTTTCACATTTTGTCACATCTCAGCTACAAATTTAAGCGTATCTTATTGGACCAACATAAATTGTCACATAGTCGTGAGGTGGAAGGAAAATCGATTCAGGGTATTCAAAATTTTTACTAATAATCTGAAAAGTGTGGCAAGCAATACTTTGCTGAACCACATTACACGTTGAGGAATGTTTTTAACAGCTTTACACAAAATGTAAATGAAATGTTTTCCCATTGTTTACAAGTAGCTAAAGCTTAATCAGATTATGCGAAGAACATCTGTGACCATCAGTTTTGGATTTGATCTAAACTATCTGAGCTCTTGGTGAATGCTTAGAGTTGTTAATCTGCTTTTATGGCAGAATTTCCCTTGATTTCCCTCCTTTTATTTCAGCATCATCTCTGACCAGCTTTCCTGTCTGTACTGGAGAAAATCATCCCCGCAACATGATGCTACCACCACTGTGTTTTAGCATTGGAAAAGTGTGTAGAAGTAGCTATACACACCACTTCAAATTCGATGTCATTCGACTATTCCGACACATGAGCTATGGATGTCTGTAGCTCCTCCAGTTATCATTCACTGATAACGGGTTCAAATGAAGGCTAAAGTTTCCATTGGATTTTATTGACAAGTACCATCAAACTATGGAGAAATCCACACCACACTTTTCAGATTTGTATATACATTTTAATGTTGCTTAAAATATGTTCGAAGTGGGGGAAAAATATGTGGTTATAACAAGTTCAAAATTTAAAAGGGGTGTGGATACTTTTCTAGGGCATAACAGCTGACAACCTCAGGTAGATGGGTTAATTTTATTTATAGAAAGTAATGGAAAATAGCAGAATGACAAGATCTGTATTGCAGCTGTTGTAGCAGCCTGAACAAGCAGCCAATGTGTGTCAGTAGAAAATAGTTTCCTTTTAGAATAGCTTAGTACATCTTTCTTGCCACATCTTATTTTAATTTCAAACACTTTACATGCAGCTTTACATTTTACTCCCTTGGTAGCAACCTCGGCACAAAAGAGTGTTGTTGTAGGTGCAATCTTAACTGCATAAATTCTGATTCCATCTAATTTTTACTGTCTGACACGTCTTTATTCAGCCTCATAAATAGCCTTGCAGATGGCATTCGTTAAAGTTACTGTTGAATCATTTTGTTATCGTATTCCAGTTTTGTGGCCATACCGTTTCCTGTGATTAATAGTTTTATTTTCCATGTAGAATCAAACCAATATGCCTACAGTAATGGCTGTAGCACCACTGATATCACTCATATATATCATACCAGTAACATACACACCAAAACGGGATCGCTGCGACTCGCCATGTTCTGCCAAATACTAGATCAGATACCACATATAGAAGGTATTAGTGTATTTGGCTGTGTGTTGACCTATGCTGTCAGTCCTTCATCATCCGTTTGCTCCTCTGAGCATTATGGATGACTGTCAGACAGCGAGACAGACACCAGGTGGGGGAAGGACTGTGCTGCAGGGATGGAAACCGATCTCCAATCAGGCCAATCAGTGCCAGAACGCTGATAGATTGATGAGACTTGTCAGGGATTTGATGAAGTGCCGGCCGTTCTGTCATGCAGCCGTTGTTTGTGTAATATGACCATATCATCTGAATGCAATTTTGCACGACCGTACTTTGTTAAGGCAATTTGTAAGAACTGACTGCTTATTTATCTTGTACAGCTGACATGAAGCGGTTTTAAAGACTCGATGTGTCCAGTTGGTGTTTTTGGACCTGATTAAATGCGTTTCAGGTGGGAGAGGTCCCTGGCAATGGGAGCCAAGTAGGCTGTGGCATGAATCATTTTCTCATTAAAAGTATCGCTGCCTCTCATCTGGCGGTGGTGCTCCTCCGCCGGACTAACATCCGGCGCACATATGGATCGGTTTGGGGCCAGCCTTACTCTGGGCATCATTCATGCACTGAAGTACATTAATTCTGGACGTGGAGCCAAAGTGAGCAGCATGTGTTTGTTAACCCTCGACCCGTGCTCTCAGTGGGGCTGAACGCTGTCTCGAACGTGACATGACACCTGTCATAACATCGCTGGGCAGATTGTCGGTGGAGCTTGTTGCCCTCCTCTGTCGGCCACAGTGCAGGGTTTAGTTGTGAAGCTCTTCATGGTCTGTTGTACCTCCTACCTGAAGTCAAGATTACTGGTCTGGCACAGAATTTGTCACAAATGTCCTTTTCTTAAGCGCGTGGGCTTTTCTGAACGTGACGAGAAAAAAACATAAATCTTCTTTTTTTTTTTTTTTCAGAAATGAAGTTATTCATCCCAAATTGGTCTTGCCCATATTTTGTGGTTTTCACGCTCATCTCAAATTAATGGTGGTGCTTATGCAAAAAAAAAAAAAAGAAAAAATCTTCACTTGTTTTGTAAGATACATCACTAATGTAAACCTTCTGAATCTTAATTCATTTGTGATTTATCTTAACGTGGATATTTTATATATTGCATTTGGTTCGTCACAAGTTATTACCAACTTATTGAGCTCTTTGCATTTTCATTTAGACAAGAAAATATTGTAAGTGCTAGATTTTAGCACTTAGATTTTTTTTTTCATGTCATACCTGACATGAAAAAAAAACATGCTACACACACTAAGACAAATATCTACACAACTGCTCCCCCCAAATATTGAATGTACAACCTTTGAGAGTTCAGTTCTCTCTCTGTCTTTGAACACAACACAACTTCCTGTCAGCCAAAGCCAACCCTGTCTCTGGGGGTTCTGGGACTGATCAGCCAGAAGTAGATTTTGGTGTAACTACAGCAACATGTTGACAAGAGATGAAATGCAATATTTTCAAATTTAGATTTCCATTAGGGCATCTGAAAAACAGAGTCATTTTTCTGTAAACAATATGGTGCAGCGACAGTATAGAAGGACAGAGGAACATTATCATTATTTTGACAAAGATGCTTTCTTTGGTGGAACCATAAAGCCCGGCTGGCTAGCTAAAGAGTAAGGAATGGTCAAAATCTAAACTGGGTCATACTACAACTAAAACAGAAGCTAGAGTGCTTCACAAGTCAGACTTCACTTTAAATATATATTTTTTAATGTTACACATCTAATGTTCACAGATGATAAAAGCTGTTGTTTTTGTTATTGTTCCTTTGTTCCATAGACCCTTCGGCGCCTCCTAGCCCAACCAATCTGCGTGTCACCAACGTGACTTTGGGCGACGAAGGCACGGTGATGGTTCGTTTGAACTGGAGCTTGCCAGAGGAGCCTGATATTCCCATCCATCACTACAAAGTGTTCTGGAGCTGGACTGTGCCCTCAAAGTCGATGGTTCCATCCAAGAAGAAGAGGAGAAAGACCACAAATGGGGTAATTCTCTCTCTCTCTCTTTGTTTCTCAGTGTTGTCACAGTTGGTATCATTACCCTCTCTGTCTTCACTTCTTCTGACATCTATTCTGGCATGCAGTGGTGGGGAAAAAAAGACAAACACGGAATAGGCTTTGTATTTTTCAGTCACACTTAATAAAACAATGTGCTACATTGTTTTAATTCCTTATTCTGATGAAAGAACCCTTAAATGATGTTAAAATGTGAAGGGTAACACATTAAGTGTGATGAATAGCCCTGTTCAAAGTGATAAATCATGATTAACATGTCTGGGTTTCCAAAATATCTCACTCTGATTTGTTATGTTGGTATTCTGAAGTCATTAGTCAAACTGATTGAGTAATTCACTGTTTCGAAAATGAGCTTTGCTTGATTTTATGTGATTTATTAGATTCTTTTTGTTGTATTTCGGACAGATCTGAGCAGCTTAAGAACTGCAGTTTTCATAACTGTACTCCCACTTCCTTAATTTTTATTATAATTTAATAGATGAAATGAGCGTATGTAAGCTGAGAGCCAAGAAGCATTCAAGAAACGATCTGTAATTGTTGCATAAATATGGTTTTTAAAACAGAGCCCAATGATTTCTATCATTAATGCTCTTGTACTTCTAGTAATTTTATTTTATTTTTTTTTTTTGCACGCTAAAGTTCTACCAACTATTTTTATTATCCCAGAAAGAACAAATTCTTGTTTTATTTCTTTAACATGCCTGGCCAAGGTTTTTACACCAAATTGTTGGCACAAACAGAGAAATTATCAGTTTTTTTTTATTTTTTATTTATGTTTAAGAAAACTTAAACATACATGAAAAATTACATGGGTTGAAAAAACTTTTAGGTTTGCTCCTTTTTCAATGTGTAGCATTTTTGGTGAAGTGCTAATGTTAATCAGCATGTTTCCTAATTCAGCTCCTAATGTATTTCAGTGCTGTCCCCGATAAGTGTATTTGGACATAACTTTCAAAACTTTATTTATTTATTTATTTATTTATTTATTTATTTATTTATTTATTTATTTATTTATTTATTTATTTATTCATTTATTTATTCATTTATTCATTTATTTTTTGCAAACTGTTCACACAAAATTTTAATGATTTTTTTTGAAAACATTGGTATAAAAAAGAAAAAAAAAGTGACATCCTTTATGCATGGCTAAGCAAACAGTAGCAATTTGGCAAGATGAAGGTACAGCTGTCTGGTATATTATACAGTTTGAATTATTGAAAACTACATTACCAAAAAGAAGGCCATAGCAAGCATTTTATTTGTTTTGTTTGTGTGCAATAAAATGTTATTCTATTTTTTTTTCTTAAATATTGTGTTAAAATTGTGAGCTTCAGTATTTTTTTAACATTCATGAAACCGTCTGTATCAACACATGATCAAATGGCTCACTATCACTGAAGAGTATTTGATGACAGACCCGAGCAGGAAGACGGATTGTCTAGACAGTCCACACACACACCTATAGATTTTTTTTTTCTCCTGAATTAGTTTTTAAAACACATAGCAGATGTGGCACAGAGGAGATAGAGGTGGGAGACACCAGACACTGTTGATACATGTACTACTGGTTTCCACTTTGGCACCTCGGGGGCTTTGAAAGCAGCCTGCTGCTTGAAGAATGTCAAAACACACGTAGTCAATAAGAGGAACTCATCAGGTTCACGCTGACGGTGGAATGCTAGAAGTCCAGCGCAGTGAAGAAGCCCTGGGAGGCTCTGATAACACGGCTCTCTCACACGGCCCCCGGGAGGCTATCTCCCTGGTCATGGTGCCTTCCTCAGCTCCAGATGTGTTCCTGATACGCACTGCTTTTCCCACACGCAAGACACTGGCTCTGGCCCGGCTGAATCAGAGCTGGTACAGTGACAGGACTTTGAAAAGGCCTCTCAAACTGACGTACAGTAACAATAAATAAATCTAAAAGTGTTTTTTTTTTTTTTCTTGTCTCAGGCTCAGAGCTGGGTGGATCTGGAGGGACTGCAACAAAACAGCAGTTACACTGTGGAGCTGCAGGCTGTCACATACTGGGGACAGGTGCGCCTGAAGAGCTCCAAGGCCTCGCTCCACTTCAGTACCTCTCAGAATAATGAATCAGGTAAACAACTCAAGCTGCTATACTGTTCTTCATTTGCACGTCTACATGAAGGCATTTAGATGTAGCTTTCTTATTTTGCAAATCCTTTTGGTTTGTATTTTGTGCTGCCTGAGGCTCGCATAATACGGGTAACCGAATCCCCACAAACATCTTTATCTGTGCTCGTTTCGTTATGCTTGTCAGCTGATGTCAGCTTTCAGTGCAGAATAACAGCATGTGTTAATTTAGCTTGTTACACATAGAATTTAAATGAAGTCTGGACAAACTACTAAGTCCACTTCAAACATGAAGCTATTGCAGCGGTGCTGTGGACCGCCGCTTTTGATTGGATTTATAATCGCTCTAGCTGCAATGATATTGCAAATTTGGAAATAAGTAGCTGGAAAAAGTTTATGGTACAGTTTTAGAGTAATGTTTAGAGAAACTGATACCCATTTTAGTCAACGCCTGGTGTGCTTAGAATCACAAAAAGAGAAGTCTTCTTGTGCATATTCATATGTCCTGACCTTCAGGCTGAAATTCCCAGAAGGCTGCCAGCTTTTTTTTTTTTATCTGAGCTTTTATTCAATGGTAGGTTGAATAAAAGCTTGCAGCCTGTACGATGTGCCGGTATACTTGAAATGTCATAGGAAATATAGTTTTCCTTATATTTAACTACAGCACCACTTTCCCTCCACAGACATCTTTAAATATCACGCCGATAATAAAAGTTGTTGCCTTTGACAGTTTGTCCTTCAACAGCAGCTTCCAAAGCGAAGAGCGTTGTTGTCAATTAGATCTGCACAATATTTTCTATCGCAATCCCAACATCTTTGAGTGCAATGTCCTTATTGCAACAGACAGCAAAATGCGGGGGTTAAAATCAATCGACACTGTCATAAAAATCTTCAGCAGTGATGTAATGATGCATTACATGTTTTCCAGATGTTGTGCAGCCGAATTATCAATGCGACCTCGTAGTGATTTGTATCGGATGTTTGACTTCCAACCAGTTATTTTCTCGGAACATCATTTATAATTCTGTAATTATGTGCAGGTTGGGGGATGAGAAACCTATTTTAGGTCACTGACTAAAAATCTTTTTGTAGCTTTTCGTTGAGTTTACCTTGGCGAAGATTGGAAATGTTATTTCCCAGTTGCCATAAAGTGCTGCGCTAGGGCTTCAAAATGGAAAAGATAAAGCAATATTATAACAGGTGAATCTTGAACTCAATATCTCAAAATCATGCACAAAGAAACCTGCCAGGTTTGTATGTTCTGGTGGAACATGCATCGCAATGCCAGGTGGATTTTAGCTTCATACAAAGATGACAAACTGAGCCTGGATACACCTGGCAAAATCCTCCTTTTGCTTCTGTCTTGATTTGTTTTACTTCTGATTAGAATTGAATATCTCTGAAGCGCAAACAAACACAGACAGGACAGGTATACCGTCATCATGTTCACGTTCATCTGTAGCTGGTGTTCATGCAGGCATCAAGTCTAAGTGAGAACGAGCTCCTTCTTTTGCACGTGTGAACTTCCAACCCCTGCAGTTACAGAGCACCCATGTAGAAAGAGATGTGCTTTTTTTGGGAAGGGGGCCGGGGGGAGGGGGGCACGGTATATTGTTCACTGCTGTGATCATCCAAAGTCATAATCAAGTCTGTTACCATGCTGAAGAGAGTGCCATAACACAGTCACTGTTGTATCTTAGCTACCGGAGCAAACACTTCTCTCTTCTGTTCCCAGCAAAATCGACCCACAAGCCCAAGAAGGAGGAGATATCCCCTCTGGGCTCGACGTTGGCCAAACGCCCCTCTGGGCCTCTGGAAGTGGGCACACCCTTCTACCAGGATGGTCAGCTCCAGGTCCGAGTCTACTGGAAGAAACGGGGAGGTAAGCGCTCTGTTTTTCAGCTTTGCTCCCACCAAATTAGCACCCCGTCATGCCCATCAATCACTATGACTCATGTGCACCGCATTAAGATGTTATGACTGATCCTCGCTCGCTTAAACAATTGCGCTTATAAGTGCGGTGCGTCAGTGATGTAAGTAAAGCAACGTGTCTTGCTGTGGGCCTTTGTAATTCGAGCGCTCGGCAGAATAGTTAAAATCTTCACACGGACAGTTAGCAAGGAGCCACCGTTTAGCAAAGAACAATAAACACAGAACCCGAGCTCAGCTGTGTTTAATAGATTCTCACATTAGACTCGTTTCGTTTTACAAAAAAAGCTGATGTCATAGGGAGGAGACGCGATGGCGGGTTCCAGCGCCACGAGGGGTTAAAGCATGCCTCTCCCAGCGGAATCCGTTCTCTTAAAAATCTTCAGCTAATACCGGAGTGAAAGTATGGAAACCCTGAAAGCCATGGTCTAAGGGTAACCTGTCAAGTCCCATTCGCTGCTCTATGTCATATTGCAAATATATGTCATCGCCCGGGCCAAACTCCACATCCTTGAGTCAAGAATGCGAGCCCTGGCTGTAGGAGAGGCCTGGTGAGACACCAACTGCTGAATCAGAGCGAGGAGAGCAGGGGAGCAGGGCTGGCGCAGAGCTGTTAGCGAGGTTGGCCTGGACTCACTGAGCTGAGTGATGCTGACAAGGATCAAGCGTGGCTGGGGAATCACTGCGTTGCAGAGCAGAGTTAATCCAGGACCTGTTTCTTGTATTGTGGTCCCGGTTTGCGGTGAGCGTCCGCCGCTGCCGCTCATCAGTCTGAAGGATGACCTTGCTCTCAGCTAATGTAAACACACAAGACACACAGATGGCCCGGAGAGTCTCTGGACATCTGGTTTGTGTGACGGACAGAGGGGACAGGTTAACTGAACCGTGATTAAACTCTCACTCATTGTGTTTGTGATCCAAAGCAGCCTGGCCTCTGGATTGTTTCCAGCGGACTAAAGGGAACGATATTGCACTCTCAGCTTTGATAAAGTATCTGCTGTCCTCTCAGCGCGCAGACAATACGCAGCAGTTCTGCGCAGCGGTACTTCTGAAGCTCGCCCCTCGTCGTGATTTATCAAACGCCGCCGAGTTTCTGTTCACTACCTGATTTCCACGCCCCATTTCTTGTTTTACCTGGCCCTTCCCCTCTCCGTCGGACCCGGCTAAGCCTATCTTGTTTATTTTTTCCCCAATTTTCCCGGTTCGTTGTAATTCCTCTCTTCTGCTTCCAAAGAGCTCAGGGGCTCCAAGTGCCAGACCCGTGTCTAAGCCTTCAAAGGACCCCTTTTTATCTCCCCCACTGCAACGCAGGCCCCTGCTGAGGGGCGAACGAAGCACAACTCAATTATTAATCGTGGAAGTATATTGAAAGGAAAACCCGAGCGGCACAGCTGAAGGAATTATAACCCTTGTAAACCAAGACGAGGGTGATGGTAAAATAAACACTGCTGAGAAGTTTATGTGGAGGTTCTTGTGTTGTCATATAAACCGTCGACGTGATCAACTTGACTTGATGCTCTGAAGACGCAAGAATGTCCAGTCTGAGATCTGTTAGCGAGGAAAAAGAAAGGTTCACCAAAGCAGGAAGTTTATGTTGATGATATCACATAAGTATGAACAGAGAAGGCCTTCTCCCCCTCCCTAAAGCCATTCGTTAATATGGACCCACAAATGAGAACAGGAGATATAAGATTTTCCGATAAAGTGTATTATATCCTAAAAAGATACCCATCTGTGAATCATTTAAATATGTCAGAGTGGCATCACAGTGATGCTTTGTTGTGGAACTGCACTAGTAAATATGTCCAGATTTATTTCACTACAGGACACCTGTTTGTTGTTTTCTCTGTAGTTCCCTTCATTTATTGATAAAGTCATTGTTTTGTTTTTTTTTTGTTTGTTTTTTTTATGCATGCGTATGATTTGAATTTAGGTATTTGGAAGTAGAGCTCCTTCTTCACCATTCCCTTCTCTTCGTGAAATGCACCAGCGTCACAGCTTGATGCCTCTGCATCAACGAGAGTTTGGACCGTTTTCCTTAGCGCTGAAAGAACTAACCTTGAGTCATGTTTGTGGTCACTTCACCCAGGAAGCGTATTCTTTGGTTTATCTGTCCATAAAACATTTCTCCAGGATGTAGCAGGCTTCTAAAACTAAACTCTCCATGTCTCTCAGTCCATGGCGATATTAAACTGGCCTGGGTGTGGACAGTAATGCTGGTGTCCAAGAAGTGATTACTTCACAAATCCAGTTGGATAAATTACTGGAGTCAATCATGTGGCTATTATTAACTTTACATTTCAGTTTGCTTGGAGAAAGTAACTAAAGTGTGGAATCTATTGTCTTTTAAAGTGTGCTATGCATGTGCAGAGATTGGTGTTTATAATGATTACTGACATGTTCATGTTCATGTTTTGTTAGGGAAAATAAGGCAGAGAGAAGATGGTTGTAATGATATAGCGGGAAAAAAGTGATATTACTGTCTGTTAAAAAAAGAAAATGAGAAAAACAATTGTGTTAGCCGGTTGATTTTACTGTATGTTATACTGTGCGATTTCAAAAAATATATATATAAATCTCGGACAAGTTTGGACTATACCACCGTGTTTGGTAAAATGCATCATACATTTTTTATTCATTTAAAACTGAGATTTTAGTTTGCATTTTGGTTCGATTGTGTCATTCCTTCATTTCGATGTGCAGTCCTGCAGAGACATGTGCTACCTGCATTTTATGAGTTTTTTAAACCTTTTAATTGTCAAGAGACAAAAAAAAGGGAAAAAAAGCTAACAGCATTTTAGTGGTTAAAAAGTTGATTCATTATTCATTTTTATGGCTTATTAGGTTGACACCAGTAATCGTTGTTTACTTCTGAAGTCATTTTTCTTTTGTTTGTTTAATAGCGGTATCTGATTGCTTTGCAGCTTGTTAAATGCCGGACCCAGCCTGGTGATGCAGCACTGTTTCATTGCGAAGGCTTGAGGTTCTGCATGCTGAGGAGGTTTTTAACATTCCACTCTCCGCCCCTCGTTCTTCATCTGTTGCAGACCCCACGGTGAGTCGCTACCACGTCCAGTGGATGCCCGAGTACTGCAGCCACAATGAGACCCGAGGCCCAGAGAAATCCGTCACACAGGTCAGTCCAGCTGAAGTCGCCCCCGTAAAGCTGCGACCTGAACAGCAGCTGAAGCCGATGCTTCGGGTGCCTGACCTTTTGTCTCGACGCTGAGAAAGGACCGCTCCGTCAGGGAAAAGAGACCCCCCGAGTGAACCATGAGACCTGTTATGTTTTGTTTGCACTGCCTGTTGTTTTCAGTCCTATGAGTCAGTAATTACGGTCAGGCATGTGGTTTGTTAGCCAATAAAACACTTAAGCTTGAGCATTGTTTCCAGGAATAGTGGGGTTATACTCCTCCAAAGGCCTCGGCCACGCTACTGCATGTGTCTCCGTCTTGAGTTGTGTACGCGTAGAAAAGGTGGGAACTCGGCAATGGGCGTCTCTCAACCTAATCGAGGTTGTCAGAGCCTTTCAATCAACACATTCTTTGGGAAGCAGCTCTCCGGTTGCTTGGGAATATGTATTTTCCATATATCACCGAGGAGGAGTCCAGACTTGGGCTTTTATGTGAGCGCAGCGCCTCATTCACTTTTAATCAAAGCTGTTTCATATCAGAGAGAATATACACCCTCTCCTAAGGGACCGTCTATTAATGTAGGCAGACTTTATTACTGCGAGGTCTGAATCCACAAGTCAGCAAGATTTCTTTGTTCCCTTAGAGAAATTGGAAAAGTGTTAGATTGTCTTTTTTTTTTTTTCTTTTTTTTGTCAAGATCAATAGATGATTAAATCTTGAAATAGGTTTACAGTGAAAAGCTGTTGCTCTGAATTCATTGACCCACATTTACGGGCCGTGAGCAGGCTGTGGATTCTGCATCTTATTTTAGTCCTCATGTTCTTGTGGTTGTGCCTTATTTACCCGTGCATCTCAATAAATTGATCTTTGCTTTGATTATGGCTTTTACAGCTAAATGACTCAAAAATTCAGTTTCTCAGAAAATTTGAATGTTACAAAAACAGAATAAAAAAAATTATTTTCAAAATAGAAATGTTACACTGCGGCCCCTGGACTTTCTCCCACTGATGTGGGTACATTCTCAAGAAAAATAAAATTTAACCAGACGATCGATGTAAATAATCTTATGCACTAATGCACACTAGAACTGAACATTTGACTTGATTACTTGCACATTTGGCATAACTGATAGAACTTGGATTACAAAATTGCTGAAAGGGGGGAAAAAAATGCGCCGAATTCACAAAACTTGATTAGCCGGAAGTCATGATCTTGTTTAGCAGCTCCACTGAAAATACAGTGATGTAATAGACGAGAAAACATCATCAGGAAGAGAGGAAAATGAACAGACTGAAAAATATAACCTAGAAAGAGTTTAAAGATATCAGGATGGAATAAATAAAAAAAATTGCATGGCCAGACACTCAGAGTACACTAAAAATGTGCTTTGGATTTTGCATCATCCCTTAAGCTTCCTTATCTTAGAAAATCATCCGGCTCATCACTGCAAATGCTGTACAGTAACACCTGAAATCAGTTTGTGTGTAACTGAATACATAATACATGATATTTAAGTTTCACTTTTTGAATGTTTGATGATGGTGAATTCATTTCAGGTGCAAAAGCTCTGATTTTGCGTTTTACGTTGTAAAATGTTAGGCCAACCTCTTCCGTGGATGTGTTTGAGGTACGATCGGAATCTGGGATGTGTTTCAGAGGCCTAAGCAGGAACTTGATCTCCTCTAGTGCTGTGTGTTAAATCACCTCTGAAGACTTGTCACCCGGGACTGAACCGGGTGACAAGTCAGAGTCATCAGGGCTGAAAAATCTGTTCCTGTACTCAGGAAAACTACATCAACCTTCCGGGTCTGCTGTTCTCCTGCAAGTACAAAGTCACTGTTCATTTGCTGAAGTCCAAGAGACGCTCCAAGGACGAGAGCACCACCTTCTTCACCCCGTCCTGCGCTACCATCCGGAGCAAGACCCACAAACACATCCCCTGCCCGGGGGAGGGAGGTGAGGATTCAGCTGCCTGACACATGAAGGGCATTTTAAAATCAATCCACATTAGCAGAGACACAGTAATTAGATACCTTTGTGTCTTGTGGCATCAGCAGGATGACAGAGAAAATCTATACCGGGTTGAAAGAACAAGTCAACATGTTTAGCATTTTTTTGGCAAATGTGGATTTAAAGGAGGGGGGGGGGGGGGGAATAGAGTCTGGAATAAATGCGAGCTTTTACATTTCCATTTATTGCTGTCACTTTTCTCTTTCCAGCTTCAGTCCTTCCAAAGGTTCTGGCTAAGCCAGAAAATCTGACAGCCTCCTTCTCCATGAATGACGGAAACATAACGGGCAGCTTCCTGTGGCGCGTGTCCAGGGTGGCTCCTCACCAACGGATCACAGGCTTCCAGGTCACCTGGGCGGAGATCAACACTGAGAGTCGGCAAAACAGTCTGCCCAACAGCATCATATCCCAGTCCCAGATCCTGCCTCCAGTACGTTTTAGTCCTAGTGGAACCAGACCGACAGTTTTCTCTTCACTGCATCAGCTTATTTTTGTTGCTTCTCATATGTCGTCAGAATGTGTAGAATGTGTACTACTAGTGTTGCCGTACACGTTCAGAAAATTTTTGCTGTGTTTGGAAAAGACGTCCTGTCCTCTGATTTTTATTTTTTTTTTAGTTTAGAGCATCTGTCAGAGGTGACAGTGGTTTTCAGATAAGGTTCTGAGGACTCTTTGAGTGAATCCTGTGATAAGGCGTTGCCGTGCAGTGAGGCACATGGATAGATCAGAGGTAGCACTGCTGCTGGTTTTCCTCTCAAAACTCTTCATCTGCCTTCATGTCGTCCTCTTTTTATCCTCTGGTGGAGTTCTTAAACAGCCACTCTTTGAGATAATCTTCTTCATCAACAACACATTCTGCCTATCTGCACCCTGCCTCCCGAGCATAGCTATAAATAAAACCACCTACTACGCACTTTGTCACACTGGCAGCAGCCTTATGAAAACAAAGGCTTTGTTTTTTTTGTGTGTGTGTGTCTGGCTTCTGCAAAGACAACTAATAAATCTCTGTTTTACAGCTTAACTTAAAGTACTGTCAACTTCGTAGGGAATGGTTGTTTTATCTCGGCTGATAGTCTCTCCTTGGCTTTGTAGGATCACAATCTGCTTGTCGTATCCAATTTGCGGCCGACTACATACTACAGACTGGAGGTGCAGGTCATAACAACTGGAGGCGAGGGACCCGCCACTGTCAAGACCTTCCAGACGCCAAATATACAACCACTGGCACAACACCGTGAGTTACTGTTAGCCATGCTAATAATATATAAAAATTAATTCAGAAAATGTATGTTCTGTTTAATTTGACACTACCTTTCTGTCTACCAACGTGTTTTTTTACTATTAGTTTCCTTAGATGGCTAATTGATAATGTGTATATTTTGTTTTTTGATTACTTTATAGTAAAGTTATAGATGAAAACAGACTCCTCTTTACATTTCTGTACTGTATGGCTTTGCTCTCAGCAAAAATATGTCAAGGTTGGCAAAAACAGCATTTTTAATACAATAGATGATAGATTTACAGATTCATTGATGCAATGTTTCTGTAAAAGGTTGGACGTGCTGATTGCATTTTTTTTTTAGCTATTTTTTTAGATCTAGCCTGACCATGCTGGGACCCTTATGTTGGTATCCTGTTTTCACAATTAAGTTTTTTCTATGCACACTAACTGCTGCTAACATTTTTGCTAGCATCCTTACTTATGAAACAGAAACCATGTTGCTGAGTCTGTCAGTCCTGGCATCCTTAGCACCACCTCCCAGCCATCCATTTTCTGCAGTGAGGATCTCAATTATCTTTTGAAAAGGATTTCAAGTACCGTTATTTATACATTTTTTTTAATTATTAGCGTAATAGATGTAAACATTTAATGTTTACAGTGTTAAAAAAAAAAAGTGGGCTCCTAATCTACACCTAATAGCAACACCGTCGTATTAAGACCGTATACCAGAAATAACTATGATTTCAAATAGTAGCTGACGTGTAGCTGAATATTTGTGCTCTCAAAGGACCCAGACTCCGGCAGCACCACTCTCATCACCAGAAGCCATCATTGGAGAAACACTGAGTTTGCGCACCGAGGCAAACCCAACCCGACTGAGCGAATCGACTGTGACTCTGTTCCCGTCAGCCAGGGAAGGAATGCGTGGAGCCTCACAGAAACTCAGTTCGCCGGACCATGAAGTGGACCACCCCACCTCCGCACTCTCTCAGCTCATGAAAAATGGGTCTATCTTCTTCAGGCTCCACAATGCATCAGCTCCTTTTTAACCCCGACAACCCTCTCTCTCTCTTTTTCACTTAGATGTCACCGGATGGGTTTGTGTGTGTGTACAGTGAAAGTTAAACTTCAAGGTTTCATATTCTGTGCTGCTTAGAGCACAGTCCTACCCCACCCCAAATCCCCCACCCCCACTTATCCCTGCTCATCCCAGACTTAAAAGCAAGTGATGAAATTTCTGGTCAAAAAAAGATCCAATAACTCAGAAATTAGTTTTTGATCCCACTGTCGTCGTGCACAACAAAAAAGACCTTTGATTGGATTTGATAAACATGTGGTTGAAAGCAACCTACTGGATGGTACGGCGATGCCAGAGCATTTGCTTATTCTTGAAGAAAAAAAGTAGAACTTAATCTATTTATTTTGTGCTTAACCAACAAAGAGGCGCTTAGACATGCAGCCAGTACTGATGGATAATGTAACTAAAGTCCTTATTGTCTAACCCGGAATATTTCATGTAGTATGTTGCATGTAGTCCATTTGATTTTTGAACTGTAAATGAATTACTTGCTTCAAATTGAAAGCTCGTAATGGTTTTTTTTTTTTTTTTTTGCATGACAACTGTAAGCATCCCGTTGGCATGAAATAACGTCTCTGTGTTACCTCTTTTCAGTATGTTAGCAATATTTCATTAACAGATTAACAAATAATTATATTGGAAGTAATATGTCACGTTTATTAATGAAATTATAACGTGTGGAGATGAATTGTACATGTTCTTGGCTGTAGAAATATTTGTCTTGGAGCAGTCAGTGAATGTTTATATTTATTTATGTGTGTGTATTACAATGTTTGCTTTTTTTTGTTGTGTGTGAATGTGTTTGGATTTTATGTGTTGTAGTCTCTGATTTTTAAAATTGCTAAAAAAAAAAATATCGACAAAAAAAAAAAAATCTTGTAAAGACATTTTGTAAAAAAGGAATTGTAAATACAGTCTTATGTTACATGTTATTTTTCCATGCTAGAACCTGTACAAACTGCTAAGTAATAAAATAACTCCTAACCTGTTCCCGGCCGCTGCTTGCTTTATCCCGTTTCGATAGCTGTGCGCTCTCGCTTTTGCTAAAAACTCTCGTTTGTTTGGAAGCTACAGTTGCTTATCTTGGCTGTGACGTCCATCGTGTCAGGCTCCGCAGCACATTCACAGATCGGACCAGGGAGCCCAAGACACACGCTCTGCACGTCCAAATAAACAGGTCATCTAGCGGATTTACCGCCACCGAGGCCGGCCGTTTGTCAACATAATGCCCAGCCCGTACAAGCGATTGTGTGTTTGAAAACTGATAAATACCGTCCTTCTCTTTGCAGCTTGTCTCCGTCATAAAATGAGATGTGGAAAAAATTGTTCCCACAACACTACATCCAGGAGTGTCAGTAGCAGAGTAAGGGGGCCAAGTGTGAGTGAATTTATGCAAAGGTTTTAATGTGGTTGTGATGTATCAATTTGGGACCGAAATGCAGTCCATGTCAAACACTTTCAAACAGTACTGCCATGTTACTGTAGAGACAAGGATTTGTTAAAAGGATTTCTCTGGCAGGAGAGGAAACGTGTCCAGTTACTGAGTCAAAGACGTCAAATAAAAATTTGCTTTTTAAATATGTAGACATTTATTCTGGCGATCTTGGGGGAAAAATTTCTAGGTGCTTTCAGATTGAAGAACGATCCTTGGAGTGGAAGATTTCATTTATAACATGCTTGTATCGGATGCTTTTGTAATCTTTTGATATTGTCCTGCCCAGTTTAGGTTGTATATCTATGATCCCTGCTGACTTACTTTCCTTGCAGATTTTCCCATTTTGTTATTTTTTTTTTTCCTCACCATTGCAATAGACCAGCTGGCTGAGACCTATGGGTGGTAATTAGGCTAAATTACACCACACAAAAATATCTCACTCACTCAAACTCCCCCCCACTTTTATGTTTCACACTACAGCTTCAAACGTCTTTGTGTTTTATTGGAAATATTTAATGGAGTAACACAAAGTAGAGCATAATTGAGAAGTGGAAGGCAAAAAAAAAAAAAATGCTTCATGCATTTGTACTGACCCTTAAATTACTGTGGTAGCCCTGCACAAAGCCAAGTTTACCCAATTACCTTCCAAAGTTAATAATGGAGTTATGTTGTGTGCAGCTCGGCCTCATAAATCCAGCTATTCTGTGAAAGTCTCTGAAGTTAGAACGCAACAATGAACAAACAGCATCACAAAGGACAAAGGAACTCGGCAGACAGGTCAGGCAGAAAGCTGTTCAAAGGTTTAAACCCGAGCTAGGTTATAAAGCCAATTTTCAGGCTTGGAAAAATATCACTATACTTTTTAATCCATTGTCTGGAAACAAACTGATTTTGTCACAACTGTAAAACCACCGAGACACGCTTCTCTGAATCAGGCTCATTATCAAGATCCACAGCTCCGGTGGACGAATCTGTCGAGAGGACAAGTTTTTAATTGTGAACATGAAAAATAACAAGTCCGGCCCTTGACGTTGTCAACAGTGAGTACCCGGCATCCCAGTGATGAAACAAGGTAATGTCAACATCATGAAATAAAAACATGAACAATAAGCTTGCTACTGTCATAGTTCCCTTCTGTGGAATATATTTCTTCTAAGCATCAGGGTGAGTTCACGCATTTTTAGCTGCCTGGGCGGTGCAGAGATGTAGAGGGAACACGTATCGACGGGAGTCTCGCATTAACGCCTGAAAACGTTAAAGTGGAGGTACTGTGTACTGTCCGGTGCTCAGCAGCCCACTTAGTGTAACTTCTTAGTAAATTTTTCCTTCCACTTCACAACTATCTGAATCCCAGTGAAATACGTCAACATTGTTAGACCGCTGTCAGATTTCCAAATATTAAAAAGTTTAAACCATCATCTTTGCAAGGCCAACCCTTTCTGCTTTTATCCAAAAAAAAAAGAAAAAGAAAATGTGGTGATCCTGAGTTCTTCTGGGGATTAAGACACAGCTGAAGAGATAAACAATGACTAGTTCTTGATACCCAACAAAGGCACCATACCCTTCTTGGCAGAATGCAATGCAAAGCAAAAGGGCCAAGTCAAGAGGCCAAGGGGGGGGAAACTGGAGCTGGGCCTTGGATTCTGGAGAAACACATCAGGCAGTTTGCAGAAAAAAACAAGACAATGATCTAAAACATACAGCCAAAGCAGCTAAAGAATGATTAATAGAGAGTGATATCAACATTTTGGAGACAGTGAGTCCAGACCTGAATCCTGTGGAGAGAGCTCAAGATAAGAGTAACAGCAAGGATGCCAAATCTTACTTCACAGATAATTAGTTATTAATACATGTTATGACTGTTTGCAATTATACGAACCGCTTGATTGCTGTGATTGCAAATAAAAACATGATTTCAGTGGAAGCATTAATCACATGACAATTCACTCGTAATCAAAGCTTGGGCGTGTGTATGAATATTTCTGATTTTTTACTGTAAACGATGCCTTCATTACAATAATTTTTTTGCTTCCAGAAGCCACAGTGAGGAGCATGAGTTCTCCACTGCTGAAGTTTCTCCACTTTTTATTTACGACAGCGGGTTATTTGTCCTCAGCCGTTGAACACACCACGTAAAGTGTTTTAGAAGAATCAAAACCACTTTATTCTGCTATGATGAAAATCTCACATTTTTACATAGTCTAAAATCGACTGCTCGCAGGACAGCGCTGCGCTACGTTCCCGAAACTCAACAAATCTGCACGTGCGAAGAACATTAACACCAAAAAAAAAACGTCAACACTCGGCTCCTCGTCACGCGCTTCCTTACGAATCGACTGCGGTGCTGGCAAACTGTGTGGACATATGCTTTCCTTTTTAGGTGCATGTTTTCAAAAGGATGACACCGCCCAGATGTTCAGCTTTCCAATCTCACCGATGCTGACAAATTGCTCTGAGCCCCTCGTGTTCACACATTCAGCCTCTCCAGTCAGCCTGCGCTTCAGTCGCTCAATTCTCACGGATGTTGTTTGTGTACAGTCCCATTATGTTGGGAGAGATTAGTTGCTCGGTCTGTGCACGCTAATCCCTTTCCCTTTTCATGAAGCCGGGCAAATGTTTAGCAAAGGCTCCTTTCTATTTGTGTCAGCCGGCCCAGCCCTTTTCCTTTTTCAGGCTGTCCCCCGGTCTCTTTCTCTGTACACACAGAGAATAGCATGGCCCTCAAGTGTGAAAACCTCAAAACAAAGAGGACCTCCAGCTTTTTGAGGCATGCTGCAAGACGTCCAAGACCCAGTGGGCAGGAAAGAAAGGCAGAGAAAATGCAACAACTAAATAATGGGGCCTGTTGTCAGTACAAAAGCTTTGTCTCTGATGATACAAGGCCTGTTTGGGCTTATATGTTTTGCATGACATTACATCCCTATTGTCCAAGTCAGAGAGGGGATATTGCTTTCAAATTCAAATACATATTCCAGAAAACACTGTCCACTTAGCCCTTTGTATTATCTGAGTCAGTATATATTTACCCGCCTTCCTGCTCCCATTAGAGTTGGGTTAATTATGACAGCAAATCATCTGAGTGGGGCGTAAACAAAGGATAACATGTCCTCTGATCTATAAAAGCTCATATCAAGATTTTTTTTTTTTCTTTTTGAAAAACAAGACAAATAAAAACGGATGGAAGAAAATTGAAAACAGAGATTATCCTACGAGCATTCTAGGAACATTTTAAAGAAGCATGCATCATGGGTCAACTCAACACCTGTCACATCTTTGACGTACGCTTACTGTTTCTGATGCACCCCCTTGCTGTCTACTCTGTGTATTAACGGAGTAAAGTTTAATGTCGCTGTCTGTAAGTTTTGCTTTGATGTCACGATCTGACATTATTATTTTGTACTTTCGCTTTTGTGTTCAACTGGTTTCGAGGTTAACGCCCTGCAAATTTTGCTACTTGGTCAAATGATTATTAGTTCTTCGTATTCAGTCCCTCGATTCAGCAAGTGGGGTCTCCATCGGAGCAGACAAGAGTCTCTGCATAGCAGAGCCTGAGATTTAAAGTATGACATATTAAACCCCTCTTTAAATTCCTTCAAGAATGAAACTAACAAATTGCAGGTCACTTGTACGGAAAGTTTCACTGCAGTGCAAAAAGCAAGTGTAGAGTACAAGTCAGAAAGGACTTGTAACAATTACAAATCACATTTTCAAACAAAATCAGCCAGTCACCAAATAGAACCCAAAAATCATCAATAGAGGATTATATTCTGCAGTAAGAAATCATAATCCATGCGCCAGAGATTTAATTTAATGTTCTTTTTTTTTTCTTTTCATTCAATGCATTAAAACAAAAGACTGCCTTTCCAGTATATAAATGCATCAACCAACACTCAATGTTAATAATGCACTTTTATCAGTTAAATAAAAAAAAATCTGATAAAAGCTTTGATAAGTAAAAGGGCCTTTAATCATACATCAGTACATCTACATCTGTCAAAGAAGCTGCAGCATGTCCTTTATCTGCTGCAAGTCTTTGCAAAAAGACAATTCGAATCGTCATATTCGACCTCATCAATCTAAATATTGGAATTAAGCAAGCATATTCACAGCAAACAAACAAAAAAAAAAAAAAAATATATATATATATATATATATATATATATATAACCATAATATTTTCCAAAGAAGCTTAACGATGGGATTTTTTTTCCCTTTAATATTTATTAACCAAGACTTCTTTAATGTTCGTGGTTCACAGTATTTGACAAAGCGGCCGAAACGTCACTTCTTTAAGACGTGGCTGGAATTCTGTTTCTGATAATGAACTGACTTTTGAAACAATGAGGAAAGAAAAAAAAAAAAGATGTGCTTTACTCTCCTCTTTCGACATGACACCAGTCGTAACCTGGATGATTTGAAAAGTCCAAATTTCACCCTCGTGCACGCTGCGGGTCAGTGAGATCACTGAGCGGCAGAGGGCATTCGCTCCAGAAATCATTACCACATGGCCTCCTTCGGTGCTGCTCCTCCAGTACGATGAGATGAAATATATCGTTTGCGAGATCGATGAAAAATAACCAGAGTGTCTCTCCCCTCCAGCCCCTCCCTCCCTCTATTAGGAGGAGCACCGCTGCTTTAATGCTGTGGTATGGTGAGAAATCTGACCTTGCCCCGGGCAGTGGCATGTTTTTGGTTAAGCTCTGGTGTGCGGGACCGGGCCGAGGACACATGAAAGGATCTCTGTGTCAGTCCTCAGAGATGTTCAGTGGAAGTCTAATAAAGACCAGAGCACGCAGACAGACCCGAGAACATGCATACCACACATTATACAAGCACAAGAGCTACAATGCTGTTGACAAGCGCAGCATTCTTTTCCTGCTCTTTAAAAGGCCGACAAAGTGTAAAAGCTCGACGGCTGTGTCGGCGATGTGATTAAAAAAGGCATCATTACCGGGACGGCGCCATAAAACTGCTGTCGCCTCCAAAGAAACAAAAGTATAAAATAAAAGAAAAATAATGCACTTGTGTTTTTTCTTCCTTTTATCGTAGCAAACAAGTTCATTTCTCTCCACGGGGAGTGTGACTTTTGTGACTTTGGTGCACACAGTGACTGGTGCTGAGCGGCTACGCTGTTTTTCAAATAAACAAACCTTCCAGTTTATGAAGCACCGATGTGCAATTAAACGGAGCTCCGTCCAATAACTCTCCAATAAGAATCCGTAGCAATTTTGTTGTAGTGGAGATATATTTGACTATTGTACAGAGACATGTAAAAAAACAAAAAAAAAGTGAAGAACCGAGCAATATTTGACAAAACAGATCAGTATATCAAATTAAAAATCCCGGCAGGACCAAAAACTAAATGCTGGGACAAATAAAGCAACGTGATGAAATCCATTTTATTATTTCGGTTTGGATTCGAAAACAAAATCTTAACTTTATAAAACCTCAGTTTCCAGGTATCGTGCAAAAACTAGCGACAGTGATGCTGCCATCCTGGTTTTACATGATTTGACTTCTGCTTTAGAAAACCAGCAGATTTCAGTTTAGGTTTGGATAGAAATGGCTGAAACTCCATGAAAACCATAGTCTGTCAAGTATTTGTGTGTATTAACAAATAAAGCATTAAGTCACGGTGTGTTACCCAGGGCTCTGTTCTTAGGCCGGTTCAGTTTCCAATTTATAGCAACAATAAAACTTTCATTAACTGTAAATTCCATCTTTGTGCTGATAATTCAGTCTCACATTCTGCATATTTCATTTTTTGAGCTGAGTGTCTTGGTTCTTTGTTCCGTTCTGATTTTTATGTCGCTTTAGATGCTAAATTCAGTGTTGCTCCATAGCTTCAGGTCATTAGCTTAATGTTTGTTGTTTTATTCCCTCTGTGTTCATTTGTGCGTTTATTACTCGTCTTCCGTCGTTTTCTTTCATCGCTTCGATTGAAACCGTCTAATTAATCACACCTGATTTCTCTACCGCTCGTCCACCTTTCCCGGTAGTTAAAAGTCGGCCCATTTCTCTGCCTCCTTACCAGATTCTTCTGTTCTCCATTCCCGATCATCCGCATCACGACACATATCAGTTGTCATCTTTACACTTGGGCACCGCTCCTCATCACCAATTTATGACACCTCGAGGCTCGAGGTTCTCTTTTGTGCGACACTTCCAGCTGCAGAAGTGAACGTACAGACTTGCACCAGAGGCAAGAGAAACAAACCCGGCGTGTTTTGTGTCTATAAAGAAACTGTCGCCAGAGGAATCCCTTATCTCGGCACCTCTTTTCAAACCAAACATCCCTCTCAGCAAAAGTGAAAAGATCAGGCAGGAATGTACCATCCATCTGGGTAATAGCTGTTTTTAATCCCCTCTGATTACTGCTAATCCCCTTTATGCTCCTTCCTGGGAATAAACACACACTGACCTGAGTGACCCTCCTCCTAATTAATGAGGTAAGGAAGTTTGGTGCAAGAATCCTTTCAGCACGGCCCTGGCCACTCTAAGAATAGCTTCAACTCTTAATTATATGTTTAATGATAAGAAGTCAAACTACAACAACTGACACTTAAATTGGCATCATAGTCTGCTGTCATCTTTTCACAATGAAATCCACTAACAATCCCCCCTCGCCCCCCGAGGCCCGACCAGAAGCGAAGGGAAATTTTCCGTCTTGTGTTCCTTTTTATTTCCTGTGAAGTCTTTGTTCCAGGGGTCGGTAGCTGCTTCTCAGAGGCAAGGCAGAGTTCACAGGTCAGCTGTACCCAGGAGGATGGACGGCAGCATGAGGGCAAGACCCGGGCACGGGGACAAGGGAGGGGGTCACGGGGTTGAGTTCAGCCTGGATCCACACAGAGGATGTTGGAAAAAAGGGATCATCGTGGGGGGAACGGAGCTTCCTTCAGGCAGGCACGGAGTCGCACACTTTCAGACACGTCCCCCCGACTCTTGGCTTTTCCCGTAACGTGTAAATAATATGCAACCTGAAGTGTTTTATGTCCGTAAGAGGATATTATGACAGGTGTAATTTTATGCTTCAACGCCTCTGCTTTCTCTTAAAACGACTAAATGACAGAAAAGCGTAAGAAGTGAAAGGATCTCTGAAACACTGCTAATCCACAGACTTCGCTCCTCGCAGTTTTCCATTAAACAAACACCTGGTTGTTCATATCAGAGCGCCATGCTCTGTCTCCTTCTTGATTGGTCGAGATATAAAAACTCTCTTTCGGAAAAACAACAACCATCTGCCTCCCGTGTTTTGACTTTACATGAAAGAACTCTTGAGGACCTAAATATGCTCGATACCTCAGATGATAAACGTTTGTGTGCTTCATGGTAGGATGGCATCAAAGTTTATTATCGCTCCGCATAAAAAGCACCGGGAACTGTTTCAAACTCTCATAGAAATCATAAATTAGAAATGTGCTGTGGAGGGAGCATGAAATTGATTAGGCTGTAAAAGACCAGCTTATATCAGCAATCAGTGGCCACAAAAGGCAAATGCTTCTCCCAAAGTAAATTAACACCAGGAGAAACACATTCTTATTTCATTTTGTGTAGAAATGCAGATCTAGGAAATGGAAGAAAAAAAAAAGAAGCTAGCACATGGCTCAAAAACCGCAGTGTTTATATAATGAATCTGCAGAATTTCATCCTGCATGTGCATACGTGCGCGTGTGTGCGCGCGCGCGCGAGTGTGTGCTCAAAGGCTAAGAGCTCATTTCCACTCCTGATGATCACAGGCACCATTGATTGTAACACTGAGGGGAATGTTGGTTCAGCCCGTGTTGTACGGTGAATCTGGACTTATTTAGGGCTCCAACTTTCATGTTTTTTCATGCTGGTATGAAGCTGAACATTGACGCTGCGGGCAGCTGGCTCTCATTAAGAAAACATGATGTCAAATCGAGCACCTACCTGATGAAAGTCAACGGCTCCTCGCTCCTGATCTGGTCATTGCATCTTTTGACAGATGCGCTGGGAACCCAGTGACTCCTGCTGCGAAGATCAGATTAGTTTCAAAACACACAAAGTCGATATTGCGCACTTAACTATAAGTCGTCTTCCTCCTGCCCCGATGTTAAAATGCTACGTCGCGCAAGACACGTTACAGAAACTCATCACACCGTACTGAGTTTGCGAATTTATATGTAAACAATTTCAGAGATTTATGCGACAACAACATAGAAAATGTGCCGTTTCAAAAATCTATATCTGGAAAACGTTTCTGTTGTGATTCAGAGTTTAAATATAATTTCCTGGGCGAAATCTAGCATTTTATCTAAAGTGAGCCATTTAAACAGATACTACATGAGATATCCTAGTGGAAATGCTTGTTGTGATTAATGTAATATAAATCTGATGTAATTTTACCCTTAAGTTATGACTGTTTCTATGCCAGTAGCAACAGCATAATGTTGTGATGAATTTTTAGGTTTGGCTCTTAGCTTACGCGCTGAAGTGAAAAATGGATAAACGTTTAAAAAACATATCATGTTCACTGCGCACAGATATAAGCATTACTTTGGAGGAGACAGCTGTTTTTTTTTTTGTTTTTTTTTTTCCATTTCTAACTACTACAGTGCTTCATAAATATGCACATAACAATGAGTATTCCCAATTATGCTTTGCAAAAATGCATACCAGTGGGACGCATTGGAAAAAATGTCCTTATCAAAGGTGTTTTTGTCTGGAAAGGTCATGCAATTGGTGTCGTCTGTGTTTATAAGACTGACATTCAGTTTTACTATCCAGATTTTACCCATCTTCATGTCTTCCTTACAGTTTTTTTTTTTTTTGCTTTCTCCTACTCAATTTCTTTTGTTTTTCTTTATCTACAAGAAAATGCCTGTGCTTGGATCCTTCATAAACGACTATCTGTGAAGGAAATTGCAGTTGCCCTAATAGGGAACTGCAGCCAGTTATTCCTTTGATATAGCTACCTAAAGTCAGAACATTTTACACTGCAAGTCATCTTTTAAAGGTAATAAGGTTGTGAGAGATTAAAAACTATGTTTGTCGAGGATATCAAGACAGTTATAGCACACGCTTTCTTCTCAAAACGGTAAGCAGGCACCTCAGGGACTTGATACAATGTTTTATATATCAACGAATACTAGAATGGCATTGCAGCGTTCTCTGTCATTCTCTAATGTGCCTTAAAACTTTTCAGATTTAATTTAAGGTGGAATAAATGATTACACCAAGGGTGAGTTTTTAGCTGATATATAAAAATCATGGCATTGTCTGCATATATCTGAGTGCTCACATTCTGATAAAAGTTAAGCAGGTTGTTAAAGAAAACAAAACTGGCCTAATCACAAACCCACAAAAAGCACCTTAAAATTGTTTTTCCTGCTTCCTAATTATTAATTTTATGCATGAAGCATGCATATTTAATATATTTCTTACAATACTAAGCTAGGTTCACTACATTTTTTTCCCCCTTTTAAACTATGGATTTAAACATATTTTCAGTACACATTTTTTGGGACGTCTGAAAGCACTTTAAAATGCAATGAGGACGGATCTGGACTGGAGTAACAATAAACATGCAGTTTTCTTTTATTTTGAAGTCTGAATGACCTTAATCCATGCTAAACGTCTAGACATAAACAATCTTACGAATGACCTCCCTCAAATGTCAGACTGCACAGATGGGAAGGATGATTCCGGCGCACACAAGGATGCTAGATGTAACTTCTGAGACCTTTACAAAACTCTGTCTTAATAATTAAACATGATCAGTGTGAACAACATTCAATACTTCCACTGTTTTGATTTACGGCGGAATTGCTGGCTTTCTGGTCTCTCTCAGCATACTCGGGAGAACAGAATGAACGGAGCAACACGATAGATCTACAGCTGAAGCCGTTTGAAGTGGCCAATTTACTAAATAATTACCAGACTGAAATGTGCGAGAAAGCAGAGACGCTCGGGAGGCTCCGTGTCCAACCTGCACCAAGTGACTTAGGGAAACAAAGAAGAGCTGCGACATCCTGACCATAAATCCCCTCGTCTAAACGTACCGTTGCGGCGGCGCTTTTCCAACCCTGTTTGCAACATAAACACTTCCGCTCGCGTTGAGGTGTTGAGTGGAGCAAAGATTTAGGTGAGTCGAGGGAATCCCGTGATTCAGTGTCGAGGCAGGCCGCGCTGTGCCCCGTGCAAGCCTGTAACATGTTTACGACACTCGCGAGAGGCAGAAAAACATGTGGTATACATGTTAAAAAGGCTTTTACGGCACAGCTTAACTAGGAACAATCATCCTTTTTCCACGCTTTGATGGTAAGTGGTTGTTACTACTATCCACCTTTGGGACAGGTTGCATTATCATCTATCTGACGCTTTTCTGGACAATTTAGATTTTCTTATGTGGCAGAACTCTGGACCATTCACTACTTTCCATCTTCGGTTCAATCCAAACACCCTTAAAATACCTGCATTTCAACACTGTATTCCCCCCTGTTTGTTCCAATCATTGCATTCACTGCACTCTGTCGTCCATCCCACCCACCCATCAATCCGTCCATTCTTCCTTCTTGCCCCTGTATTTTCCAAATTCCGAATCTAAAGCTTGACATCTAATAAAACGTCTGACTTTAATTCAAATTGAGCTTTATTTACTGGAAATCTGAGTGTAAAAAAAAAAAAAAAATATGGAACTCCTTCTTATAATAAACCTGATGCCAAAATAAGCAACACACTTTGTGGTTTCTAATTGCTTCATGCGTAATTATTACAGTCACAAAGCAAATGTTTGTTTTTTTTGCCTGAAAACCTGTAAGAAAAAAAAAAAAAGCCATGGAAACAGCGTTGATGTCTGACCCGCAGTTGACATATGAACATTGAGTTCTTGTCCCGAAAGGTCCTCCAACAGTCATTCGAACTAAAGATCATTTAATATTTTAAAAAATTACCGCTTCATCTGATTTGTGCCCTGTTTACTCTTCACCCCCCCCCCCTCATCCCCCCACCCCACCGCACGTCGCTCCGTTACGCAACGAGCCAATGATCTCGCTGAACTCACTTCGTTTCTGGCACCGTGCGTCCTCGTGTTCGCAGTGCTTCTCAAGCAAAACTCCAAAGACAATGAAATATCGTGCAGATCTGATTGAAAACAGACCCCCATCATGTGAGCCTCGCAATCTCTCAGACTTATGTCATTCTGCCTTTAAAATAGACCGTTTGAAACTTCACGGTAATTTGATTAAAATGGATTGACAGCCTTGTGAGTTACTGTCAGTGCGCCAGTGGGAAAAGAGTGTTTCTGATTTCTCTCGAGGAGAATCCTTCACCTCCCCAGCAGTTCCTTTTAATATGAGGGCAGCGCCTTTCATCCGCTCCTCTGAGCGAGGCTCTTAATGCGTTGCAGATTCCTTGGGCTCTGACAGTGTTTTACCGTCGTCTTTTTAAAGTGTATCTGCAGTGGATTTCAATTAATCTTACGTGAAATGAACTCGCTTTTCTCCTCTTTTTTTTGTCAAAAAATTAAATACACCATTTACACTCTGTGTGATCACGCTGTGAAGCTGTTATGTAACACAAGCTGAATACTAGACCATAGATTTTATATGGTGAACTATATGAGAATGCTGAAACTATATGAGAATGCTGAGAAAAGAAATGTGTGAGCCACGTTTGTTTTGCACAGCTGTTACAAAGAAGTGCAAAGGAAAAACAAAACCTCAGCTATGTGTTTTTTTTTTTTTTTTTTTTTTTTTTTAGCGCTTTCATGTTCATTTTCTTGCTGACAGTCAGATAAGAAGATTAATACCACTGTCACTTTGTGTTTTATCTATGAAGATATGACGATTGGAGTCACTCCGACAAGTTTGGGTGCCTGGCCAAAAATAAGACCTGGACAATGAACCCTCTTTACCTCTATTTTTAAATAACAGAAAGACATACTTGAGTTATAAATCACCTTGATTTTAATTATCTGCATTTCTTATCTGATCGGGTAAGGGATCTTGTTATGCTTTCAGTATGTGAAGAAGAGATGATGGAAGCTGTGCAACGTGTTGTACCCTCCAACTATGTTACAAACAGTCTGACCAAACACATTCTCCCTCCGGGTCAGTTCTCGGTAAAGGTTGTAAAATGTTTCAAAAGCAGAAACATTTCCATCACACTCTCCTAGAGTGCAAAGTTCTTTCAAGGACCAGAGCTTTCTCCCAGCTTTGTGTAGCACAGACCGAAGCAGATCACCCCCCTATCCCCCTGCCCACCAACACTATGGGCAATAAACACTTGAAAACTAATAAATTAATATATTTTTGATAATTAACATCAATAACATCATTAATGTAACTGGAACAATCAATATACTGTGCTGTCATAGCAGCAGGAAATGTTGCTTTTCTGTTTCAAATGTATTTAAGTGTTAATATCACAACACAATAAAAGGGTGGTAATTTTTTGTATTAAAGGTCATCAAACTACATCAACTCCTGGTTGCAAAAACTGATAATCTGAATGTGAAAAGTTGTAGAACGTCCTATAAACAACCATATAAATTAAATTATTGCTGTTACGACTTAAGTGATAGCATTACTTATGATGTTCTTTTAATTTAACATGTAACTAATGTGTCTCTTCATCTCTTGATAAGTTGTATCTTTGGTTTTATTTTGATTGACGTGCTATTTTATAATTATCTTATCCTTGTTACTTGCAGATTCACGCTTCAAAAACGCTATATTAATCTGAACATTGGCATACTTTGCAAATATTCCACCTTTACCTGACATTTTTATGTTTTCCAAACAGGATATTTGCCAATGTCTGGGTTTATCTTATGCTTTAAGATTTTTTTAAATGACAAAGGATATAATTTACTTGTTGTTTCCAGTCTGAACCGGTGCATGTAATCCACATGGCTTCCCTGCATTGTGCCTGTATGTGCCGTGAAATCACAGTTGTTCTCAAACATGGAGAGAGCCTCTCTGTTTTAATCATACAAACCAAGCTGCCATCCGCACCCCGCCCCCCACTGAAGTCTTAGTCTCTGGTTGGGAAAACAATTAATCTAGAACAGTTAAAATAACAAAGGGCACAGACATTCCCACCGAACATCAGAAATGTTATGGAATCGATGGTCTTAACTCAAAGCCCGTTTCTGGAAATTCCACTCTCTTTTTAGCTTTTTTTGTTTTCATTCAGCTTATGCTCTTCCCAGTGATCTTCTACAGTAAAGCTTCAGCTTTGTGGCTTATTCTATCTCACAGTGGTTGCTGTTTTGTATAAAGGTTGCATAGTTTCGTCCTAGTCCAATATTACCACTTCACCCTAAGGTTTATCACCAGGTCTTGAGAAATAGTGAATGCCCCTTGAATTTTTCTCGATATTGCCATCTGACCTATGAACAGATGACCTATGAACAGAGATCCACACTTAAGGTGTGGATCTCTGCTGCTCCTCATAAATGTCCTGAAGCTTGTGTTTTTTTTTTCTACTTCGTTTATTTCACTTATTAGCAAATCGAGATGATTCACGAGGCGTCGTTCTTTACTTACAGATCTTCGCACATCAGACCTTTCACGTCAGAGGTGTACGCAAAGCACAATTTAACGTTTTGTAAAGATTTTTTACATTTCTGCAAAAGAAGGCCTCAGTAAGAGTGGCCTTTATGTAGCTTTATTAAAGATGACGAGACCTCATGCTTTACATAATAACTCTGCAAAGGGAGCATCGGAGAAGCTTTGGAGAACACCTGCATCATCAAAGTTTTGAAATAGGATGTTAAGATCACACCTGTTTGCTGCTGATTGGCATGATCTAATTGTGTTTGTATTCATAATCTCAGTGATCAGTCAGCGCAGATATGTTGATAATATCAAATGTTTTGTCTACAGTGGGTTCTTCTCTGAAAGAACCCCATTACACATACCTCCCAAAACACCAATTACTCCTTTAATCAGCGCACTGTATTTAATGCAATGTTTCTCTTCTCGGCCGTCCCATTTGCTCTGGCTTAACCCTTTTCACAGGCTTTCATATTCGCATAACTGCATCAACATTCACTGTAGGACACAACCCTCTGATCCTTCATTTAACCCCATTAGTATAACCAAATCAAGAGCAGGAAGTAGAAATGAATTAAGATGATACAAAAGCAAACAGCTCTTATCGAGGAACAACTTGTTGTGTTCTTTAAACCCCCACCCACCCCCGGCGGTCCCTCGGCCTCTCCGTGTGATGTGCAGGCCGGCGTTGCCTGCCAACAATAGCACTCTGGCTGATGCGTCTGGCTCTTATTAACACAAGATAGATTTGTGTCAAGCACAGCCGCTCTTGCAAGCCGAGCCGCTCCTCGCTGCAGTTAGAAGAAGATTGCACGAACGTTGTGCAATTGCTCACCGGCAGAGACATCAGGACGACTGCAAATGACACGCCTTCAATCAACTGATCCTCTGCCAGGCTGAGTCATTTGTCTTGTTGTGGCAGAATCCCAACAGAACTCCTTTGAACAGGTGTCCAATATACTTGTTTTCTCTTCTCATCGTTTATTTCGCTCTCTTTTTCAAAAAAATCAAATAAATGCAAACAAATGTCTACCTCTCCGTTTGGTTCTACTGCAATTTTCAAATAAAAGAAGACATTTTGCCGGCCTCTTGAATCGATCGCGGACAAAAACGTTTGAGGAAGAGAAAGAGCTTTAAATATGAGCCTATGCGAGAAACGTTTTCACACACTGAGTGCAACTGTTTCACAAGAGGGGAAGGGGTAATATTTCTTTTAGTAAGATTACTTTGCTGCATCCCGGTCCCATTTCAATAAGCTTAAAGTTTCATCCAAGTGTAACATCACCGGATAAATATCCAGTGACTTTCCTCTCTTGATGCCTTGCCAGCCCACGGAGGAGCTGGTTTTAATTGACCGACTGTCCACATGGTTGGGATATTATTCCCAGGCAGTGCCACGGGCAGCCCCATCTCATCAGAAGCTGCTGTTGGTTGAACATCTCAGATCTAAAGGCCAGTAATTGAATAAATGGGCTTTTGATTGATGTTAAGAGGAAGTCCCGTTACCATTTAAATATTCATGGGTCTGTAGCCTGCAGGGATGAGACAGGAATCCAGAGCCAACCTGCGCACAACAATGCGCCTCAGAGTTTCGCCTGTCTGCTTCTCATTACAGTAAGTACGCCTTCAGAGCTACCATCCCTGTCTGCATTCCTGCACTTTGCTCCAGACGATTTGATCTGCTGCGACAAGCCTCGATATATGTAATAAACAATGCATGAAAGTCACCACTGACATTGTATCTCACCGAGTTTCGCGTTTCTTTTTTTTTCCTGCACAGGCGGAAAGTGCCAAAAATGCTGTTTGCAACACAAGTGTTACTTCGAGGATGCATGCATGTCCCCCATGAGATGTTGCCATGGATTCTGTTTGTTTTGTGCCAAAAATATTCCAAAAGCAGATGCAAGAAGGCAACATTATGCATGATTTAGTATCGGGCCCGAAACAATTCCCACACTAATACAGCGTAAGAGAAATGTCAAGTATGTTTTAACCAATTTAACCCTGAATCAGCATTTTTTGGTGCCTCCAGTTTGATCCTTTGGCAATTCGAACCCACGAGTAATCAAATTGTTTTTAACTGCATGTACTTAATGCATGCAATTATTTCTTTATGTAGAAAACTATTCTTGCAGAATTTCTGGAAAAAAAAAGAAAAAGAGAAATGCTTTAAATCTCACATAAATGATCTGCATTACTTTAAAATATTCCACATTACATCTGGGAGGAGACCAGAGGAAGACCCGGGACTCGCTGGAGGACCAATGTTTCTCGGCTGATCTGGGAACGCCTTGGGATTCCCCAGAGGAGCTGCCCAAAGCGGCTGGATATATTCCATCTTTCTTCCATTAATTGCTTTTCTGTTTCCCTTTTTTGCCAATTGACTCTTGGAAAATATGAACTACAGTCTAAATTACCACTGATGGCTATTGTTGAAGTCACATAATTACAGTTTCCTACAGTGAATCATGAGCATATTGCAGAAAAATACTTTAAATTAGCCGTTGAACAAGCAGGTATAAGAAGTCCCAAGGATTCGATTGATGATTGCTGCGTTAATGGCACAAAACGTCGAATGCCAGATTGCCTTTGCTTCCCACAGAAGTCTGGCACAAAATAACGAGGACTGCGAAAGTACAAATTGTTGAAGGGGCAAAATGACTGGTGCGCTTCATGACACGAAAAGAATGAACAACTTGGGGTGTGAAAAGTTTTGTGTTTCAAGGTTTTGCGATGTTTAAACATCACGTTTCTTGTCACTGTACAAAATTCAGTCGCTGTCCAGTGTAAAGTGTTAATACGAACCTGTGATTTTAAGACGCGTGCTTATGCTTGACATCTTGTGTCTGTTTCACTCTTAGTTTGAAGTAATGAAGGAAAAAGCTATTTAGTTGTTCTGTTGGACTGAGAGTTGGGGAACATTGTTGCCATTTTAGCAAACTTGCTGCCAGATTTAGTTAGCGTGCAGACATCTGTGAAGACTCACTTTGAAAAAAAGAAAACCAAGCGTTTTTTTTTTCCATTAGGAAATTTGATGACATAGCAAAACTCTTCTCAGTAACGAACGAGTACTTTAGAGTGGCATCCATTTCATTAAATGTACCTTGTTTATTAGTCAAATTAACTGATGCTGCCATTTAGAGTTTCATGGCACACAATAGTCACTATTGACTCTGTTGGCTTGTTAAGTCATTTGACAACACCTATTAGCTGTTAGCACTGAAGAAGCGTCGCACTTAAATTGTTCGTGCGGAACCATTTTTGGGCATTTGGCAGAAAAATGACCTAAGACGTTTGTTCTACAGCCATCATTTACTCTTGTTTATTTTTTTTTGCTTTTTATGAGCTTTTCCACTGTAGTCTAAAGAAGGAATATAACGTCAGCAGACATTAAGTGCAAACTCTTTCCACTCTTTCCACGCTGACTAAAGTCCTGCTCAGTCAGTGACTGTGTGTGAAAACAAGGCTACAGTTGTGGAATTAAAAGCCGTAAAACCATACATGATGATTCTGTTACACCAATTATAACTTCTAATCAACATAGATTGACTACAAACGTAATGGAAAGGTTTACATGTAACAAATTGTGAAGGTGCTTTCCCTATTGAGTTGATAGAAAACAAGAGGTTGCTGTCGGGATTGAAGCCCAGTGTTCTGGCCATAAACATCTTATTTCCCAGCGATTACAATGCAAAACTATATCCTTATCCTTTTCCCAGGGTTTGATGTATTCCTACATATCTAACAAAGTCTAAAAGATGTGCCCGAACAATCATAAACACAAAGGGGAACTATGTCTCCTTGAAACTTGTCAGTAATCCAGAAGGCGCCTGGTTGTTTTAATTTGTTCCTCAAAGTAAAATAAAACATGTCTCCAGATACATATTGGACAGATGAGTGAAAACTGACATTGAGGATGAAATGTCTGCTACAATAACTTTTAGAGTATTTTTACATTGAATGCCTGGTTCATACTACTGAAGCTAAACTGAAATGCTTGGCAAGATGCAAACACTTTTTAAAGTACTGGAAAATCCATGGGCAGCTAGCTGCTTACTGCTAGCATCACCTAAGTTAGCATCTGCTTTGTAGCACCTTATTGCTGCTCTAAGATGAAGGGCTGTTTCAGCTTTTCGTCTTTTCAAATTTGTGAATGAGTCTTAAATTGGTAAAATCGGAACTGATGATGATACTGAACAATAGTTTGTTTATGAAGTCTGTAAAACCTTCATGCTGTTTATGGAAACATAAAACGGGCGAGTTTCAATTATTTCGCTGGTATTAGAAACCTCAAATTTAGACAAGGAAAAAAACTAAAATGCAACATATAGATTAGGTAAATCTAGACTAGGAAACTGTTAAAATCTCATCTTGTTTTGTTCTTGTGAAACCAGTGTCAAGTACTGGCTCATTAGCCAAATCTATCATTACACCCCTATTACAAGGAACATTTTTAAAAACCACTGATCACAACATTTTAACTACGGCAGATCAAGGAATACGGGGAAGTGAACACAAACAAATAAACAAAAAATAAGATTAGGTAATATTGTAAGTCAAAAGTGAATCATCAGCAGATGTCTTTTCATTCCAAGGGTGTTGAAGTTGACAAAAAAAAAAAAAAAAAAAAAAAAAGTGTTAAAATTCCAGACTTCATCCTTGGACTTAAAAACAACCATCCTGAAGATGTGAGTCATTAGAGGTGGTGAAAGCTGCCAATAAACCATGAAAGCAGTTCCAGGCAAACACCTCCTGACCAGAGCACGAAGGATGCCTCATTAGCGTTGTAAAAACCCCTGCACATTGTCAGGTGTGAAAATCCTGGCTGCCATGAGCAATTTTAATTGCTCATTTGACCCCAGGTCTTGTTTGATTGTCAGCTTACTGCTGCGTAAAACTCCAGTGGCAGCCTCGGAAAACTCAGAAACAAGAGAGAAAAGGCTCCGGGAAGCAAATCTGTGCTGCTTTTGAGCCTGAAAACACAATCTTCGTTTAGAGTGACCAAAATGACTCATCTCTGGGAAAACAAATGGGATTGGATTGCCTGTAGGAGTGTTTTCCACTCCGAATGTCACCTTACTTTTCCACAAGCACATTTTTGATGGAGGTTTTAATTAAGCGAATGTGAGAGTTTGTTTGCGAAATAGTAGGAAAGCAGCAGAATGGCAAGAAACACTTGGTTCTAAAAAGCCGAGAGTCAAACAGAAGTCTGTTAAATAAACATCTCATATATCTGTCAGCGAACGTAATTCAATTATGCACAGTTTGTCTTTGTATCAATAAGGCTTGTGAAGATGGAGCTAGCGTTTGACCAGGGGGGAACAAAAAGATCCACACACACGCAATTACGGCACTTTTTTTTTTTTTTTTTCTGATTACCGTCTCTCGAAGAAGAACTATTTCTTTTATAATTAAACTCAAGTGATGCCCTGAAAACCTATTTATATAAAATACAGCCCTCTCAGTTTCAAGCAGTTAGCTCAGAGAAACATGTCAGTTGATTTTCAGCAGCGGCTTTGAAGTGGGAGACAAAGTGGTGTACGAAGCATAACATCCCCAGGGTCCCGTTTAGTATTTGGGAAAAATAAACATTTCCCAAGCCCAGTCTTGTGTGACTGATTCTGCTCATATAGTTCTGGCAGCAGCGTCCGCTCTCCAGTGTAATTAAACTGATAGGTACTCCGAGTTGGTCTGCGCAGATGATTTAATTAATCAGTCTCATTGACTTCAAGGAACATTAATAAAGACACAGCAGATAATATAAATAATAAAAACACACAGAGTATACTTCATGGCCAATTTAACGACAAAATGAAATTTTTGATGTGTTTCTTGCACACTTTTGGTCCAATCCAGTGTTTTTCTTCAAAAATGATAAATAGACAACCATCAAGCACTCAGTTTCCAGACGACATTTAGTTCTTATGTGTTCAAACGTCTAAGCTACACTGAAAGAAAAGCAAAACAAAGGAGATATTTTTATTTTACATTTGGTAAAATTCATTTATCCTGTCTTCGTACACTCCACAGTCCAAGAACCCCACGATAACACATTGCAAAAAATGTGCTGCTTCTATCTGGGCTTTACTTGAAACCAAACTCCATTCACCCATCTAACACTGATCAGGTTATCTATTGCCTTAGAAGTATCAAATGCCTCTGGGAAATTTTTAATAATCAGAGAACGGTTTAATAAAAAGAGAACAAAACTCAGACTACTGGTGAAATGACCATTTTCACCAGTAGTTGCATGCAGTACCCAAACTACGGGTGTTTAAGGTGAAACCTGAGGGCCCTACATGGTTCTGCTTGTTTATTCCTTTATAAAGTGAGCAGTGTAAGAAATACGCATCATTTTGACTAAAGCAAAGTGGAAAACATTTCATGCATATAGTTTTTTTATCGGATTGATTTTGATGGATTGATTTCATTGTGTGAAAAGGTGAAACAATGTATATATTTGAGGAAATAATATATTTAAAAATAAATAAATAATACAGAAAACAATAATTATATTCTAAGTAGAAAAAAGTAAAACAATTATAGATCAAGCATATAGGGTTTTCTCTGGCAAAAATGAATAAACAACGGTAGCCGAAAGCAGATATTTCAGGTTTCTTTTGTCCTTTTTTATCTGGGAACTTTTGCTAATTTCTTTCAGTATGTAACAATCTTTTGGTTTGATAGGATATCTTCCATATTAGACGACTAAAAGTATTGTATGCAATGATCAAATCTGTACCGACTTTCAGAACATCCAAGTCTCCCATCTTTGGAATGAAGTAGCCTGGTTAAACAAAGCTACCGAGGTAATGCTGGAGAGAAATGAAAATCTGAAGGAACTTCACTCAGGAATTAGATAAATGTAGCAAAGAGTATAATGCAAGCGAAAATGTTGTGAATGAATTAAATAAGTTAGATAGTTTCTGTGGTTTCACTTGTGTGTGAATCTCACACTTCAGCTTTTCAACAGAGCCAGCAGGTTCCTGGAAAGGAGTCGTCACGGAGACCCAATTAGCCAATGAGACACTGAGTTCAAAAAAACGTTGCATAAGGCAACTAATAAAAACAATGGATTCTACTTTTATTTTTCTTCCACAACTAGTGAGAAAGACAGAAATTGAAACAGTCAAACAATGAGTTTTTCTACATTATTGTAACAAAAAAGTCTATTGGAACTGTTGAACGTGAGCTTGTCACAGATTGGTTTTTTTTTTAAGGTTTTACCAATTTATGTTGTGTGGGTAGGATCTGGTGTATTTCTGGATACAACACTACACTACACAAAAACTCCATGAGCAATGCAAGTTTAAAAACATTGTTTCTTAATAGCAGGGATAAAATCCAACATATATATATTTTTTTTATTTTTTTTATTTATTTATTTTTTTTTTTGGTAACACTTTATTTGAAGGGGGGTGAATGAGACTGTCATTACACTTTCATAAACATGACATAACACCTGTCAAGAACATGAATAAGCCTTCATGAATATTTATGACTGTTGTCATAAAGCATCATTTGGTAAATTATGACACTTTTAATACAAAGTTGACATTATTCAAAATGTCTTTGTTATGACAAGTTGACATTAACCAATAAATCATTACTGTTGTAAATTTGTTATAAAAGTATTACTGATTTCACTTTAAAAATTAGATAACTTTATGTTATTAAAGTTAAAGTTTAAACAGTAATGATTTATTGGTTAATGTCAAGTTGTCATAACAAAGACATTTTGAATAATGTCAACTTTGTATTAAAAGTGTCGTAATTTACCCAATGATGATTTATGACAACAGTCATAAATATTCACGAAGGCTTATTCATGTTCATGACATGTGTTATGTCATGTTTATGAAAGTGTCATGACAGTCTTATTCACCCCCTTTCAAATAAAGTGTTACCTTTTTTTTAACCTCTGAAAAACTGGTACATTTTAACAGTAATATGTTGTATGGTGTAATATGGTGTAATATGGTGGAGAAGAGGAAGTGGCACTGTTAAGTTCAGGGGAAAAAAAAAAAACTTGCACTTTGATGATTAGTGTAAAAAAAATGAAATTTATAAGGTAGTTTTAAACCCTTACCACAAACATAAAACTTGACAAGCAGCCTCTGACAACAAATATAATCAAGTCACATAGCTGCAGATATATTTTGTGCACAAAACAGAAACAAAATCCACCATAAACAAAAAAAGTGTGAATAAGCGCTTCCTTGTGTGCAAATTTACGTTTTTCAATCCGTTTTACAGAAGTTTTGCAATAATAACATCAAGCAGGCATTTTTGGATCATGACGTGAAAATCTGTTATCTTGACAGTAGGAAGCATTAGGCCAATTATATTTTAAATGAAGACGGAAAAGTAAAAGGATCAAGGAGGGCTGTAGATCCCCAGATAACTGACTCATCAAAGTTCATCTGTGCTTTTTTTTTTTTTTTTTTTTTTTTTTAAATTGCCGACTTTCTCCTTGGCATTTGCTCAGAGGTCCTTTCCAAGAAAAGGGGAAAAAAAAGAAAAAAGAAAAGAAAAATCCTTGTTATGAGTAAGCACATATTTTTTTAATCCCTCTCCAAAGCCCACACTTCAACCACTCATTACATCCCTGCCGAACGTCCTGATTTATTACATCTCAGAATTTCACAATCTGGGTTTACAAATTGGTCTCCTCAAAAATGCACGAACATGGCCGAGAAGCCCCATATTAGTCGAAAATGCATTCCTGATGTTGCAACATGAGAGAGCATGGGCATGGTGCATGTCACTGCAGATTACAGGAGATGCCATGTTTTACGACCTGCAATACTGTTACTAATTTGGGGACACTTGATACGGGGCATTTTCTTGAAATGCAGACAAACACTCAAAAGCCACAGTGCCATGTCTTTTCGGGGCAATTTGCTGGGCTCAAGGTGATATGCATGCCCGGCTCTCTGGGTGACTTGGATAAGCAACTCTTCAAACAATGAAATGGAACAGGCTGTCGTGGCAAAACACTCATAAAGAGCTATAAACTGGCAAGTTGTCTATCTTCACCTCTTGAGAAATAATAACTTCCTTCTGGATATATTCATGAGGGTAAAGGGGTCCCTACTGTCGAGGTTGTTCAATATACAAAAAGAAAAAAAAATGATGCATATGATGCATCTAATCTGAGTCTCTGGCTCTGCAAAAAGGGCATGTCTGAAGTGTCACTGCTTTCCTAATTGATGGACATGTTTTATAAAATCAGTGTGAGGCAATGAGAGGAAAATATCAAGATATACCAGGGAAAAAAAAGCAATGAATTGCTGTGGTTCATCTTCAGGCCTTCGTGAAGTTAAGGGGTCTCTGCCTTTTATTTACTTCTATAGAAGAAATAATAATGTCAGTGGGAATAATTTACCTCAGTGCACACCTATACAAGATTGCCAGTAAAGAAAAAAAAAAAATCTTCCCCTTTGATGTGGAGTTAAAGTCCACAGAAACTGAGAATTGAATTGAGTTCAGCTCTTTTGTGTTTACAGCAGCATTCAGTGGAAAAAGAAAAAAGCTCTTTCTGACTTAAATGAATGGAGGTGCAAAATGTGCCAAAGCGTTTTGACATGAAGACGCACGCAAGCGCCTCTCGAATCACCACCGAACACTGTTCACTATACAAGATCAAAGGAGGAATTAGACATCTTTGCAAAGACTTTGCAATCACCGGCAATAAATCACCCTGACTAATTGCTACATAGTTTTTTTTTTCTGTTTTCATTGCTGTTGGTGATTTTATTGCTTCTCTGCTTAGAAATTGTTTAAATATGAAGCAAAAATGTGTGATGAATTTCCGCATGTTTGTGAATTGCAACCCCAAATCCATGGCTCGTCAGAGCACATCTTCCCATTCATTGAAAATGAAGACAGACAGATGGACAGACAAAATGAAAAAAAAAAAAAAACAACAAAAAAAACATTGTTCTGGAGTTAACTCAATCAAAATCTACAATTTATTTCAGCCAGCTCTTCAGCAGTGTGCAGCCACAGAGGTACTCTGTACTCTACGCTTCACTCAGCAAAGCTATAGAAGTGGTTAAACGTTACACATTTTTATTCCAACGATTTTCAAAGGTTTTGTCAGACAGCTGCAGCTGCTCCAGAAAGCTGCTGTTCGCATTCTCACAAAAAAACCAGAAATGGAGCACATCAACCCAGCTCTCAGAGCAACACCGGCTCCCTGTAGCTCAGAGGATAGGCTTTAAAATACTTTTGTTAGTTTATAAATCACCGAATGGCTTAGCAACAAAATATATTCAAGATCTGTTGTTGCTATCAACCCTCCAGGCCACTGAGGTCTTTTGGTTTACTCTTCATCCCCAGAGTATAGAGAAGCAGCGTTCAGTTTATTACACTCCTCTAATCTGGAAAATGAAAACTGCAAAACTACTAAAACTCTGAGTTCCTTTAAATCAAGACTGAAAACTCTTGTTTAGTGCTGTCTCTGATTAATAACTACTGGAAAATCATGAACTGTAGTCTGTTTATCAACCTGTCATTTTTTTTTTCTTACGTTCTCTTACGTGTCACCACAGCGTAACATTTCTTTTGTTTTATTTGTTGTTTTGTTTTCCTTCTTATCATGTAAATCACTTTCAATTGCCAAGCTGCTGAAATGTGCTATGCAAATAAAATTCTCTCGCCTTGCCTTATCTTTAGCAGCAGTAGTGCGCCACGATCTAATTAAAGAAGCCAATTGAGTGTAACGTTCTACTGGCAGCGCACAAAAAAGCCAGTAAGGGTCCAGAAAATATCCTGTACCGTCACCCTTGGCTTCAGAGGAGAAAGAGTAAACACAAACAACTGTGCAGAATAAGCTAAAAGAAAAATAAATAAATAAATAAATACACACAGTTCATCGACTCTGCAACAGAATTAAACAAAAGCAGGTTTTCAAAGCGTAGCACACTCCAAGACAAAGGAGAAAACTGAAGAAAAAAAAAAACACTCCAGTGTGTGTGAGGTGTGTCATCCGAGGAGACTGTTTACGTGTTACCACAGGATTAGGAAAGGATGGATTTATGCTTCGGCATGGGTTCAAGTAATTCCATGTCAAATCCAGGGACCAAATGCGTATATTTCATTCACCTTTTGTTCCACGGCCTTTTCAAGTTGATGGATACGGTGAGAGCACATGACGTGTGGATGATTTGCTTCTTTCTTCTGTGACCGCTGTGGCTTTGTTTCTGTCTGAGCTCTCGGAGTCTCTGAGGATCTCGCAGGGATGTGTTTATTCATCGGGAGCCCATTTGTAATAGATCCGTATTTCTAAGCAAAAGCAAACCATCAAAGTATTTATTTTATTTATTACAAAAAAGCACTATGTTTATGAATGATGATACAATGAGGAAATAAGCTGGATGAAATGCAAAAAAAAACAAAAACCAAGAGGAACCTTATGATGTAATAATACCAGAAAAGCAGAGCAAGACTTAGCATATATTTGCAGAATCAATTTATTTAGATAAATCTCCCTGAAAGCACGTGTGTTCGTAAAACTTTGAAGTCATTGTACATATTATGTTGATTAGTTCTCAATATGGTTTCTTCTCTGAGAATCAGGAGGAATTCCAGAGCTTTGCATCAACCTTCTTCTAGATGAACCCAGCTTTATGTGTCTCTGCGAGCTTGTAAAGAAGGAAAAGAAAATGTCAGTAAAGGGAACGCGGGTATACTATTCCCAGCAGAACTGTCCAGACTTTAAGACACAAATGTGCTCCACTCTTCCCCTCTAAATGGCTTTTGCTATTGGTATATTTGATTAAATATGAACAGCTCTCTAACAAACCGTGCCAGTGACCTGAAATGTTGTAAAATTGTTCCTGGCATATAACTCGGAAGTGAAATAAAAAGGTATTCTGGGTCCCTGTTTTTTGAGCCTGTGTTGTTAAGAATATGACTTATTGTATATGTTGCTTTGGAAAAACTTCCATACCTCTTGAACTTTTCCCCCCATTTTTCTCACAAAAAATTTGGATTTATCTGACAGACCAACACATAGCAGTGAACAATGTGAAATTAAAGCTTTCAGCAAATTCAAACAAAGAAAATATTATAACTGTGGCTTGACTTAGCACCCGGTCTCCTTTATTCTGAGACCCTTAAAGGTATTATAGTGCAACCGACAGAAAAGGACAGAAACGTAGAAATCAGAGAATATTAGTGAAGAAACAGGTGTGGCGAGGCGAGCAGCCAACAGGCCGAAGCAGAGATCATATGCTCATCATGCTATGTCTGGTGGAAAGCCAACACTGTTCATACCCATGAACACATAATTACTCAAAATGAAACGTGGTTACAGGGCATTCCTAAGAATTGGAGATTGACTCTTAAACATACTACCACATTTACAATGGAATAGTTTGACCATATCAATATTAGAATGTCCTAGTCAAAGTTCTAACTTAAAAATTGCTGTTCACAAATAGTCTCCATCTAATCAGACAGAGCTAGAGCTATTATTGTTAAGAAAAATGACCAAAAATGTCGGTGTCTAGATGTGGAAAGCTGGCAGAGACGCTCCTGCACAGCTGTGGCTCCACAAGATATTGACCCACAACTTTTTAAAACTTTTATTAGTTAAAAATGTACAACATTGTGTATAATTTCCTTCTTCTTCCCTATAATGTTTGTCCAAAACATGTAATCTTAATAAAAATACATTGAAGTCTTTTTTTTTGTAACATAATAAAACGTGAAACGGTTCAGGGGGGTTGGGATGTTTTTTTGCTCTGTATCTTGCAGATAACCTTTAGAGGTTCTTGCAAATGAACCTTCAATGGTAGCCAAAGCAGACTGAACTGAATGTGAGGCAGGAAGATGGTGATAGAATTCAGGTTACGGCCTATTTTTCTTTGGCTTCACCTTTGTTTGCATGCCATTTCCCCACTAGATCCTGTGTTGACATTTACTGGGCGCACGGCGACTGTGAGTGGCCGTTATGGGCTTCTTCTCACATGTAGTGAGAGCTGAGAATCCCTTGCCGTCTGTCAGTGCAGGGTCAACGCAGCCATGCGTCCACATAGCTCCGAGTTGCAAACCTGGTGACACGAGAGCTGAACCTCGATGTCCGGCTGCCTTGTAGAACCCCAGGACTACTTCCTCTAATTAGTTTCCTCATTTATCAGCCAGACCCTTCACCACACGCCTGTGAAGTACAGTGATCCCCATGACCAAGGCCCCTCCTTTGATATGGAAAATAGGCCATTCATCACCGCATTCGCTTCACATCGGTGCCGACTGTGACCATTTGTTGTGCGAATGCGTTCCCTCGAGTTACCTCTGATTTTTGCTTTAATCTGAGGTGCAAAGTCAAACAGGACGAGAAAGAGCAAAAACCTCTCACATGAGGGTCTCTGGAAGTCATTTGCTGCGGGTGTTTGGACCTTGCCACAAGGTGTGAGATGGGAAACAAGAGACAGCGTTTAGTGGCTGCAACTGAAAGGATATCTATCACTCTTGCCAACTCTCTCCTTCCCTCCGCTGGAGCAGATGAGAGCTTTAACCTCAAGGGCACGGCAGTGGTGAACATATGCGAGTCATCTGTATAGAATAAATACCAGGACGACCTCGTGACGATACGTGCAGCCGCTCTGGGGTTTGTTATCGGCAGAGAGGAGAGGGGCTCTCTGGAGACAACGGTGTCAAGCCTCTTATTGTCGCTAAGGCGATCCAGTGTTGCTTGACTGGTTTTCAAACTTCATTAAGATTTCTAAGCTTTGAAAGAGCAGCTCTATAATAGTTGAAACCCTGAGATTAGTTGTTATTAATATTCTGACCTGCTAAGCGTAGGTTGAAGCTCAACAACCACCTCCCAAGTCATATGTATTGACCCGAATGGCAGACAAATATGATTCAGAGCTCCTTTGCTGTACAAGGGGGTTAAGAGCCGGGTGTGAAAACACTCACACAGTTAAACTTCCAATTCACACATCATTACATGTAAAGGGCGGGGAGCTAGTTAGGAAACATCTAATAACGTGCGAGTAACGGATCACTGGAAAACAAACTGCTTTTATGCCCCTTTTCCCCCCGCCCCCCACCTCCCTCCCTCCATTAGTGAGATATCAAAACCAGACAGAGCTGTTCCAGAAAAATAAAACCTCAACATCGACTCTGTCATCCTCACCACCAAGTCAGAACACCTTTCCCAGCGAAGCTACAGATTATGGATCGGCTCATTTCTTGTGCACAAGGCGGGGAACAGATGGATTGCGCATTAAAAGATCTCAGGCCTGCCAGTGGCCGTTTATAAGAACTGGAAAAAAAAAAAAGAAGGTAGGATGGAGGTGACATTCTTTCAGGAAGGAGAGAGATTTAGAATGACATGATTTCCCTATGGCCTCTGTAACTGAAGCGCAGCTGGAGAGGAAACTTAGTCAAATATATCCATCTTGACTTTGTCTGATTTGTTCTGGATCTGGGTTGAGGTTCCGTAAAATTGGAACGCAAAGTAAACCTGGGTTAGAGTTCTCACAGCATGGCTGAAGAGGATCAGCAAATTATGTCAGGTTATTAGGTTGCATGTGAGAAAATGCTTGTGTTTTTATGAATCAATGCCATTGATTCATAAAAACTTTATTACAATTAATAAAGTTTTAATGGTTTAAACTTTTTTATATTTATATTTTGTCATATTAAATTATTTTATGTGCAAGACCAAAAACGTAGTGCAGAACTATGAAGTGGAATGGATAGGCAACTTTTAAAAAAAAAAATTATACATATACTCTTTCAGAAACAATCAGAAGCTGGAGGTCAATCAGCATTGTGTACATGCTGCTCACACCCTTGAGGAAGAACAGAACAGCTGCAGGTGCGTTCTATATTTGAAAAAGATTCAACACAGGTCAGCATGGAAGGATATCGTCCGGGAGAATCAGTTTTAAAGTCTAGTATAAAAGCTTGGATTTAGGTTTAGACCATGACTGAACTGGTCACACATGAATAAGGTTTGATCTAAACCAGTCTATTGTAGCTCTGTCTGTCCTTTCAAGGCCTTTATCCTGCTGCCACAGTCTTATATTGTATATTTTGCAGCTCCTAAAAGGTTTCAAAATCATCTTCAGAGCATGCCTCTACCACCACTATGTTTCATCAAGGTGATGATGTGTTTAGGGTGATGTAAAAATTTAAATTTTCCACCTTCACAACAGTATGACACACAGGCCAAAAAGATGGGCTTTACTTATTAATAACTTGTGAAATTACTTGGTCATGCAGTTTTTTTTTTTTTTTTTTTAGGGAGAGGTATTTAGGACAAGGTGACAGAATACCATCAACTTCAGCATCGCATGCTACTTTGATTGGTCTATCACACAAAGTCTTAATAAAATATTATGTAGTTGGGTTTGTACAAGTGTAAGGCAATGCAGACACAGTTCTTACTGGGATCTCATTCTGGCTTGGACTGCTAAAGGATAATATCTCCCAGCGCTTTCCTGAGATTAATAGCAGCCTTTGTCTCACAGCACATCAACATTAGATGGATGAGAACACCGCATTTTATCGGACATCTGTTCAACGTGATCGCTCTCGGACACCCGTCAGACCAAATAAAGCCGTGAACTGTTACCAACACTGTGCAGCGACTTGTGGTAGACTGTCATCCAAGAATACCATATAAAACCAAACCAGTCTGATGAAGCCCTGCTGTCCCTGGGGCTCCGAGTTGGGCCTTTGGAGCTTATAACTAGGAGCCCAAAGCCCTTTAAGAGACTGTGTAGCCTCGGGAGTTAAGGTAACAGCTAATTGTTTCACTTGTGCTCTGAAGATATTTGCTGTGAGCTCATGAATCAAGCATGTAGCCCTTGCATCGAGGCCACATCCCCTTGTTCTCCTCCTGTCGCATGCAGCCAGTGATTTATGGCTGGACAGTGGCCTGCAGAAGTATTGGATTAAACGAAATGTAGCGGGAGAACATCTGGAAAGCGTATTAGGTCCACATCACATTTTTCTGACACTTTGATAGTGATAACTGGAGCAGGGAAGCAGCATCTTTCTCATCGAACGTACGCATGTGAAGTCGTGAAGTGTGGATCATGCTTTAAGTAGCATGGGATTAATGGTCCTACTTAAAGCACCAGGTGAGCTAACAAGAGCCCCAAATGAGCCTCTTCAATGTGTCCCTAATGCCTCCCAGATGTGGAGAATTTCAGTTCTGTTGGCGTCCTTGGTTGGAACAAAAGGCAGCGCCTAATTTGAAAAATGAAAGAGCCTTGATAGGATAAAGTACCCATTCCAGAGCTGCGTGACATGGCCGGTATAACACAAGTCATTTTAGTCAAGGATAATTGGGTAAAAAAATAAATAAATGAAGGACATCAGCAGGGAGTGCATGAGCACTGTACCTCTGCCTCTGCTCATCTCAGCCCTGTAACAAGAGCACAGGGAGGTGTGTTGAAACACAACCCCATCACTATTCATCCTAACCCCCTCGGTGCAACAATGACTAGTACGCGGTCTGCTTTTCATTTAAGGGAATTACCTTTGGGAGGCCAGCAGACGTCTCCTGAGCTGCTCCGTGTGTGTTCTTCTCATCCCTGTGGAGCTGTCTCATTAGCACGAGTTTGGTTTATCATGCCCCCCCCCCAACCTCCCATCTCTGTCCTGCTGAAACCTGCAGCCTGCTGCATGGAGACCAAAAAAAATAATGACTCGCGTGGAGTGACGAAGTCCCCACGCGGAGTCCCCCGGCTTACTGCGGCACAGACAGTCGGGCTCTCTAACAAGTTGCCTGCAAAGCCGAGGCCACTTAAGACCCAGAGAGAGCGACGGAACCAAGAGGTAGAACTGGGTTGATAGGAGAAGTGAAAGGAGTCGCCTGGATAAGTCTAATTTATGACCTTCATCAGGGATTCTGTGACAATGGCTCCAACTTACCTAATGAGGTTTTCGACATGACACAGAACACTCTCATTGCATCTCACTCTGAACCATGACACGTTATCTTCCTGCAGGTATTGCTCCTTCCCTCTGCGAAGAACGTTTTACTGCCCAATTATTCAACCCGGTGTCGGTCGGCTACTTCCTTTCGAGCCATTACGAGTTCAGGCGTCATCCCACCGGGGAGTGGCTCATATCATTTACATTTCATTAAAAGCCCACTGCGAGACGCCATTGATTTGTCTCGTAAACTGGGATTTTCCATGATGCAACCTTTTGAGTAAGGAGGTGAGGGGGAGACCCATCAGAAGCTGTCAGGAGCCGTCAGAGGACAGGATCCAGACCTGTAGCCAGGAAAGACCAGGCCAGCCAGCTGTCACCTCGCTGACACTGGCTGAGACCATCCATCTGGCTGAGAGGGGCCCACCGTGGGTGCAGAAAGGCATGCCAGATCCCCCTTTCTACTCGCACTGGTAATGTGCGCACGAGCACAGGAGCAAGCATTTACATGCGTGCGGGGACATACATGCAGTCCTCTCTCAGGCATCCACGCATGAACGACCTTGCACAATGCGACACGCATGTACTGATTAATCTCCAGCACAATCTGCAGTGCCGCCAGCAGGAATCATTCCTTCACTGGCCGATCAGAGAAGCCAAAGTGACATGCTGCCATCGAGCTAAACGGACACAAATAAACAATTAGAACGTTTGGCTGCAACGCTTGCTTTCACATACAGAAACATTCCGTCTCACAGAGTGAACCTATAAATTAGAGGGGTTTTTTACCCATAGATCCAAGCAGCACTATAGAGAGCATAAAGAAGTCTTCGGCAGGCAAGAAAGGTTAAATAAATTAAGGATTTGCTTCGCTTCAAGTGCCTTGAGTATCCTGTTAACTGTTGGATGCGTCCCTGGTCCAACACATCTGAATCAAATAGCTGAATCACCTCCTCAGTAACACAGTAGAGTTCTCCAGAGTTGTGCTAATGACTTTGTTATTTGACTCAGGTGTGTTGAAGGAGAGACACATCAAAAGTTGCAGGACGCCAGTCCTGGAGCCCTGAATTTGAAGGCCGCTGCTGTAGCAGATCTTCCGATTGTTCTTGAATTTTTACTCTACTGAAACCTGTGCAAGGAAAACGTCAAGTCCTAGATATTTTGCTACCTTTAGTAGTTTTTTTTTCTTCTGGATCTCCTTGTATTTATCTCCCTCCGTCTTTCCCACAAGTTTGGCAAGCCTCCTTGTTCCTGCTTACAGAGTATACCAACAGATTAATACTGCTACTCCTGTGTTTCACCTAGGGGGTAGTGTTTCCACCTCACAGTTATGTGTTACTTTCTGTTGTTCCATCACATAAAATCCAAATAAAATACATTGCCGATTTTCTTCTTGTAAAATGACAGAATGAAAAAAAGTTCAAGGGGAATAAAAACTTCTGCAAAGCTTTATAGGCACAGCTTTTATTTGGAGTGCATTTGGATTTGGTTAGGTTAAACTTCACACATTGATTAAGCATTAAAACAGTCAGCCTGGTGCGTCTCGATAATAGTGAGTGAATATAGCACACATATGCATCACTGCAACAGAATTTGTACAAATGCAACTCTTCCATTGCCTAAATGACTCAGTAAAATAGTGGACTGCCAATATTCACTAGGTCACAAACATTTTATTAAGGATACGAAAGACTTCAAAATACCCTGAATATGAATTTATAGATAGTGGAAACTGTCTTGGCACCATCAAAGAATCCAACATCCAAGGTCATCCTCGTCTTCGCCCTTGGTGGTACAGCCAACCAGCGCCAAGGAAAATGAATGATTCTCCTGAATTGACTGCTTTGCAAAAGAGAGCCAATACTGTGTTTTTATGATTAAGCATGCTCCATAGTTAAATCTGCAAAAAGGCAAATTATTTGCAAATAATATGGGGTTACGCTTCACAGGAAAATTTGCTGATAGGTGAATCTGTGAATCCTGATCTGCAAATAGACCGGGGTCTACTGTACAGTAATTTTATTTTTTACCTCCTACTGTGCGACACAGATAGTCTATTTGCACTGATAAGGATTCACCAATATCAGAATGATCAGCACTTGGAGATCCACAGAGCCATGGTCTCTTTCTAAGGTTTAGCACAGAAGCGAGACGAACAGACTCTTTAAATCCAGAAACTAGAAATATGAAAGAATTCTACGTATTTCTAAAGATTTGCTTAACATGGAGCAGAGCTAATCTGCTCGGAATGGGCTCAGTTTTGAACTGATAGAAAAAAAGAAAAGAAAAAAAAGTCTGGAGCAGAGACCAGAGTTTATGGGATCCTGGGAGTGGATCCAGAGCAGATTTCTGACTTCTACTTGAACTACCCCTAACACTTTTTTTATTACCGTTTACACAGGCACCACTTTTAAATTATCTGTTTACGAAGAAGTCTATGGTTATTTACTCTAAAGAACACAATGGTCTGTGCCCTTTTTGCAAAATGCTTCATTTGAAGGTGAAACTGAACATTTTTAGCACTTTGGAGAACAGAAATAAGAAAAGTGAGAAGTAAAAAAGAAAAAAAACAATATGGATGTTACAAGATCTTGTGATTCAAAATTTTGCAATTTAATACTTATTGGAAAGTAACTAACCAGCTGCTGTTCGATGCCTGACACTGAGAAAGACCGCCAACACTTTTAAATTATTCGAGAGACAGTTGATCCAAATTGTCTTTCTTTTTAATCCAAAGGTAACATCTGTTTTAAGATTTCTTATTCATAGTGAGCAATCTAAAGTGCACATTTTATGTTCGAGACTCGCAGATTCTTTCAAAGAATGTTGAGGATTTAATAAACTTTATAATAATTTTGAAGGACTGTGCCAATTCACAGCTTATGAGAAAGGCTGTTTGATAACAGGAATTGAGATTTCACTCAATTCCTGTTATTTTTTCACGTTGCTTCTGGAGCAGCATGAAAAAATGAAACTTGACCTTGAACAGTTTTGAGAATGACTATTTTCATATAATCTTTCTCAAATTTCCTCTAAATAATTGAGGAAAATAGGCAGATTTGAAAGACCTTAATATAATATATACTTTTTCAATGTATTTTTTTTAATAATTGTATTTGCTTTATAAGATCTTTATGAAAAACAAAGGGGGTTTATTAAAGTTGGCCTAAAAGTCACAAAATCTAATTTTTTCTGAACTTCCTATCTCATCAGGGGAAAGCACTGCTACAACTCTAAAAATATCACTGTATTCTTTTATTTTAAATTGTTTGAACTACAATAAAATAATAAGACTTGACCGGTTATTACTCTGCCCTAATTTGCTTGACATATTCCACATTACAACATCTGTTTTAAATGGAACAAATAATAATGAACCACAGACAGAACATGTTTGTCACTGTAAATAATCACAGAGTGAAATGTGCTTTAAAATAGGCTCCATAATGAGGCATTAGCCCAAACGTGTCCTATTTCTCTCAATAGGACTATTTAGAAAGCTTAACTCATTACTCGTGACCTCTATGCATGTCCCCATTTTACAAAATCCAAACTATTCCTTCGCAGCTACATCATAGTTTAGGGGGATAGTTTAAAAGAAGCTGCCAGCGGAAAACGTTCTCACCCCTTCAATTTGTCTACATTTTGTTAAACACTAATTCTAGAATAGTTTTCTTAAAAAAAAAAAAAAGTCATCCAAAAATTGCATGTCACAACAAAGTGATATTGATATCTTGTAAAATTTATTTAAAATCTAAGTTTAACTCTGGTGCATTTTTTTTTTTTTTTTTTGCTACTGATCATAGTTAAGATGCTCCTGCACAAATCTGCACATCATGTTTTGATGCAGATGTCTGACCCACATGTGGGGAAACTCTCACGAGACAACTATTAAAGTTTGAAAAGTATGTATTAAGTTCAATGTTTCATTCTGCTTCCGATTCCGCCAAAAAGCAACTTAGATGTTGTCAAACCAGGTGAAACTAAACCACTGGTCTGTTGAAAGCACAATACATATTTTTGGCTCTAACTCCAAATGTCATGTCCAGAGAAACTAATCACCTGAATGACACCTGTCAAGTTAACAGATTAAAAAAAAGCTACTTATGACTCTTTTATCTGTCTTGCTGAAATATTTGGTTGTTTGTGATGGATACACCTGAACTGGCTTCGTGATGGAGACAGGGACTATCCGATGCTATCATTTCTACTAGGAGAAATGTACTAAAACAAGCACACAAAAAATATATATAGAAATATCACTCATTTTTAAGTCTCCATTCCTATGTCTCAGGGACATCATAAAACATGAGATTTGTCCATCATTACCAGAAGTTAATATATTATTGCATCTTTGTTTCAGTGGAGGCAGAGGTGCATCACTGCTAGGAAGCAGTCTGTTTTTCTGGTGAAGTCATTAGGATGTCTTATCTCGCCTCTCAGACGATAGGCAGCAGGGAGCCACGGGAAATGTTACTGACAGCTCAGGGCAGACCCAAGAAGACAGACAGAGGACCAGAGTGGGAGATCAATGATAATGTCATCTGATGACATTGCTGAGAGAGCTGTTCCCCTCCGGTGGTCCCACCATCGACCCGCTCTCACTCGAAGACGGTGAATTTTGTTTGGCTTTAATCTTCCCATCAGACAACACAAAGCGAGCGATGTGCTGCGAGTGTTTTCCATTTTGGGGCCCCCGGGAGAACTGTGTCAGGTTGCGCAAGTGCACGAGCGCAGATACGTCAGCGTGGCACGTTGACAGGCAGCTTGTTTGAATAAAGAGCCGACAAAAAAGGCTCGAGGCTGCGCAACTCGACTGCTGAGAATAGCTTTTTACAGAAACACATGACAACTGAAAACAAAAACAAAGTTATTCCCTCCGCTGGCTTGTGGAAACTGTCAGTGGTGCTGAAAGCGTGCATTTCTAACTGCTGGAGCTTTATCATTCCTTCTCGGTTACAGAGCTGTTTAAAAATGTGTTTTCTTCAAGAAGTCAGAATGTTCAACATCTTGGGTGGGGCTTATCTTTGACAAATGGACTCATATGGTTCTGGTTTGCAGACTAAAAGAGTATGTGAGCAGATAATGATGAGTTGTGCTCATTACACGGGTACTGTGTGTAAATTATTGTGCAAAGCGAGTTTTTTTTAAAAAAAAAAATCCATGTTAAATTATGTGTTTATTCTTGGAAAGAATTTGATCAATATATTAAACTAAAAATGCTTAAAATAAAAAGGATGTTCTATGGTTTTCCATGTTTGCATTAATAAATAAACAGTTCATGGAAAATATTTCAGGTCACTATTGCAAATCTTCATTCAAAATTTGACAGCATAAAAAAAAAAAAAAATCACAATTTATTGACCTGTTCCTGGCTCTACAGGAAAAGATTTTGGATTTGGATTTTGGAAACCACAATTTTTAAAAAAAGATGTTACATTTGATTTATTTTTGCTGAATTTATTTCCATTTGAGAATGGTACAGTCTGGCATTAATTAAAACAAATAGAAGAGACTGAAAAGGGATTTAATAATGAAGAGAAAATGTGAAATTCCCTTGTAAGTGAATAAATTAGGCACATTAAAAAGCATAAAGTCCTAATTATGGGCTGAATGTTCAAAGTAGACAGATTAATATTAATTAATATTCTCAGAAAATTGATTTGACTACTTGTGCCTGCTCTGTCTTCATCAGTGCAGACAGAGCACAAACATATAATAGCATGGGAATAACTATAATAATGTTACTATCAGATCCTAGTCACAACGTTTTAGAAATATTCACATAAATTCTGTCAGTGCCTCCTGTGTCTGTGTATAAAGCATCTCTACAGAGTTACTATCCTCAGTTATGTCCAAAAACTAATTTTCCAAAAATCACATTATATATTCCACATAATTAAATACATAAAAAGGTGATCAGACAATTATTTATGTGACGCCATATGTATATGGGTGACAAAAAAAAAAAAGACCTGCCAGACAAGGAGCAGTGTGACAGAGATATAGGCACCTAAACCTACCTGGCTAATGAAAATATGCTCCCAAGAAGTATTTAACTTTAGCTCATAGAGTGAGAAGAAACCAAAGTCAAAATTTGTGAACAAGCTTCAAGAAATTTGTAGAGATTGGGTTTAAATTTAGAATAAGTCAATTTAAACCATCACAACAAGGTTCCAGTGCTTAATATCACGGCTAAAGAAAATCAGACATGACTGTGGATGATTGAACGAAAGTGATATTCAGTTGTGAATCACAAGTCTCCTCTAGGCGACGAGGCGATGCTGGAACATTTGCTTGGTTCAGCTCCAGTGAAACCATGAGAAAAAATAAAAATCAACCATAGTACATGTTATGATTTTGCTTCAATCCAGGAATTAAAATTAGTTTGACAATGATTATTTGTCAAACTAATACACCATCAACTTTGATGCCAGCAGTAAGTGTGAACCTCAAAGCTATAAATTAATTTTTCTAATTCAATAAACTTTGAGGGACAAAGGGCCATCTTTTCTGTTTTAAATAGACAAGGTAAGTTTATCCCTAAAGTGACATTCATTTTATGAATAAAAAAAGAGTATATTACAGATAAGAAATATGCCAAAATAATAACTGCAAACTTTTTTTAGTCAAAACAGAAAAATGCAGTAATGGAACAAAGTTGCTACACTATGACACAAACTGTCATTTAAAAAAAATGACACAAAAATGTACCCATTTCAAAAAAACAAAATAGTGTGTTGATAGGCCCAGGAGGTTTATCAAAACCTGTTATTCTAAATCACTAAAAAATAAAATGAATGCCTTAATTCTGGCAATATAGTCTCATATTGTCATATATTATAAATTCCTGGATTCCATGGATGTACTTAGGTTTCTTCCATGCTTTGCAATAATAAAACTGTCAGCATCACCTGTCAAAAAGTCGATCTTTTACAGGTGGCAACTTTGCAATTTTGAGATAAAAATATATAACGTGTTTTCAGCATACAGTATTTCAAGTCACTATTATGCAACAGACAACTAATGCTGGTTTAGTGGTTTAGTGCCATCACAGCACATTGCAGTTTGTTGCATATGGTGCCTCTTATATAGCTGCAGACCAGTCAGGGTGTTAAACCTAACCCTGGATGTTAATTTGGTACGTTTCACTAACCTCAGCAATGCTGCAGGTCATTTACAAGCTTTCCCTGGTGGCTCAAAAATAGCTAAGCAGTGGTTTGAGGATTTACCAAACTCTAAGTTGTTGATTTGGTCTCTAAATTGTTGGGATCTCAACCTGCTGTCAACATCTTGGTGCCGGATGCCATAGCCATGAAGTCGATGCCTCAATGAATCAGAGCTGTTTTGAAAGCCTGCACGCTATTAGAGAAGTGGTCATAATGTTACTCTTGATCACTATAAATAACCATAATGTTGAACTAATGTTTTCTTCACCAGGAGCCTTGCCCATTTTTAACACCAGACCTTTTAATGCTCAACTGTGTGAACGCTCTGTTCAGAGAAAAACATGTCATCAGGTCTGCTTCTTGGCCCTCACCACAGAGATGAAAGGTGTCTACAAAGCAAATACTCAAGACAAACCACTAAGGCAAACAAGTAAATATTTCAAACGCTCCTTTTGACCATAAAGAAAATAATATTTACTCATTGACTACAGCACTGATGTTTCAGGAGGAAACAATTGTGAAGACAGATGACAGAAAAATATGCGTTCCAGTTCTTGCCAGGCCACACGCAGACTCCCTCTAATTAGCTTTAGGCCGTCACAATGTGAAGGAATGCACTACGAGAGTCACGCAAACATGGCTGCCACCGTGCACACCTTCACTTAGCCTGGAGGTCTAACGACCTGTTTACATTGTGGTCACCCAATATGAGCCTGGCAACAGCGGTGCGTTTCATAAGCGCCATCTTAGTCACTTACTGCACAGCAGACGAGATCCTAAAACGAGGCATCTCACTACGATAACACTGGATGATAACGGTGAATCTGAGCAGTTTAACCCTTCCATGCCTGAATTATAACAGCCTCGATAAGTTTTGTTTTCACCCGTTTTCATTCATGATTTACTTTAAACTCGTACAGATAAAAGCGTGTTCACTTTCCACTCTAAATATGAAATGTGTATTTTACAAAGAAACGATTGATATGTTGTGCAAAAACCATCACATGTTGTTACTGAACTAACACGGCCACATGTTTGAGAAATTTCTACGATGTAGAAAAATTTTAACCCCGTTTTTGACCTTCATGCTTTAAGACATATAGATGTCGTCAACGGCAAACAAAAAGGAGAAATATAAACTGAACTCATAGATATAGAAAAATAATTCAAATCATCTGACATCATAAGTAAGGAAAGAAGTCTCCTAGACGAAAACAGCTTCTGAGTTTCCTATAGCATCTGATACCTTGCTGTCTTTTGTCTTAGGTGTCTTTAGCCCCTTTATGATCTACAGCATCTCGAGCTCCCATCAGCGTCTTCCTTGAGGGCTGATGTACTGCATGTTTCAGGAGTGTTACTCCTCCAAATTAACCTACATTGAAGCCCTGGAAATCATGTATTTGATTCAAGTGTGTTTAAGAGCTAAAACATGGCTCACGTCGAGCCTCCTGAAGTAGAATTCCCCGCATGTCACGCCTCCTTTTTCTGAGTGATATAAATAGGCACCGTCAGCGGCACCTTCTTCATTTTACCTGGATATAAGTTATATAATGTTCCCTGTATGTCTTTCTGCGGACAGGGTATTGTAGTCTTAACTGTAAAGTTGCTGTCCCATTGTTTCCAATCAACACAAAAACTGTAAATTGCACTCCCACGGCCAAAAACTGCAGAAAAAAAGTAACTAATGTAGAAGTATTATCGGGAATTGTGCTTTCAGGCACGAAGACGCACGATGCCACTTTTCATGGACAAACGATGACTGACAATTCTCTCCAAACATTAAATCAACGCCTGTAACATCAATCCTCCATTGTTACGCGATGCTGCCGTCACTATCATGTGCCCACACCCAAGGGCGTAGGAACGAGTCTGTCATTGGGGGGGACGCATATCGGAAACCTGACAGATGAGTAAATAGCTTGAGCAGAAATGTCAAACAATTATGCCATCAACACATCAGTAACGCGTTACTCTAATCTGACCCTTGTTTCAGTAACAAGTATTCTAACACATTACTATTTACAATCCAATAGTCAGATTAAAGTTATGCATAATATAATGACTGTCATTCCAGGATAAACACTCACTTTAGCATTTGCCTCACAACTAGCAAGATAAATACTCTGGTAGCACAGAGCCGACCAGATTCTGATGTATCTTATTGGTCAAAATGCATTGATATAAATTGACTGGCAATTGAACAGGTTCTACTTATTTCTAAAACCAAAGTAGAAAACAGCTCATAAAATAAGACACAACAGTTTTAAACTCAATACAGCAGTTTGACTAACAAAAATAAAATCTAAAAAAACAAGTTTTGTTCTTCTTGAACATCTCTCTACATCAGTGCAACAGTTTGATCTACAAAATAAACAAAAATTATACTTTTCACGTCTAACAGACACCTTAGCTCCTCACTGTTAACTCAGTCTCACTTCCCAGCCCTGCATTCAGTAACTTACCAAAGATCCAAGAAAAACACCAAGGCAAAAAGACTAAATGTTTTTTTTCTCCTGTCATTTTCAGCCGCAAACATTTAACTAAAATATCTACGGATATGTGTTTCTGCATGGATTCATGGATTTACAACAGACACTACAGTAATGTACAGTGTCAGAATGTGAACTAAATATAAAACGTATGTTTTTATCATACAGAATGAGAATTTAAACAACTTAATTTTCAGATGTATACATTATTATACATCTCAACTCTATTTACTGTGTAGCAAAAATTTTCACTAATTTATTTTTAAACCTCTCCTCAAGCACTTTTCTTATTGTCTTCTAACCATTAACTGGAAATAATGAAAAAATATTGAAAGTTGAAAGAAATCAACCTGACATCAGTCTCCTCCTGTTCTCCTTTCTGGTTCTATTATAATTAATATAATTTTTATATCTTCACACCCTGAAACGCCAACTGGCTCTCCGATGTCTTCCCTGACCTGCTCCTCTCATAATAAAATAGTTTAGTTTATTTAAAAATTAAAAACAGTTAATACATATTTCAATAAACTAAATGAAGATCTCACCAGAGCTTCTTCACCTTTCTTCAACATCATTCTAGCACTGCTGTTCTCCTAAATATATAATATAATATAATATAATATAATATAATATATAAATACATGTTAAGTGGTCGAGTATGATCAGGTGTTGCTCAGTTTAAATAATAAAAAGGCTAATTTTGCTGCTGTTTCAGTCTAAATCATTGTGACTAGACTAGCCAACTGTTAAAGTTAGTGGTAAAATTTTGGACATGTGACTATTCCAGAATTAAAACGGCTTAACCAAAAAGATTTAGTTCTATATATGAAAGTAAACTGACAAGAAGATGTTATAAACGAGCGATATTCATGGCAACATTCCTGACAGACAGTTTACCTCCTTCAAACGGAGTTTCTGACTCTGTCTGCTGCTGCCTTTACTCTGAGCCGTTCAGAGGGGGGAGGGGCAGGAAGCGCTCTGCTGAATGCGCTGTTATGCGCCTTCAAAATAAAAGCACGGGAGTGGAAGATTTTAAAATTCTTCGCAACTGCAGTGAAATTATTGGGGGGGACGAATGTGGCTCTCTCCAATATTGGGGGGGACATGTCCCCCGTGTCCCCCCCGCTTCCTACGCCCATGCCCACACCGTTTGGCCATTAAGTGGATTGTACGATGCGACACATTAACGTCCAAAGTGGCGGCTTATGTGCAGCTGTGTGACAAACACTCACACGTGAAGCTTTTGAATCGCTGTCCACTGCAGTCCTCACTTTGTGTAAAAATTCACTTAATGTCCTGACCCAAATTCATGGCGACTATAATTATTCTTGACAACTGAGATCATACAAATAACTCACTTCTCGAGCCTACGCTCTCATTTTATCTGTCCCATTTGGAGCACTTATTAGCGATTGTTTCCACTGTGTTGGCTACTCCTATGGCTGCAATAATCCTTCTGCCTTGGGCATGCTTGAATTTTACATCATGACCAAATATTTGCAGAAAAATAAATGTATAGAGTCAGGGGAAGGGGGAAAAACACAGTCATAAAAATCATCACCCAAAAGGGAGACCTTTAATAAACTGTAATAATATTAATAATAAACAATGTGGCGTACTCGTCCTTAGAAGTAAAATCCAAATCCAAATCAAGCCTTTTAATAGAGATGGGAAATAAAGGGTTATTATTTCCATTAAAATGTCTTAAAAATTTAACAGCACAACCACATCATTACGCTGGTGCCCAGCTTGCATTGTCACAGCGAAGAATGGCCCGGGAATAGCCAAGAACGTTTACCGAGCGGATATTAATTGATTTGTCCTGACCTACCCAGACCTGGCCTCCCTGGGCTCGGCTTCCTCAGCAGAGCCATGCCAAAGCTCTGTCCTAACTCTGCATAAAAATAAATGAGAAGCCGTGGGGCTGTAGTCTCTAAAGCCAGGGGATATTGTTCGATTTCACGTCAGCCCTCCAGGAGGCAGTTTAAACAACCCAGCATGCTAATAAGCCCCCGTATAAAAGGCATTTCTGGAGGGGAGCCCATTCTTCTTTTAGCACTCTTTTTTTTTCTCTCTATTGCAACAAGGACGAAAGGGCATAAACAATATAAAGAAGTGTAATCTTGACCTGATCTTAAATAGCTCACTCCTGCGTAATGGTTTGTGTACCACAGATCATTGTTTGCACTTAAAAACTAACTAAAAAGGTTTTTTGATCAATAGAACTGCAGCACTGCTCCTAGACTGGGATCCGAGGAGACAGAGCCCCACAAATAACTCCATACTCCAATAAAGCCTCGGTATTTGTTGTGGCCACAGAAATACGATATTGTTCATTCTGCTCGTGTGCCTTGAACCCACAGGGCAGGTGGTAGCAGATCACAGACTTCTCAGTGACTCGGAGGCTAAACTAATCATGCACGACTCTCTCACACGGCCCAACTACTGCCCTCCCAAAATCTACTCCAGCTTGTCATGCACTGATATCACACAGCGGTCCGGTTGACTGACCTGTTATGTTTTTCCGTGTTGTACGCCCCTTCTATACAGCCTGGACCCTTGTTTAATTGTGCAGACCATTCACAATAATTAATTATGAAGATGTGATAAAATTGTCTGACTCGAAGACACACAGTCTTTCATTAAGGCATACAGGAGAAATTTGTCTGAACATCTCAAAATGATGTCCTGGATTCCACACATCGCCCTCATAATGCAGTTATACAACACTCCATCAACACACAGCCTTAAGCTCAAGGCAGCATCTCATACCTGAAGGTTCCATTTGGAAATAATACATTCATCAAATGGGAGATTTCAACACTGCTTTCTATAAATGTTTTTCAATCAAAATGCTTTTATAGACGCTATCTTGCAACCGTTGATGGAGTAATTAAAAGAGAATTAATTTCTAATGTCCAAATTGACGGGGGAAACAAAAAAAAAGGCTTTTTTACCTCTTGAAAAAAGCCCATTTCAAGAAGTAATGACTGTTAAACACTGCCCCCTACTGGCGTGCAAATATTACTACATTTCATTATCCTGCTGGCATGCTTGTGCACAGTACAGATTATTGTGTTGCAATTTTAAGCCATCAAGCACATTGTTTTAATGTTTTTTTTTCTTATTTTGGTGATGCCTTATGCCATTTTATTTTACAAAATATGTGTTGTCCATCTTTAAAATCCACTGCATTCTTGTTTGACAGAATCTCCAAGTGTACATGTGCATCATAATAAATCAGAAAATCAGTTTGAAAATTATTTCAAAAGTTCATCTCTGAAAGGTCACCTCACATTACACATGGATGTATTATTGGCAGGAATAATGCAAATGAACTTCACAGTGAATGGATAGTTTTCAGTCATGTTTGAAAAACGTTTATATTTTATTGGCTTTGAATTGTAACGTGTCTAACTAAATCTGGATTTTAAAGACATAATCGTCCTAATTAATAAAATCTGTAGAATAGATGTATATAATAAACTAGTTCTACCTGTAAAACTGAATAATTAAATCATTTTACTTCTTAATTATATTTGAATTTGTTGAGATTCGCCTTTATAAAGGTTCAAATATGGCCGCCTTCCAGTAAATCTTGAGTTGCCCTTGAGACATGAAGCAAATAGAAGCAGAAACATCACTTTGCATTCACATAGGCATTAAATTCTAGTGATCATAAAATATGGTAAAATATGGAAATGGTTTGCTGTGGCAGGTGCAAAGCACAAAAATGATTAAGCAGATCAGAATGAACTAATGCCAAATGCAAGTATTTATTAGAAAACAGTGATTAATATGAAAATCTATCATATTCTATTTAACAGAAATGATTCACATCGCTATTACTATACCACAGACTTATTTAAGGTTGTGTGTTTTAACAAGTCAAAATTAGATTTACCTCATTTGTTAAGCTTTACCCCAACAACAAAAGTACCTTTCTAATACAGTTACAGACAACTGAAGGAAGAGAAGCACCTGTAAAGTTAATAAACACGTCCATAATCTAATTCAGAACTACAAAAAAAACAACCCTCAGAAGTCCTTTGTTAGAATTATTATAACATTTATTGTTATGAACAATACAAAAATGGATAAAACTTGGTGGTGCAAATTCTATTTTGTTGCTATAAAAATATATAAATTGACATACATCAATCAGATTATTATACAATTATTATAAGATTATGACCATGGATAAGTGACATGAACAATATCCTCGCCTATAGGTGAGAGATTTGGTCAGCAGAGGCATCCAGATGTTCATACTAGACTTTAGATGTCAGGCCTAATTGTTGCATTGTATTATAAATACACCACTTTATAAGGTATTATCAAGTTTATAGTTTTCTGAATGTCTGAAAAACAAATTAAACTAAACATTGTAATTCAAGATTCAGATGTAAAGTTGAGAGTATAAAGTGTAATTATCAGTGGAAAGATCACTAAGATTTTTAAATGTACAAAAATATATACATTTCCTCAAATGTGTGTGTTGAACTACAGGAAGTATAGCATTTACAACCATAAATTTTATATTATCATGTGTACAATCAATAACTTTAAATTAGCTATTATTAACTTGCATGCTGCAATTTGAAATTTTAAAGCAAAAAACACTACCCCTGAACATGCTTTGGTGGAAACTTTTTACAAGACAAGATGCTGCTCAAGTTATTGGGAAAATAAGTAAAAATAAACATAGAGGACGTAAATGGATGGACACGGGGCAGAGATTCATCTCCCAACAGGAAGTTACAGTGGAATCAACCTAAATGTTAGTAAGAAGACTTAAATATGTCTTCTTAACTGAACTGAAACTGAATGACCTTGAGCTTTTGAAAACCAGAATGAGAAACATTTTAGTGTACTGCTGCACAAAGCAAAAGATGATTCTATGAAACTATATCATCAGGATGAAGTTATATGCACGCTGCACACTAAATTTTTCATTCTTGAAAAAAAAAAGACTTTGTATTGTTTTCCTTCTGATTAAGAAATTGTGCACTTTGTCTTGATCCATCACTAAAAATTCCTCGAAACATACTGTGTAGCTTGTGGTTGATACTTGTCAATGCAAGTTCATATTTAGAAAAAGATGGAGCACCCATCTTTCTTCAGCTTATCATAAATACCTCAACTTGACTATCTCAGAATAAAACTCCTTGCTACTTTTTATCTTGGTCTTTGCTCCTTTCCATCGCTCTTCTTTATTCGTTGGTTTCTCTTGGAATTGTGCCCATTTGTCATGTTGCCTGAGAGGCAGCAGATAATGTGGAGCTCCAACAGTTTGCCCATCTTTGTTCTCACTGAAGCTCTTATTTTATATTTTTGTCTGCGTAGGTTAATCTTCGCCTTCAGCAGATTATAGCGCTACGTCTGCTCTTGTTCTTTTCTTCTTCCTCAGACTGTATTTTCTAGATCAGGCTACTCTCAAAAGTCTTTGCATTGCTGCTTAGTGTCTATTTTTTGGTCTTGATTTAGTTCTGTGAGAAGGGGGAGACGGATATTTGCTGTCTTAGTTTGGGTGGTGTTGGTCACTTATTTTGTAGGGTCTCCATTTCAGATGCTGTTTCAGAGAGGCTTTTCTCATCCACTGTCGTTTCTGAATCAGTCTCTCTGGCAGTGGAAGCGGGTGGAGCTTGCTCCTCGTTTTCTGATTCTTCTGAGGATGATGATGAAGATTCTCCATTACTTGCCTTTGCACACTCATCTGAGTTGATGTCTTGTTTACGTTCAGCCTCTGGTGCGCTCTCTGGAGAGTTTTGGCTCAAAGGAGAACTCTCCCTGGCAACAGGCGGTGGCTGAACATCATTTTCAGGGGTTGATTTTTCAAACTCATTCTCCTCTTTCTTACTTCCCGAATCTGAAACAGACAGCAACAGTTGTGCTAGAACCCATCTGCTAAGAATTTGCAAATATGTTGAACAGTTCATTATAAGTAACACACACACACAAAAAAATCCTCCCTGCATGCACTTTTTAGGACTGAGCAAAGCCAAAAAAAAAAAAAAGTCACTTCCAAATAAAGCAATGGAGTGCATTAAAGGTAATCAAATTGAGTCCTTCTTCCAGGTTGTGACATGCTTGTGTAAATACAATTTAACCTGTCAAAACTGATGAATGTTAGTCATTCCTAAAGATGGAAAAAGTCATTCACAATAAGTGTTTTTCTTTTCTGAATCAGAAAATACTAGAACATCATGAATAAACAATAACGAAACCACCGATGCTAAACCTTTTGTGTCGGGTTCCATATTCTGAATATAGAAGACATCATTTAATCTGGAAGCTTTGGAGATGAGGACATCATAAAAATAATAATGTTGCTTTGGGTTTATACTTTATCTTTATGTATTCCACTTGAAAGAACAATGACAGTTTTGTAAGTGTTCTTTGAAATGCAGAAACAGGTGAGAAAAACCTTCAAAGCAACCATATAAAAAGAAAATATGTGCTAAATAACCTAAAAAAAAAACAAACATAAAAAAAACATTAACTGGGCAAAATTGTGACAGAGGAAGTAACATGGTTACTAAAAATATAAGTAAATAAATATCAGCACATCATTAAACACGTGACACCTTGTTTGATATCTTGCTTTGTGAAAAATATCCTACAACTCCTTTGAGGAAGTAAAGGATTTTCAGGAAAATATTGTGAAATATCAAGTTTTACATGCCTCACTTTTGATGCACTCCTCTTGTAAAATGTACATGTATACTGTAGATCAATGGTATAAAATTCAAAGTGTCCTGCTGGATTTGTTTTTTATGTCTAAAAATACTTTTAAACATATTCATGGCGGGAAGTAGCAGTAGGGAAAAATGCAATATTTAATCCATGTGTACTCACTACTTTCAGATGACAAATCTGTTGGTTCAGGATTCATAGCCTCAGAATCTGAAGGGTCGTCCGCCAAGACTTCTTCCTCCACAACCTCTCTGGGCTCAGCTTCATTAGCTTGTCCAATCTCCTTCTCAAAGAACATGCGACGTTGTTTAACCAGCGCAGATGAAGGACTTTTGTTGTCTTGGACTTTGTTCTCTGAATCTAAACCACAAAATAATAAAAAAATAAAGCGCAGTGTAATACTGAATCCACATGTGTAGTGAGATGAATTCAAACCATTCAGTTAGTCTAAAAAAATATGTCTTGTAAAATATAAGTAGGAGATAAGAAACAAAATGCAGCTATTCATTCAATAACATCTGAAGATAAAGTTTGCTGCATACAAATTTAGGAACTCACTTTATATATATATATATATATATATATATATATATATATATATATATATATATATATATATATATATATATATATATATATATATATATATATATTTTTTTTTTTTTTTTTTTTTCAGTTCCCAATTAATTTGTAAATTATTGAAAATTAAAGACATAATCTTGTAATCTGAAAATAGAACCTTGAAAACTAAATATAATCAAATAATTTGTAGACCAGAAATAATTGTGACAGAGGAAGTAACGTAGTTACTAAAAATTTAAGTAAATAAAAATCAGCTCATCATTAAACACGTGACACCTTGTTTGATATCTTGCTTTATGAAAAATGTCCTACAACTCCTTTGAGGAAGTAAAGGATTTTCAGGAAAATATTGTGGAACATCAAGTTTTACATGCCTCACTTTTGATGCACTCCTCTTGTAAAATGTACACGTATACTGTAGATCAATGGTATAAAATTCAAAGTGTACTGCTAGATTATAGTTATGAACATCACTTTTCCTTTATGTCACCCTCTTGTTTTATTTATCATAAAAAAAGCTAAACGAACCTTCTGGGATTTTTTTTCAATGAACCTTGAGTGCCCCCAAGTGGTCGAATAATTATTAGACAACAATAAGACGGCAAGTAATGGCTCAAGTTTAACCATTGAACGTCTGAGGTGAGCAAGCCATCTGACCAGTATATTGTCAATTAAGTGATGTTAATATTACATTGTTCGTTCAACTTCTGAGCCAACAGAGGGTTAAGGTTATTCTCCTGTTTCTTCATGTATTTCAATACCATTAAACATAAGGATGTATAAAATAAGAGGACAAGGGTGATACTAACAATTGTTGTAAAACTGCTATATTAATAATTAAAACAAATAGCTTAGGAGAGCAAATAGGGATATAAAATGTAATATTTGCTTTGAAGCCTGGAAAACATTCGTTGTGAAACAACCAAGATGACAATGACAGAATAAACAGAACAGACTGTATATCAGTTTTAACATGAAAAAAACAAAACAAATTGCTTTGTATGTTCAATCAGATGTTTTTAAAAAATACAATAAAACATTTGTTGTCATAAAAAAACTAAACAAAACAAACAAACAAAACAAAAAAAACGTGGTATTGCATTTAAAATTACATTGTTAGGTCATTCGTACTCACTCTGATTTTCTGGCACTTCATCTGGATTCCCAGAATCTGAGGGATCATTTGAAACTGGTCTCTTATCTTCCGGGTTTGTATTTTCAGTCGCTTTTTTGTAGCCATTATTGCCATTCAGCGCACCAGGTAAAGCATCCTTAGTTTCCTCAGTTTCTACAGGATTATTCTCCAAAACGTCTAGACGTTTCTCTTCATCCCCTGATTTTTCATCATCTGAACAAGGATGATTAAGATTGGGTGACACCGCAGGAGGAGATGAAAATCCACTACCTTCAGGTTTTTCACTTAAACCTATAAAAGAGACAGAAATGCTGTAAGCAAAACTAATTCTTTCAAGGCAAGCAAAGGTTGATTCTTGCCACTCTTCCACAAACAATATTGACTCTAGAAAAAGACAAAATGGTCAAAATTGTGAGATTAGAGGAAGTAAATTGGTGGCTAAGATAAAAAAAAAACAGCTCATTATTCAGCAAGTGACACTGTTTCATATCTTCCTAGATCTGCTTTTTGAAAAAGCATCCTTAGTTCCCTCAGCATCTACAGGATTATCCTCTTTATTCAAAATGTCTGGAAGTTAAACAATCAGACAGTAAGGGACTGCTTAAGTTTTATTTTTGTTTTGTATAAGACTATCCAACAAAGCTATTTTAGTAAGCATAGCGCCAGTTCAATAGGTTTTTAATTCAGTAGAAGTAAAGAGTAACCATCCAAGAAATCACTTGAGATTTTTTGAAACAATGAAATGTGACAAACATACAAGAGATAGGAAATGGGGAAAGGAGCAAATGTTTTTTTTCACACCACTGTAAATTTGTCTAGGCTTTAATTGTTTTTCAGCAACCTGGGTGTCCATGCAAACTTCATAGGGGTTGGAGGAGTTGGTAAGGGGATAACATCTCTTTTGTTCAAACAAATGGAGCGAGTCACTTTTAAAACAAAAATTTAGAAAATAGTGGAAAATACTTCTACGATAATACAATAGTTCTTATGGTGACATGAGAAAGTAGCAAATATCAGCTCTGTGTGAAGTGTTTTTTATGTCTAAAATACTTTTAAACATGTTCATGGCGGGTAGTAGCAGTAGGGAAAAATGCAATATTTAATCCATGTGTACTCACTACGTTCAGATGACGAAGCTGTTAGTTCTGGATTCATAGCCTCAGGATCTGAAGGGTTGTTCTCCAAGACTTCTTTCTCCACACCCTTTCTGGGCTCAGCTTCATTAGCTTGTCCATTCTCCTTCTCAAAGATCTTGCGACGTTGTTTAACTGTCAAATCGTATGGCTTCTCTGAATCTAAACCACAAAATAATAAAAAAATAAAGCGCAGTGTAATACTGAATCCACATGTGTAGTGAGATGAATTCAAACCATTCAGTTAGTCTAAAAAAATATGTCTTGTAAAATATAAGTAGGAGATAAGAAACAAAATGCAGCTATTCATTCAATAATGTTTGAAGATAAAAAGGTTTTCTCCATGCAATTTTTTTTTTACATTTTCAGTTCTCAATGAATTTGTAAATTATTGAAAAATAGAACCTTGAAAACTAAATACAATTAAATAATTTGTAGACAAGAAATAACTGCTCATACAGTTACCAAAATTAGATTAAAAATCTAAAATATGCTTTCTGTAACAACTAAATTAGTAAAAAAAAAAAAAAAAAGAAATTAAGGTCTTCTAATGTTAATAAACATTTTTATTATAAACTCAGCAAAACAGATTACCTGAGGATGAATGTTGGCGAATGCTTTTCCTCAGATCCTTCATATGAGCCTCATCTGTAAAAAGTTAATTACTATCAGCAAAATCATTGCACAAAGAAAATATGTATTTTATTATATGCACATACAATGGCTTCTGAGGCCACTTTTTCTTGACATCCTATTTTGCTCTGAGACAAAACAGAGTAAAAAACAAAGTCTGACTTCTGATACAGCATATTAAACTTCACTTTGTAACTTAAGTTGCCTCGTCTGAGGTGAGCAAGCCATCTGACCAGTATATTGTCAATTAAGGGATGTTAATATTACATTGTTCGTTCAACTTCTGAGCCAACAGAGGGTGTGTTATTCTCCTGTTTCTTCATGTATTTCAATACCATTAAACATAAGGGTGTATAAAATAAGAGGACAAGGGTGATACTAACAATTGTTGTAAAACTGCTATATTAATAATTAAAACAAATAGCTTAGGAGAGCAAATAGGGATATAAAACGTAATATTTGCTTTGAAGCCTGGAAAACATTCGTTGTGAAACAACCAAGATGACAATGACAGAATAAACAGAATAGACTATATATCAGTTTTAACATGAAAAAAAAAATGCTTTGTATGTTCAATCAGATGTTTTTAAAAAATACAATAAAACATTTATTGTAATAAAAAAACTAAACAAACAAACAAACAAAAAAAACCATGTGGTAAACATTTTAAACATTGTGTTTAAAATTACATTGTTAGGTCATTCGTACTCACTCTGATTTTCTGGCACTTCATCTGGATTCCCAGAATCTGAAGGATCATTTGAAACTGGTCTCTTATCTTCCGGGTTTGTATTTTCAGTCGCTTTTTTGTAGCCATTATTGCCATTCAGCGCACCAGGTAAAGCATCCTTAGTTTCCTCAGTTTCTACAGGATTATTCTCCAAAACGTCTGGAGGTTTCTCTTCATCCCCTGATTTTTCATCATCTGAACAAGGATGATTAAGATTGGGTGACACCGCAGGAGGAGATGAAAATCCACTACCTTCAGGTTTTTCACTTAAACCTATAAAAGAGACAGAAATGCTGTAAAGAAAAACTAATTCTTTCAAGGCAAGCAAATGTTGATTCTTGCCACTCTTCCACAAACAATATTAACTCTAGAAAAAGACAAAATGGTCAAAATTGTGAGATTAGAAGAAGTAAATTGGTTGCTAAAATAAAAAAAAAAAAATATCAGCTCATTATTCAGCAGGTGACACTGCTTCATATCTTGCTAGATCTGCTTTTTGAAAAATAACCTACAACCTCTAAGCTTGATGAAATAAAGGATCTTCAAGGAAATGTTGTGGGACATCAAATCCTGTCATGTCTTTGAAATATGCCTCGCTTCTGATGTTCTCTTCTTGTAAAATGTACATGTACTTTTGATCAATGGTGGGCACTAATCAAAATTGCACACAATTACTGCAAACATTACTTTTCCCTGATGTCCTTGCCTTGTTTTTATATATATATTTTTTTCCCCCATACTAAAAGCTAAACCATCAGGGATTTTTTCAATGCTCCATGAGTGCCTCCAAGTGGTCAAGCAATTATTAGATAAAACAATCAGACAGTAAGGGACTGCTTAAGTTTCATTTTTGTTTTAAATATATTGCAGCTCTAAAGTGAGTTAAAATCACCTGCATAGTGCAGTGTGAGATGAAGGGATGTTACTATCAGGCACTACCGCAAAATTTGAGGTATGTTATTCCTTTTTTGCAATATGTCTTACAAAACCTTTAAAACATAAAGTGGTTTAGTCACAATTCTTATAAAGCCGATACAATAATAAATTAAAAGGAGTGTTGATGAGCAAACAGAGGTATGAGACAGACATGTTCAGTAACGTAATGTTGCCAAAACCAGATGTAATGTTTTCTCTGAGGTTCGGATAAAGTCAGGAACGAAATAACAAAAATGACAAAATATAAACAAAATATAAGGAAGTCCACCATGTCTTAGGATAGGAAATACTATTTGAGTTATTTTGTATGTTCAATATATTTTTAAATATTCAACAAATTGCTGTTCTAAAAAGGAATTTGTATATTAAAATATGGTTAATTACCTTATTTGTACTCAGTCTGATCATTTGACACCTCATCTGGATTTCCAGAATCAGCAGGGTCGTCTAAACCTTGCTTCTTGATAACTTCCGGTTTCGTATTTTCAGTCACTTTTTGTAGTTGAGAGAAATTCCAAACAATGTTTGATTTATTACCAGACATTGTAATGTCTGGCTTTTATTAGAAAAGTCTTTTACATGTTTTTTTTTTTTTCCCAAAATTGTCCCACATTTATCTCCATCCATCTGTCATGAGCTCTAGTAAGCATATCTGTCCTGCTGAAGAAATGCATCCCCCCAATGATGCTGCCAGCACCATGTTTCCCTGTGAGTTTTCAAGGTGATGCAAAGGTGCTAGTTTTCCCCCACAAATAATTTTCACACTTAGGCCATTGAGTTTAATTTTGGTCTCATCTAACCAGACACCTTCTTTTAAATGTTTGATGCACTTCTTTATCATTTGTGGCCATCTTCAAACATGACTTTGGTGGACGTCTAACCATGAAGGACTGATTACAGCAGATTGATGAGTGAACTCTTAATCCTGCAATGTGCTGCATAGTTTATAGAAACTGAAGCTGTTCAGTTTCTATTAAAAACTGAATAAGAGTCACATGACATAACCCCTAGATTACAACAACACTCGTTCTCTTTGCAGAATCGGTGCATAAGGAGAGGATGTCCTTATGCACCTCATAGTTTTGACTCGCTATATACCCCGATTACTCAGTGAAAGTCCTGCTAGCTCTACTTTATATTTCTCCAAAATCCTACCCCTAACCTGTCTGGTGTGTTCTTTAGTATTAATGCTGCTTTTTCACGAATAAATCCCTGAGGTCATCATAGAATGATGGTATTTGTACTAAGATTAAATAAATTAGTATTTTAAGAGAATTAGTTGTAATGACTGTTATTCAAGAGCATTAGAAAGGACTGAACCCCCCAAAAAAGGCCAAACATGTCCTTTCACAAGCTTCTTCTTTCCTTAAGCCAATGTATAACTAATTTCTTTGTCCAATTGAAAATCCAGACCAGTAAGTTACTGGCTGATACCTTTAGAAGTTGCTTCAGTATTTCCACATAAATGTCATAATATTTGTTCCTTGGCAACATCAAGGGATCAAAAGGGAAAATACATAAGCCCCAGTTCTTACTTTTCAGATGTTCTCAAACTAAAGTTGCATGTGAACACAAGTGTGATATTCAATACATAAAAAAAAGAAATACTGAGTGGAAAAGTGAGCTGTAAACATTACCGTTTACTTGCAGAGGCAAGTTGGGATTTGTCTTAACATGAACATTTGGCTTTTGTCGAACTGCGTAAAATGACTATGCCACAAGAAGCACAGCTTGCTTTAGATACAAGAAAACATGTACAACCGTTTGAATAAAATTAAACTCCATTATTGTAATCAAACTGGTCAAACGTGAAGTTTCAGGTGCTTTTCCTTCTTTTTTTACTTGACAGAATGTGCCTGTCAGAGACTCACTAGCCCAAGTGGGTGTGACATGCTGTCACATAAATGAAAGCAAAAACAGTGACTGCTTGTTTTGGAAAAAATAGCTCTACAGCAGTGTGAAGAACTGTTTTCCACTCCCTGATTACCTATGTTTTTGCATGTTTGTCACACTTAGGCGTTTCAGAACATCAAACCAATTTAAATATTAATCAAGAAAAATACAAGTAAACACAAAATGAAGTTTTTAAATGAAGGTTAGAAGAAGAAAACGAGCCTTCATGGCCCTGTGTGAAAAAGTGACTGCTCCTCTCCAATGGCGGAGCCATTTTGGGGCCCAAGGCAAATCTTTGTAAAGGGGCCCTCTCCCACGAGTGCCGTCATTTACCAGGAGGCCCAAAAGCTGAAAGATCCTGAAGGGCTGTCACAATGTCTTAGGGGCAGAGTGCCTGCAGCTGTGGTAAGATTTATTTATTTATTTTAAAATTTTTTTGTAAAAAAAAAAAAAAAAAAGATCAAGAAAGCAATCATTCATACAGGACGAGAATATCCAAAAAACCTATTTCAGTAAGCATAGCACCGGGTCAATAGATTTTTAATCCAGTAGAAGTAAAGAGTAACCATCCAAGAAATTACTTGAGATTTTTCGAAACAATGAAATGTGACAAACATACAAGAGATAGGAAATTAGGAAAGGAGCAAATGTTTTTTAAACACCACTGTAAATTTGTCTAGGCTTTAATTGTTTTTCAGCAACCTGGGTATCCATGCAAACTTAATAGGGGTTGGAGGAGTTGGTGAGGGGATAACAGCTCTTTTGTTCAAACAAATGGAGCGAGTCACTTTAAAAACAAAAATTTAGAAAATAGTGGAAAATACTTCTACGATAATACAATAGTTCTTATGGTGACATGAGAAAGTAGCAAATATCAGCTCTATGTGAAGTGTTTTTTATGTCTAAAATACTTTTAAACATGTTCATGGCGGGTAGTAGCAGTAGGGAAAAATGCAATATTTAATCCATGTGTACTCACTACGTTCAGATGACGAAGCTGTTAGTTCTGGATTCATAGCCTCAGGATCTGAAGGGTTGTTCTCCAAGACTTCTTCCTCCACAACCTCTCTGGGCTCAGCTTCATTAGCTTGTCCATTCTCCTTCTCAAAGATCTTGCGACGTTGTTTAACTGTCAAATCGTATGGCTTCTCTGAATCTAAACCACAAAATAATAAAAAAATAAAGCAGAGTGTAATACTGAATCCACATGTGTAGTGAGATGAATTCAAACCATTCAGTTAGTCTAAAAAAATATGTCTTGTAAAATATAAGTAGGAGATAAGAAACAAAATGCAGCTATTCATTCAATAACGTTTGAGGATAAAAAGGTCTTCTCCATACCAATTTAGGAACTCGCTTTATTTTATTTTATTTTTTACATTTTCAGTTGTCAATGAATTTGTAAATTATTGAAAAATAGAACCTTGAAAACTAAATACAATCAAATAATTTGTAGACCAGAAATAACTGCTCATACAGTTACCAAAATTAGATTAAAAATCTAAAATATGCTTTTTAATAGCTAAATTAGTAAAAAAAAAACTAAGATCTTCTAATGTTAAACATTTTTATTATAAACTCAGCAAAACAGATTACCTGAGGATGAACGTCGGCAAATGCTTTCCCTCAGCTCCTTCATATGAGCCTCATCTGTAAAAAGTTAATTACTATCAGCAAAATCATTGCACAAAGAAAATATGTATTTTATTATATGCACATACAATGGCTTCTGAGGCCACTTTTTCTTGAGATCCTATTTTGCTCTGAGACAAAACAGAGTAAAAAACAAAGTCTGACTTCTGATACAGCATATTAAACTTTACTTTGTAACTTAAGATGCCTAAAGTGATTTTTTTTCACGTTATGCATTTTTGCCATTGTTTATACAGAAAAAAAATAAATAAAATATATATATATATATTTCTTCTCCTACTGCAAGTTCTTTCATGTAAATTCTTTGCTTTAATTTACATGAAACAGTTATGCTTCACTTTCTTTAATTGAGTAAATCTTTGGGTAGAGTTTACCCTTATGGGGAGGATTCAATCGGGCGTCATTTATTTGCTTTAGGTGTCCAAGAGAATGTTTAGAGGGAAATGTAGGTGCTCTGTCCAGAAGAACCCGGATTTCCTCACTTCCAGATGCCGCTACTGAAAAAATGTGAAAAGACATAATAAATGTAGCTGGAAATCAATAAATTATCACAATGATATTAAAACCTGTCACTGTTAACAAATAATTCATGATACTAAGAAATAGCTAATATAGAGAAAAATCACATCTGTAACTGTAAACCTGCTTCTTTGTTTCGTAGCAGAGCATAATTTAAAAATTACTATGAGCTGCTTAAGAAAATGCTGCTTCAAAATGTTAAATGTGTAAATTGCATTATCAATTCAATGATTGTTATATCAGTCTTCTAGATGACAAGCAAAAAAATATTTCTGTCATTTACACCAATAAATTATTACAAAAACTGACAATGTTTCTGTTTGACTTTTGTATTCATGGTCCAGACAAAATACTGACATACCGTTTGGATATCCAGGTTTTGAGTGACTTTCCAAATCAGACTTCTTAGGATTTGAGCGCACTAGAATCAAGAAAACGGTATCATGATTAAGTTTCAGAGAACTGTCTATCAATCTACTTATTCAAATCATTGAAAAAAATTATAACTGAAGAAAGAATCAACATTTTTCTCTGTGCATATATTTCTAATGAGGGTACTGACAAGAAATCTACAATAGATACTAGTAACGATCTGTAACAATCTACAATAGATACTAGTAACGATCTGAGAAATTTACACATACAGTATGAAGAAATCTAAAAGGAGCAATTCATGTGTAATATTGTAGAATGCTACAATATTTTACAATATTATAAAAATAACAGTACCTTTAAAACATTCATTAAAATGTATAAAATACTTAATAAAAGTAGCTTGGTGGGTGATGACAGCTGCAAGACATGGAGAAATTAGTTGCAGGAAAAGCGTAGGTTGGATTTTGACTTTTAAATCCAACAAATGACCTACAAATTTTAAAGTTCGTGGAGACTTATATTATGCACACTGATAATCTATTCTTTCCATAGTTTTTCCAATTGGATTCATATGGGTTTAGTAACAGAGCCATTCCAGCAGGTCTGTTTGATTTTTTTCCTCAGAACCAATTGAATTTCATTGGCTGTGTGTTTTGAGTCAACGTCTTGGGAATCTCCATGGCTTAGGGTTAGGGTTACCCAATTATTTAATTTTATTCGACTTTATTACTCATGACCAATTTATTTGTAACAGTACCTTTTTTATGACAAATGTAGAACAACAGTAGAATCAGCAGTAGAACAACAAGCCCAACAACAACACCAGCAATCAGTCCGGCTTGAGCCTTTGGCTCTGTAAAGATAAAACAAAGTGAAAAATAAAAAAATGTACATGTTAAAAAAGAACTAAAGTGCAATAGATAAAATGGATAATCCGGTCTGAAATTACAATAAAATTGATCATAAGCATTGATCATGTATCTGCTTTTGTTCACCAGTTATCTCTGCATTAAACACATGACCATTGAAATATGAATAATAGCCTCTAAGTTTATTTACTAAAGAATAAAAGTGTAAAACAAATATCTTACCAGGGTAGCAGTCGTTAGCAGTGAACACTGCTGATTCTTGAGTGAGTTGGTTCTTTACAGTACAGCTGTACTGATGATCATCAAGTTCCCCTCCAAGGGAAATCTTCAACACATGTCCAAGATTAATCTGTCCATTTGTGCTCCACTGAAACTCCAGTGAGGACTGATCAGAATGGGTTGGTAAAGAGCAGAGCAGAGTCGCCTTCCCTGCTGACTCAGAGGTGCTTGCATTGTTTATTTCACAGGATATGGTAGGCTTGGTGACTTTGTCTAAAATAAAGCATAAGAGCAAACAAGTGACTGCAACATCAGAAAGATACATGAACTGTTTCATCCATACTAACTGATTCATCAACATAAAAAAGAATATTTGACAAAATATTAAATACTAAGAGTTTGCTACAAAGGAACTGTTTGAATTATTTAATAGAAATTGAATTAATTTTAACATTAATGTTAAAACAAATTGATTTCAGCAGCGTATTGCCCTGTTACATCAGCCATCTAATACAGTGAAACAATCTCCCTGAGTTTTATGATCTCAGTCACAAAGATCTCTATCAGTTTTGGGATAGAAAAGAGAGCAAAAGTCCATCTAAGTGAGCTAATATATAATTAACATGTTACAGACTACTGCATCCAAACAATCATTAGTGAACTACTGTAAACCCAAGGAATCAAATATGAAACCAAGGCAACCAATAAAATCTACTGTAACACAACTTGAAGTTTAAGAGAGAAACTGAAACAACATATCAGAGAGTTGCATACCAGTGTCTGTCGAAACCAAATAAGGTATCTGACTTACAGAAAAAATAAGTTGCAAAATTTGCCTTTGATGGAAAGTTATTTAGTGAAATGTGCCTTATGGTTTATTAATACTAATCTTGTGTTGAAGTTAGTAATGGAGTATTATGAGGTAACAGTGTGCAAAGTAGGATCATTTGCCCAGAGACTTTGATACAATCTGGATTATAGATTACAGGAACTGGACAAACCTCCCACATCCATTAGACAGACTACAAGTTAAAGGCTCTTCTGCACTGGCTTGACTGACCAGGCTTGAGAATATACATTGTTTATAGGACAGCTACAGAATTTAATGCAGTTTAAGTCCCTTTTGCTTGTTTTCTAGATTATATTTGGCTGGTAGATTATAACCATTTGTGCTCTGTAGAGTAATTATTTAATTAATTGTGAATAAAAGCAAATAGTAAGTATGGTAGCATTAGCTGAGATCCCACACTTATGGCAGGTATGTGGTGTAGCGCTTTATGAAGTCAGGAAGACCCTAAAGCGGTTCACACTGAACTCAATCAGTCACCCATTCTCACACACACGCACACACACACACTGATGGCAGAAAGCTACTACATTGTAGCCACAACTGCCCTGGGAAAGGCTGACAGGCATGAGGCCGTCATGCACCAGCACCACTGCTGACCACCACTTAAATGAGTGATAAGCAGAATATTGTTAAAATGTTTAAAAAGACTGACTGAGAGAAAAGGCTCTTCACATCCGAATGTCTTTAAACTTCTCTTTTTGTTTATTCCTGGAGCTATGTGTTACCCATGCTGCGATTCAACTCTGTAAGAACCTATTCATAACAATAACGCAAACTATGCATAAAATAAACACTAAAAACCTTCTTTATGGCTTCTCATTAAATAGTTACTTAAAAGAACAGAGTACTCAATGCCAATCTAAAACTGCTGTCAGAAATGTTTATTTTTAGGGAAGAAAAAAACAAAAAAAAACTTACCAATGACTATCAGTTTATATCTTTTGGTCATATGTTTGTTGTTAGTTAATATTTCCAGGTCATAAAATCCGCTGTCTCCATATCTCAGGTTGCTGATGAACAGATTTGCAGAACGCCAGTCAAGAGTGACCCGGTCTTCAAATGACCCAAAGGATTTTTCTTCGCTGCCATCAAAATGCACCACTTTGTGAACGTTGTGTCCTTCTACACGCTTCCACAGAATGTCAGTAGGGGATTCTTTGTTGCTGAAGCCTGGGAAGTCGACTCCCCCCCCCACCGGTTTATATATTGTATCTTGTCCAGAAACTACAAAGAGAATTTAAGTGAGAGTAGACATGTTAAAATGTAAAAAGATTAGTACACTATACAAAACAATGTAGTAAAGTAGAATTTCAAGCCCACCCCTGATGATTTGTTCATTCAATCATTGGGAAGAAAAAAAAATAATGACATTCCTAGATTTTTATCCTTTCAAAAAAATATATGGCCCACACAGTGGAAAAACAGAAGATATTACCAAAAATTTTTGGACTAGTTGGTTTTAAACCTAGAAATTAAATAAACCACCAGCGAAACTAGTACTTTTTTTTAAAAATCAATGAATTATTTACTTAAAACAATTATTTACTTAAAACAAGCTCCTAGATCTTGCTGAAAAATGATTTGGTTTTCCTTTGTTTCAAGCGTCTTCAGATATTTGCACTAGAAACTAGAGCAGAACTTCTTGGTAAGATATTGCATGTTGCAGTGTAAGCTCTTCAACCAGTCATTTCTAACTCAAAACATGTCCTGCCTCCTATTGTCAACATCATCCAAAAAGTCAGCAAGATTTAATTCTTATGGGGCCTAAATGCCCTTTAAAAAAAAAAAAAAAAAAAAAGTTATGTTTTTCACATAAATGTGAAAACTTCAATGTATTAATAAAAACAAACAAAAGCATGATATATTATTCTTCTGGATTGCCCACCTCTGAAGATGTTTTTAAAATATATTTTGGTTATGAGAGGTCGGATAAGATTCTCTATCATTAAAACTGTTAACCCTGTCACAGGTAAAACCCTCCATATAGCACGTAAACATAGCAATATTTACAGTTAGAATATACAGACAACGCTGTCAAGATCAGCAATGCTAGCTGCCCTAACTACACAAAATATTAACAGAAGAGGTTGAAAACAGTTTGAAAAAATTGGGTTTTTAGTCTTAATTTCTCTGAAAATTATTTTGTTAGGATTAAGAGACCTACACAAGGTGATGGTACCGCCTTCATTTTCAGATGAGTTGGACAGTGTTCAGTGGGAGGCCTAAAGCTTAGAATGTTGTTTAACAACAAAAACCTTTGTTACACTTTTCCACAACTCTATAGCTGACCCGTCTGGGAAGTTCCATGTTAAACAAATATCTGTGTTTGCAGTGTAACAGAACATAATAGTCTTTGGGTGGAATTGCAAAACTCTGTGTGAACATACTCTCCTGTCTCTTCACCTAGAGACTGCTACACAAAGATCAAAAGATGATAAAAACGTTTAAGAAAGTTATTAGACATCAGAAACATAAAAAACCCCATATAGTTACGACTATTTTAATACCTTAATAAAAGGTGATGAAGTGTTTTAAGTTATAATCGTTAAAGCAAGTTAGACGTGCAGTCAGAATGTGTACAAATTAGGTGACGGAACAAATCCCAGCCAGAATGCCGTCTTTGTAATGTTAAGGAAGCAGTGCGGTGTTGTTTTGTCATTATGTACACTGTACGTTTACAGAAATGTTCAAAGTAGTTTGAAAAGTATTTTTCATTTATAGTTAAACTTACCCATGCAGCAAATAAGAGAGAAGCAGACGACGAAGCGCCAAAGACTCATTTCTGGAGCAGTATCAAATTGCAGGTGGTTGTTTAACAATTCACAATTTACTTTCACTTCACTAAACAGGTAAGCGACAGCAAAGGTTACCGAAGCCGGTTAGGTACAAAAAGAAAAACAACGTCGATCATTTTACCTAAAACCAGTGTGGACAGGATTGAAAATAATCTTAAAGTCAAAGTTAAGATTAAATACAAGGAACGACACGAAACATCCCGTCAAAGTGCAGGTTTCGATTGCTTCACCTGTCACACCTGAATGTGTGGTGCGCTTTGGACCGGAAATGAGTAAATATTACTTCAACTATTAAAAATCTTTCACTAGTAACTTTGGGAAAATCGATAGTTGCTCCTTAAATAAGCATTTCTATTAGATGAAATATAAATACCTTAGATGGTTAAAGATGGAAAACATGAAACATAGATATATGTAAAAAAAAAAAAAAAAAAGGAAAAAAAAGTTTACTTTGACGTTTTCCGTAAGAGAACCGGAAATGAATTAAACGTGTATTTTCCAGCTTGACGTGTCCTTGTTGGAAAGAATGTTTATAAGAAAAGATAAGACTTGCAGACAGCAAAAGCTTCGAGCATTCCTTTCGTAGGACTACGATTGTCTTACGGACAAAAAAAAAATTCAATTGTGTGTTGTTTTTTTTTTTAAGCACGCATTATCTACTGTTAATTCAGTGTTTGCACCTACATCAATTTATGTCGTGTAGTCCAAAATCAGTCATGAATGTGAACATAAATGTGCATCTCAGTAAATTAAAATGTAATGGAGAAGTCATTTGCAGTAATTCTAACCAAAACGTGGACCTATTTCAAGTATTTCTGTCAGTTTTACTTATTTTGGTTTGCAGTAATCAAAAGTCAAAATTCAGTTTCTCAGATATTTCAGATGTAGCATTAAACCACAAAATAAGTTTCTAACACATAAATGTTATGTTATGGCCACAGTTAAGTGATGCACTCAATGCTAATCAAACAGAGTAACTTTAACAATTTGTTTATCTGTGTTTATCTAATATGTGCACATAATTTCAACGACATAAATACTAAAATGTTTTACTCCAAGTGGGCTATTTAGTTCAAAATTTTCGTAATATTTCACAAACTTTAATGGTGTAATCACCTGATTACACAAACTATTTAATTTTGTGTTGTAAGACTATAATCTTTGTTTTTGTTCTTCAAAGTAAAATAATAATAATAAAAAGCAATATTAATTTTCAGCTTCATGATAAAAAAAAATACAATTCTGTCATTTTAGTTTAACACTTGATATGGAATTTTTTCAAAGTATCAAGTGTTATTCATAACTCTAGACAGACTTTATTTAGTAAAAATAGGTTAAAAAAAATAGCTGTTTATATATTACAGGAACCTAACATATGATTTACACAATCGTGGGAAAGACTGCTTACTTGACAGATGTCCAGCAGACAGTAAGCAACATAAGGTCAGAGCAAAAGCAGCTGACTGCTCACAGAGTCGTGTATCTAAGCAAATTAATGGAAAGTTAAGTGGAAAGAAAGCTTGTAGTAAATTAAGGGGCATAGTCAACAGTAAAAGTTGAGGAAAGAGAAAAACACACTGAAAAAAAGGACAATGATTGTTGCTCAATGATTCAAAGACCAAAATTAAAGTAAAATTGTCTTTTGAATTTAATATATGAAATATATTTATATTCAATCATATTCAATGTGTTAAGATAAATCTTTACTGCTGAAGTGACATTACATATTTTATACCCCAGAGAACACAAAGTCAAGGAAAGATAACAGCTATTTTTAATCAGAGTAGAGCTCAAGAAAATATATATTTATATTTTAGGCTTTCGCTGCTTACATTAGTACAAACACAGTGATATCTCATGGTAAAGTGGCAAGTGAATGAAAAAGATAACACTTTCCCCGTATCGTTTTGATATGTTACTTGCTGTGGCAAAACTAAAGTCTGGTTCATGAAAGCTTGTGTCATTGGCACTCTGACGAAGGTGTGACTCTGTGAATGTGCGTGTAAGACTTCATGAGCGTCACACTGCCATGGTGGGATACGCCCAGCGGTAGGACACACTCCTCTGTCAACACCCCTCGATCCACATCCCAGCACATCACCGTGGAAATCACTTGGTTCTTGTTATCCCTCCCCCCTGTGATGAAAAGTTTGTTGTTGCAGGCTGCGATGGCACAACTTGCCCTCTCCCCCAGACGAGCCACCAGGGACCAGGAGTCGGACAGAGGGGAGTAGCAGTACATGGCGTGCATGGCACCACCTGGAAGAGCAATAAAGAACTGAAGGTGAGCTAAAGGTTATGTCATAAAGCATATGAGCTACTTAAATTGGTGACTTAAATCTTAATGAATATTATGTCTACTATTTTATTTTTTTTTATCTTAGCTTATTTGTAAGCACATGTGTGTGTGTGCTGACACACATACTCTCCTGGACCACTGCTTCTGTGTTTCTTGTTTTTTCCATGTTCGTTCAGCCTCCAGCCAGCTGTCGCAGCTGGCCTCCAGCCAAGTTAAGGTTATACTTAACCTAACAGTAACCTGGTTAACATTAACCTTAACTAGGTTAATGTTAACCTTAACCAGTTTTTTTTACAGGTCCTTTCTTCCTGTTTAAATAAAATGTTTCTCTCCACTGCAGTCCCATGCTTACTCAAGCAGAAGCATTGGTGCAAAGCTAAGATGGCCTTTCTCAGCTTACCAAGTGACATTGCATAACTTATTGTGCATAACTTACATTGCATAACTTAACTTGTACTGTGTTAAAATCAGCATAGAATCGGACAACATATAACTCAATCAAAATCAGAAAAACTTAGATTAATATTAGCTGAATTTGGACTGAAATGTATTCTGGATATTATGTGTAATGGAGCCATTAGTCTAATAAAGAGCCATGAAATTGCATTTGCTGTGAATTGGGTCTCTATTAGTGAATTAGATTGCAACATAGATGAGATATAATTAAACTGAAATGAATACCCGTGGGTTATTGATAACCACATACGGATTTATGTACTGATAAATTAATAAATTGTTGAACTCTTCATGCCTCTTGAACCTTTACACAAATGTCAGTGTATTTAATTGGGATCATGTGTGATAAACCCACACAGAGTATTTCATTTTGAAGTGGAAGAAGGGGGATAGATGGTTTTCACATTTTTTAAAATCTTTTTTAATAAAAAAAAAATCTACAAAGTTAGCCATACATTTGCATTCAGCCCCATGATTTAACAGTTTTGTAGATGTTCTCACATTGGGTCACACATAGCTTCTGCATGGAAAGCTTAGACTCATCTGACCAGCTTCTTTCACATGTTTGTTGGCTGCTCTAAATGGCCAGTGGCAAACTGTAGAGGGGAATTGTTTTGACTTTCTATCACCTATTAAACTATCTTGCCTCATTAAAGAAAAAATCCAAATTTGTGGAGTGCATGACTAATAGTTGTCCTACCAAAGAATTTTCCCATCTGAGTTGTGCATCTCTGCAGATCCTTTATATTTACCATGGGTATATATGGAAAGTTAGGTGAGGTGGATCAAAATCTCATGGTTGGTTTGCTTCCACATTTTTCCTCTGCTCCCTCCCTAGCCATGCCTGCCCTGCTTGCTCTGTTTTTTTTTTTTTTGTTGTTGTTGTTTTCAGTCTTTGCACATCCTCCAAATCTACAACTTATGGATCTTGTCAACCGATCTCTCAATGCAATTGATCAAATTTTCTCGACGAGAAGTCTGGGCACAGGAGAGCCTCTTGTCCTGCGGGGATACACCCGGTGGGATTCACCCTGGATTTATTCATGACAACAGGATTTCTGCTGTTTGGAGATTGCGGATTCCTGGCTTATCGACAAATTTGTGACTGACTTGGCCGAACTAGCGAACACTCAGACTGTTGGTTTGGACAGAGACGCAAGATGGATGCGAGTCTTGCTGAGACATGCAGCCCAGCTGAGGTCTCTAAAACTCACTAGAAGGATGGAATCGATCTTGGAGAAGTTGCTAGTTTCGGTTCAGTGGAACGACCAAACTACTTTGGATGATTGGAAACTGAGATGTATCGGAGAGACTTTAGGGAAGATTGAAATTTATAATCTGCCCAACCTAAGACATTCTGTGTTTGCATTGGCTTTCCCCATGTTGCCTTAGAAGGGCTGCATATCTCTAATCTCCTTGAAGATATGTAAACGTAATGCTTCTTCCCACCTCACCCCCTCCTGTTATCCATGCAGCTGTGGAGCTGAGCTCTTCCAAGGACGTTCCTCAATAACAACACCACTATCGGACTGAGCAACGTGGTTTCATGGCCCTGTGATGTCACCGCCTTCACTCATTTTGCCTTTTGTTTTGGCTGAATGTTGCCATTTGCCCTAACGTGTCCTTTCTTCTTCTTTTATTTTATTTTGTTAGAAACTGTGGAGTACTGACTTTTTAACCCAGAAAAAGATTATTTTAGTTTATTAGTAATATCAGAAATTGTGGAGTACGCACAATTTAGATCAACATTACACTTCCTAGATAACTTTTATGCAGAGAGACTCATACTGCTACAGAATTACAGGAACAGTCACCACTTAGTTACTTTTTATACTACTACTTGTTAGAAACTGTGACTACTCACTTTTAACCCAGAAAAGGACTTAGAACAAACTTAGAATTTAGCTATTCATCTTTAGATTATTATCAGTTATTTAGAAACTGTGGAGTACTCACTTTTAACCCAGAAAAAGAATTAGTCACTCTTCAGCTTATTTTTTCAGAAACTCACTATCTAGATGCAGAGACACTTTTGGATCGAGACTACTTTTTAGACTCCTGTTCTTCCAACCCAGAAATGGAATTAGATCAGAGGATACTAGCAACCCTGAACAGGAGCACCTAATTCTTTAGATCAACATTAGATTATTTTTCTCTTTGTTCTTCTCTTTCCTTTGGTTTGTTATTTTGCTTGTATTTCCTTTTAATTTCTGTAAAGCACTTTGTAAAGCCTTGTTGTTGAAAATGTGCTATATAAATAAAATTACCTTCACCTTTACTGCTCTCTTGTCATTTTCACCGGATGTATTCAACAGTGCCGCAAGGTATGCTCTCAAAGTTTGTGATATTTTATAAACTAATCTAAAATTTAATGGCAGATAATTTACCTGCCATTAAATTTCATTTACGGTCCCTGCCAGCATGCCTAGGTGGGCCCCATGTGGGGAAAAGGAGGGCAGACCATATGGGTCCCATATGGGTTTGTCCGCGGGTTCCACAATGGCCCCACATGGTTTTGTCCATTTAGGGCCCATGTAGGGCCCATGTGGGGCCATCGTGGAACCCGCGGACAAACCCATATGGGACCCATATGGTCTGCCCTCCTTTCCCCCACATGGGTCCCACATAGGCATGCTGGCTGGGGGTGAAAGAGTGAAAGTGAGAAAATGCTAACTGCACTTTTCACATAATTATTATTTTTTTAATTAGAAAAGCATGTTTTATTTTTCTTACACTTCAAAATAATATGTTACTTTCCACTGATCTAAAAATGTCTCAACAATATGTCAAAGTTTGTGACTCCAGTCAGTGTAGCAGAGAGGTTCCCAAACTGACACCTCCTTCACTGACAAACATCGTTCAACCAGACAGCTATTTGTAAGCCATAAGGGGGGCCCAGAAATAGTTTGGAAATCACTGGGGGGGCCCAGGAGAAAAAGTTTGGGAACCACTGGTGTAGCATAATTTTAAAAAGCCTAGTCAGCAATGATACCTATTTTACGCTCTGCTCTGCAATATACCCGCTGAATAAAATTAATAAAGCTGCAGAAACTGGCCAGTACGTAGTGTATAAATATTATTTTCTTGCTTTTGTGCACAATGCAAAAGTTGAGCAGAAGTACTACAGTCAAATGAAACAAAACTGTAATAAAAATACTTAAATGTTCAAACAGATTTTAACTTTTTTTGTGTGTTCTTATCTTTAGATGCCACCAACACAATAAAGATATGGATAACTTCTCTGTTATTTGAAATTTTGAGCTGTTTTGAAGGACAAGTTCTTTGCAGAATGTTTGAACATTGTTAATTACACACATGTTTGGTTGGGTTACTTTTCTCATTTGAAAGTAAGATATCTCGGTGCCTGGACTCTTGCAAATTTTGCAGAGAATGTGGTTTGGCATATAACTGGTGAGATAATGGTTTGCCTTTCCTGAGGCTGTGAAGGCTGTGTTCCACTTTTGCACCTGTGCATGCTGGTTGTCCTGTAGTGCAAATGCAAAAGCAGAACTTCCTCTGAGGGGAATGTAGCCTTTGCTAATATGTCTGACTTTGCTGCAATTTAAGCCAAATGTTTGCATTGAAATAAGTCTAAGCTGGCTTTTACACTGTCAATATTATGCCAATCTGGGAAAGATAGCAAGCAATTTCCAACATCAAGCCATGTTGATACAGCTTTCACAGAAATGAGCTAAAAACAGCCACAGCACTTCAGAATCTGCATGCTGAAGTGCTAAATAACAGTTCTGAATGCAGTAGCAAATTTCACACATCGCCATGTTCTCAGCAGCAACATTACTGTTTTAGGGACTTTGCCTTGCACATGAAGAATTTGACATTGCATTCTATGCATTGCAAATAATTGCAGAATTCAGTTTTCTTTTTTCATACAGCCTTTAATTTTTAATTTTAAACTTCAGGATTTCTCAGTCTTGCTATACCCTGTTTAAGCATTTTTACATTGTACTGGTTTCAAATACATAATGACCAAACATTTTACAAAAAAACATTTGGAATATTATCTTTGTGCCACATTAAGCTGTTTAAGTTTTCACACCTCGGATAATATCTTTGTTTGCATCTCAAGTAACATCTAACTATTTATTTTTAGATACTTCAAACTTACCAACGACGTAGATGCAGTTCTTGAATGTAACAGCATTGGTGCATTTGGTTTCTATAGGGATGGGTGCCCGCAGTTCCCAGCTGTCTGTTCCTGGTTCCCAGCACTGAACTTTATCTGTGGCTAGTTTTCCATTAGGACCACCACCAATCACATAAATCCATCTGTCAAAGCTTGCTGCAGCAAAGGAGCTGACACCCACTGCAAGAGGTGTCACCTGTAGTAAATACATAAAAAAGTCCATTAAGCAAGATAATATCAGAAAAGGGAGATAATATGATAGTGATTCACATAAATCTCTTTTTAAGTAACATTTCAGGCAACGCTTTATTTGAAGGGGTGTGCATAAGACTGACATAACACCTGTCATGAACATGAAGGAGTCTTTATGAATGTTTATGACAGTTGTCATGAAGTGTCATTCGGTAAATAATGACACTTTTAATGCAAAATTGCTCTAAAAGATACATTAAAAGTCCATTAAAAATGCCAACTTTGCATTAAACTGTCATTTACAAAAACATGCAAAGTTGGCATTTTTAATGGACTTTCAATGTGAAAAATGTGAAGGAAGGGAGTTTTATTTCGGGAATTCTAAGGAAAGCAAGTATAAACCTGCCTCACACTTCGTAGTGAGAACATGGGTTTAATTCTGCTTTTCTCTTCCCCGTTTTATCATAATGACAGTGACCACAAGTATGATATGTAAGATGTTTCCCCACAATTTATAAAATTTCTCTAAGCATATTGGAGATTTGAAACCTCCCAAACCTCAGATCTATGCACCTCCAACATCATTTTGAGCTTTCTTGTGGTAGACTCCATCACTGTTTTCATCAGTTTATCAGCAGCGAGAGGAAGGTGGGTGGCTTTACAGAGCACAGTACAAATCCGTTTGCATGTCTTAAATTCCATTTTTGACCGCAATACATCTTGCATCTTTTAACTGCACAAAACATTCCTCAGTCTATGAGCGGCCAGCCAACATGCACATTTCGGAGGTGTATGCACTTGTCCTTTGCGCTGCATACCAATGCTGGGGAAGTGAGTGTTGCATTTCGTTAATTTTTCTAGTGGCATTGCCACTTATTGGGATAATGTAATAAGGTTAAAACTTTGAAATATGGCTGGGGATGTGCTCTGGGGATTCTACTGTGTTTCTGATGTACCTGAGGAACTCTTTAAGATCATCCGTGTTCAAGAGACATCAAAGCCAATTTTGAGTTAAATGTGTATTTACCTGTGTCCAGCGATTGTGAAAAGGATCATAGGCTTCCACACTAGCAAGCCTCTGAATCCCATCAAATCCACCCAGAGCGTACACTTTTCCGCCATGAACTGCCATCTTGTGTCTCCAGCGTCCGTTCGACATTGACTCAATTTGGATCCATTTGTCCAGGGCGCCGTTATATTTCCAAACATCGTGTTGGGTCTCTTTACCACCTGCAGCAAGCAAATCATATGAGGAAAATGTCACCTCTCGCTAAGACTTTATGTCCTTCTAAGCACTAATTTATCCTAACATGTAGACTAAAGATTAGTCTGGATGCCTGCGTTGGAGCATTGTGGTCATATCTAGGTTTAGTGCCAACAGGCCCATGACCTTTTTTTAACTTTTGCAGCGTGCATCAACCTTGGCAGTTGACGTACCATTTTACCCAAAGCTAAAATGTCAGTTCCTGGGTTGGGAAACGCCTAAAACCACAGTAACTGTGAATGCAGATGACACCACGCCTTCCTGTTTGTTTTGTTCTCTAGTAAACTCAAACTTTATCAGTTCAGCCATCACATTTCAGTTCCAGTAAAGAGAGTATATTTCAGAAGCAACAATTATGATGGAAGATATCAATTAAAAGTTGATGGTGGCATCAGATTTCAGTCTTTATGCATAAGATTGTGATTGATTTCTCACCTGATATGTAAACTTCATTGTGGAAAGTGATGCAAGAAAACTCCACCCACTTCCTGATTTGGGTCTCATCTTCCATTTCTGTCATTGGCAACCGGGCCACCTCCAGTCGGCTGCGTCTTAGAGGATCCAAGCAGGTGACAGTGGGAATAAAGCGTTCGTCCTTAGTGCATCCTCCAATGATCAGAAAAACCTCTGACAGAAAGTGCTGCACTCGTGGTTTGGTTCGCTCTGAGACCACCTACAAATACGTCAGTGATAAAGGTAAATATTTGTGTAGCTCTCAAAGCTGTTTTTAATTCCGAAAAGTGAGATAAATTTGTCTTTTTAATGGATACAAACCTCTCTACCAGAAAGATGATACATGCGAGCCTCTTGCAGCAAATAGAAAGCCTCAGCGCAGCGACGTATCAGCTCATCTGACTCCACCTTTTCCACAAAGTACGCCGGCTCCAACAATGGCAACCGCACATGTGACAGCAAGGTGGCCAGTAATGGATAGCGTTCATCTTCCTGGGCTCTCACCCAGCGCATCAGAGCTTCAAAGACACACTCCTCACACTTCACACTGAGGTCATCCCTCTGCAGGATGGCCTCCAGAGACTCTGCAGGCAGCTCTAAGAAGTCCTGTTGCTGCACTACCTGAGAAAACTGAGAGGTGATGAAGTCCTGAGCCCTGGTCCTCAGGGTGGGCAGAACGTGGCTGTCAGCCAGATTTAGGATCCCTACGCAGGTCTCCAGATGAATAGAGTTGCTGAGAAAGCTTGCACATGCATCTACCACACGGAGGAACTGAAAAACAGAGGACATTTTTTGTTTATTACAGTCACTCCTAACTGACACAGATACAACACTCATTACAATAAAAGTAGTCAATCTTAAAACTGAGGAGATGTATTTTTTATGTCATTTTAAAACAGTTCTCTTATGCTGTGTAACATAATGTGATAATATAAATTTTTTTAGAGGCTTAGTCTGCTCTAGTAACCTTCTTTTGACAGTCGTCAGACAGGAAAATGATTGTTAGAGAGCCTGCTTTCAGTCTACAAGGTATCCAGCTGCTGTACAGGCCAGTGTGGCAGTGGTTCCCACTAATTCTTGTATCGCTTTGCATTTTAGCTCAGTTGTGTGTCATCTTGGCGAAAGGAACTCAGATGTCAGAATGACTAATATTTTCAGTAGGTAATGGTAAAAAAAAAAATAGGTAAAAAAAAAATAAATAGCAGTCTCTTTCTCAGAAGTGTATATACTGCTTGTAGATTTGCTGCTGTAATTGACCCTGTTATCCAGTGGAAGAGCATAACCAGGAAAAGTTGATGGTGTACTCATCTTATGCAGCTCAGCCCTAAGATCAGCTTACAGTTCTGCTGCCCAGCCTCCATTTACAAGCACCACACATTATGTGCATCCTGACTTGACCAGTTGGATGTTTCCTAGTTTGTTACACATGTCCATTATTATGGAGAAAAAAAAAGTAGTTTATTATTTTCCATAAATTATCAGAGATTATCCAAAAATATACTTTTCTTGGATACTTTGGTGACTGTCTTTGGATATTCAAAAATGAACATATTTTTCATGTAGTTTATCTTGGTGGGGGGAGGGAAGGGTTTATTAATTTCTATAAATTATCAACATTTTTCCAATATTAAGCACATGGTGGCTGTGAAAAGTTTGCACACTGCAACTCTTGAACTTTATAACTGTAAAGATGTCTGCTTTAGTCATATTAAAGATGTTCTCTAAAGCTTCCTCTCTACACGTCTTACACATTTTGTGAAGCAAAAACAAAGCCCAGCTACAAGTTGACAGTTATCCTTAATTGTCCGTGTTCAGACTGCTTTATGTAAATGACAAGTCGTTCACTTTTGTAGAACCAAACACATGATTTTAGTGTGTGGAAAATGAAACACAGAATCACTTTCCATTATGAGGCTAGCTAAAGACGTGATGGTTCCTGTGTTCCACTATAACTTTTTTAAACTCATGCTTTAAATAGAAGCTAAGTCACTCATGCCTTGAGATATTTCTTTACGTCACAAGAAAGTTTCCCGTTTCATTCATTTTACAAAGTCCCTAAAAACAGAAGCACTTGTGGCTAACATTTGTATGCACTTCAGGCATTTTTCTTGTATTTATGATGGGTGTATATTGTGTTTTGGAAATGTTCTAGTCCTCACACTGATTTCCACCATGTAACTGTTGTTATGTTTGATTAGCTTCACTATGGAAAAAGTTTTTTATTTTATTTCCATCCATTTGCCCACCCGAGTGACTGTCTTCGTTGTTTCTGTTTGTCGGCCGTTGTGCCTGTACATGGTTCTGTTTGTATGCATCATAAGGTTTTCTAAGTACTTCACTGAATTCCTAATAATATCATGAACTCACATTAGTTTAGTTTAGCCATCTGAGTGAAGAAAATATTTGTTTAGTATTATTTTTATTTAATATGCATCAACGCATAGGAAAAAATTATCACTGATAGTGGCTAATGGCATTTTCTTTAATAAATGTATATTTTTGTTTGAGGACAGACATCAAAACAAAAGTGGAAAATAAATTTAGCTCTTAAGTAAAAGTATTGATTTGAATTGTTAGGCTGACAAACATGTTGAAAATACTTTTTGATCTGATTTTTAATCATAATGTGGTACAGAAAAATACATAATTATCTTAACAATTATAATAACTCTCAACACATCTAAGTCGTGTCTGTTTCCAACTTTAGCCACATTTACGGCTGCAGGATCGCTAAAACGGCAAAAGGAATCAGCCTAAACTCTTGACTTGTTTATTTTCAAACTCTAATGCACAAATTGCTTTCTGCAAAAATAGAAACACAAAAACACAAACACCTGCCTCCTGTGCAAACTGCACAGCTGTGCAGTTAATTTAAATCTAAATGGAAAACTGATCCTGAGTGTAAACAACAGCCAACTTTCACTTCCCTCTTAGAGTAACTGAGATCTTACCCCATTAAGTGTGTGTATCCTATAAAAGTGTAGAAAGGGGTTTTGTGAAGTGAGAAGACAATTTATTGTTTAAATGAGTTTAAATTATGTTCAGTGTTCAATTACTACAGCTACCTTTCCTGAGTGCACTTTTTTGCTGTTAGTTTTCTACTATTCGGCACTGTCTGTTTTAACATGCCGTTAAATGAATCACGTGGTTATTAGCGCCGCTGGCTGTTAATATGAAGCTTTACAGAGATAAATAGTATTTTACCTCCTTTGCATGTTGTGGCTATAATTTATTTAACCACACAAAACATGAGTGTTGGAAAGCATACATAATGAAGCCATCAAAAGCCATCTTCGATAAGCCATTTAAAATGCCAAAGCATAACCTTTAGTTGTAAAGGTTCAAAAAGTCAAATAAAACGTTTTTGAATGCGCTAATGGGCTTGCAATCTTGATACTGACAAATGGGCTATGATAATAGTCTTTGTGTTATTCATGGGTCCCACTCATTTTGTCCCTTCACCAATTCTTAGCCCCACTTCATCACTATTGCATTTTGAACCTGTAAACAACCTTTTTTTTAATACCTAGTTCCTTGAACCTTGGTGTATCAAGGTTTTTCTCATTGTAATTCAAATTTATTGCAAATTTTGAGGATAAATTATAATAAAAATACTCAAACGTGACAAATAACAAAATTAAATAGTAAAACGTAATTGCAAACTCTGTATTGTCCCTACTACAATTTCCATTTGAATCAAAAGACTCTCGTAAATAATGACAGAGAAAGACCCTTGATCCAACCAGACTCAGCGACTTAAGAGCTCTAAACACGTAAGCTTTTGATGTTGATTTAAAATGATCATTTCTATTAATGGCGAATAAAAATGTGGTCAGTTTCTTTTACAGCTTTAACGCATTTGCAGAATTTCTGAGTGTTTTTTTAAATTTTTATTCCAGTGTTTAGTTTTGTGAGTTATGAAGATGAATAATCATAACATCCTATATCATTATATTCCAATTCCAGTTGGTTAACAGAGAATGACCCCTAATTAACCCTACAACCTCATGATGGTAGATAATGTTCATAGCCCTCAAATAACTAAATTGACTTATAATAAGTAGTCAAGAAAATTACTTCAAATTATTGAATGTCAAAGCAGCGACAAATATCCCACAGTCTGGTATATACTGACGCCTGGTTGTTCGGCGGTAGACGGCACCATTTTGTTCTGGGAAAAAGTCAATCATGAAGCCCCTTTGTGAAAGTTGTTTGAGAAAAACATTTGAGAATCTTTATAAAATATCAAGCTGCTGTACCTGAAACTGGCTGGCTGCCTCCAGTATTCTCTGGACATTTGAGTGCGTGAGGAGGGCTCGGCTGGTGTAGGTGTACTCCAAGAGAGAGCGCATGGTCCCGCTGTCCAAGCCTTTTATCTCCACACGCTCCTCATGACTCTCCTTGAGGCCACTGCAAAACATGGCCCTGTTCGAACACACATTGGGTCAGTGAAGCTAGAAGTCCCACCACAATGCCTTCACTGAGAACTGGATTGCTTTTACCTGAAGTACTGACTGGCAGCAGCCAGAATGGCCCTGTGGCAGAGGAAGTCCTGCCCTTGAACACATAGGGTCACATCGGTCAGCTCTCTGTTCACCCTCAGGGTTTCCATCCCTCTCTGTAGCTCCACAGGTAGGCCTCCATCTTGCCAACATAGCTCGCTTGCACCTCCTGGTTTCTCTTTCTCGTCAGTCAGACTGGACCCGCTTGCGAGTGGCGACACTGGACAGTCTGTCGTCCTTTCCAGTGAGTCGCTCATCTTTCTTTCCACCAGCAGTTTCCACTGAGGTAAAGTTTCCACTGAAGAAAACCAGTCGACAGCTTCAGAAGCACCTCAAGGCTCGTTAAGAGAGAAGACAAAAAAAAGAAGAAAAAAAAGCAAACCTTTGTGGTTCACAGTGAGAGCAGTTGTGACGCTTTGAGATGAGGATTTGTTGTTTTTTTTTTCTCTTCTGTCCTCTTCATACTTCCTATTCCTGTTCTGTGGGGAACATGCGTGTGTAGCAATACTTGTTTCTAAACACTTCCTCTTCAAATGTGCTGATCAAATTCCCCCTAGCTCACCTAATATTCCTCTTTTTGCAGAAAAAAAAAAAAAACGATTCTAGACCTCGTGCTGTAGACCTCAACAAAGAGAGATAATAGTAAACAAAGCCAATCAGCAGCTTGAAGCAGATGCCTTTTATTCAACTCTGTAGTTACACTCAAAAAAATGAACTTAGGGGGTTATTAGATTAATAAAAAAATATCATGTACTTTTAACACAATAATTTCATGTTTTAAACAAAAACGTGATAAAATCATGTTGAACAAACAAGAAATTCATCAACTTAACGTTTATGAAATTGAATCATGTTGAGATAACACGATTCATTATAGTCAGACTGATCTTGTGCTGGAGGCGACGAGCGAGATCACGGCAGATCCCGATTCAACTTATTTACTTTAGTTGGACCCAATGTAATTTAATAGAACCAGACCAACTAATTTGCAATGTTTTGGACCAAATAATTGACTTTACTTGATTAAGATGAATGCAAATTTAGTTGAAACCAACTTATTTAACAGTGATACCTTCACACTATGTAAATGATGTACTCATGTCAGTGGCTAACATGTGTTAACATCACATGAAGTGATGGTTAGCTGGTAATTAATCAGCGTTTTTCTAACATTTGCACCATTTCCTGCTTGCTCCATGCTTGTGTCAAAGCACAACTGAATTGAAGTGGTTATTGCATTTATAAAAAATAACATGTTTAACAGAATTATTTTATGTTTCAAATGCAAATATGACAAAATCACGTCAAATAAACATAAAATTCAACAACCTAGCGTTAATAAAATGTATTCGAGTTGAGACAACGTGATTCAATTTAGTCAGACTAATCTCCCGCCGAAGAGGGTCTAGCGAGACCCGGAGATCACGCGAGACACTGGCGAGATTACGAAAGATCACGCGAGATGCTAGCGAAATTATGGAAGATCACGCGAGATGCTAGCGAAATTACGGAAGATCACGCGAGATCTTGTGTCGGAAAACTTCAAACTGTTCTTTCAAGAGAAGCGGGAAGATTCCTGATTTGGATCTGCTTAATTTGAAAAAGGTAAGATTCAGTCTATTTTCATCCGTCTAAATCAAAATAAAAATCGAAATAAAAAGATGCAAATTAAAATCATCAGACTTAAAAAAAAAACATTTTTTTCTATGTTCGGTCACGTTTCTATGTAATTGATGTACTCAAATCATGCTAACATCACATGAAGCAGTGTAAGGATCACAAAGCTGCTGTCAAGACAAAAAACGGACCCCATAAATGTCACAGTTTTGCTCCTCCTCAGGTTGTTAAAACTCCCTGGAAAAAAGTTGGACTGATGTAAATTCAGCATCTGGTGCCATACAAACTCTGAAGTCTGAGGTTTAGTGGATTGTAAACAATGGGGCCAAACATAAGTCTATTTAAATGTTTTTTTTTATTATTATTTAATTTCAGTACTGTTATTATGTAGGTAAATGCAGAGTGGACATTGGATGCACACACACTTTTGTGGCTTTATATCGTAATACAGATTCTTCATTTATTAATAATAAAAAGTATTAAATTTGAGTCAGAGGAACCTGCAGAAACCTTTGCTGTTAGAGCTTTAAATGTGCTTGCAATGTCCACATAAATGTCCACCTGCTAGCTATGGATTTCTAGTATTTTTTTCTGGCTGAAACACTCAGAGGATTGTCCATTATTCCTATTAGTCCATGAACAGACTTGAGCTTTCTTATTTTTTAAATACATATATTCCTCTGCTCTAAAGATGTATTTTGTTATTGTACTTGTTTTTCCATAAATAATTGTAGTTCAAAAACAATTTTTAAGTTTATCGGTTTAATTTTGAAATGTTGAGGTTTTTGTTTTGATTTTTATGTTTTATATTTTCATTGCTTTCTACCATGTTCAATTCACCACTGTTCTGTACATACATGCTTGTGGTTATATTCAGTTTCAGAACAGCTGAAACACTGGGTGCCTTTAAATCTCAACTTAAAACCCACCTGTTTAGAGTTGCTTAGCTAAATTAGCCTTAGTGCGGTTTTAATGTCTTCAATGTTTTTAATGTTTTTGACTTTACTTTTTATCTGTTTCACTGTATATTAAATGTTGCATGACTCTGTGTTTCTGTTGTTAATTATGTAAAGCACTTTGAAATGCCTTTCTGCTGAAATGTGCTGTACAAATAAAATTTGATTGATTGATTCATGATGCATTCAAGAGACTTGTACTAAAAGTTTGAATGTTCAGATACAACTCTGCTCAGGGTGAATTACATATTTTAATGTTTGAAAATCTGATCTCTTTCAGAACATCACCCGTCTGTTATCCACCTACATAAGCACTGGTGAAGGGGGTCATCGGCCATCAAGTTTTAGATTGCAGTGGCTAATGATAAGTTTTGCCAGATCTAAAATGACTGAATCTAGTGTTAGAGCGATTATAAGGGTTCAGCTAAACTTGTATTTGGCAAGTCAGTTTTATTTGTCTTTATTTGCGTGGGGATGTGGAACTGTAAGGAGTGACAGCTTCAGTTAGAAGTTTAAATAAAATGTTAAACTTAATTTTAGTCATGGCATAATGAAAGGAGAATAACAATTTTAAAGATCTTTCAAATAGACTGCAAGCCACTGATCACTTTCGTTGTGACTTCCTTTGAATTTAAGTTTTCAAGTATGTGACCCTATAGTATACTGCTGGATTTTTGCGGTTGTTCTCATTGTTTTCTGATCTGCATATTTAGGAAAACACTGCTGAAGTCAGACGAGGGTGGATCCTAAAAGGTCTGGGTGCATACCTGGATGAAGATCCAGAGAAGCTGGAGAAAGAGTACATGGTATGTTAATTTATCTTTGTGTCCACAAAAGAGGTGATGATAGTTGGAGTTAATTGGACTTCCTGTGAATTACCAATAAATTTAAAGTAAGAGAAGATCATTAAAACTTTTTTTTTCACTTGGGTACATTCAATTTTAATTTGACTTTTGAGATGCTTTTAGATTTCTCCCACAGAAAAGGATAATCATTAGTAAGATTGATATAATTACAGTTATTGTTAAGTGGGTTTAAAATGAGGATTTTTAGGTGAGTTAAACTCCACAAAAAGATCTTTGGCCTGTTTTATTTAGCCTTATTTTCTAACAGCATTGTTTCATACGCAGACAAAAATATGAACTAACTTTACCTAAGATGTTAGTACTGATCTATTTGGAAATAACTACCACACATAGTCATGACATTTCCTCCATCCAGGAAATAAGACAGGTTCTTCATGTATAAGATGTTTGGTTTGTGTACAGAGTCAGGGCTTTGTACTTGCACATAAATTGGACTGGTTTAGAATGACAGTCTGTGTGGTGGATCCTCAGACTGTCATTTCAATTGAGGAGAACAGGCCATGGAATATGGGGCCTCTTTGGGATTCATCCCTTCTCTTCATGTTTTTCCATATGAGACAATATACCGTATTTTCCGCACCACAAGGTGCACCGCATTATAAGACGATTTTTGTGAAAATGTAGAAAATATGGTACCTTTTCTAAATGGGAAATCTTACCACTGGACTCACAATTAACACAGACAGGTCTTTGATGGACCTTAGCTGTTGGTGAGTCAGCCAAACAAGTGTAAAGTTATTTTTTTATTTAATGAGATGTGAAATCTCTCCTCCCCAAATCCCCACCCTTGTTCCCATCATCAAGGTGCACAAATGGCCGAGACCGTCTGTGGAATCTTCGTTATCCGACCGGAGAGTGCAGAGCCTGGCGATGCCATTGAGGATGTTGGGATTCTCCTGGACGGGGTGGAAGTGATGAACAACTTGGGCAATCTATCTTTACATGTTTTTCTAAAGACCGCAATGGAAAACTAAATTTTAACTGTTACATTTCGCAAAGTTGAGCGAATTTACTGACACTTTTTATGTTGTTAAGAATTTGATCTATACTAAACACAGCCCAGTTTTTTTCTGGAAAAACAAAACTGACCTTTTGTTGTTTATTTCAACTTTCAACTCAGCTGTTTTTTGTGCTGTGTAAAAAGAAAATGGATAACAATTTTGAAAATACAGTTCATGTTGTACTTTTTCTCATTGTTGAGTGTTCTTTCTTCTTTCAGTGTGGTCTTAAAACACTTAATTTAATAGCACTTAAGAAAATGTCTTTGATTTAACATAATTCAATCATGGAAAGATTTTCCACACGATTAAATAGCTTTCTTTCAGCATGAAGCATGTTTGTTCAGCTAACTTAATTTTCATGAGTTGGATCAACGTAATTAAGTAGTGTGAAGTTATCAGTGTAAAATTAGTTAGGCTGGCTCTATTAAATTACATTGGGTCCAACTAAAGTAAATAAGTTGAATCAACCACAAAAATTAAGTTGAACCAACACATTTCCTTTAAATTGGAATAACCTTAATAAATTAAGTTGAACCAACACATTTGCTTTAAATTGGAATAACCTTAATAAATTAAGTTGAACCAACACATTTGCTTTAAATTGGAATAACCTTAATAAATTAAGTTGAACCAACACATTTGCTTTAAGTTGGAATAACCTTAATAAATTAAGTTGAGCCAACACATTTGCTTTAAATTGGAATAACCTTAATAAATTAAGTTGAGCCAACACATTTGCTTTAAATTGGAATAACCTTAATAAATTAAGTTGAACCAACACATTTCCTTTAAATCGGAGTAACAAAATTACATAGTGCTGAAATAAAGCAAAGTAATCAGGTGGAAAATCTTTCCATGATTTTTTTATGTTAATCCAAAGAGTTATTTTTTTCAGTGTACTTACTCTCCTCTACTCTGGCTGACTTACAGGGAAAACCTGCTTATACTTTAAATGAGAGATGTACATAAGTTGTACTTTTACTGCCACTTTTATCAAAATCGAGGCATAGCTTCGAATTTGAAAATGTCTTAATCTTTCTAATTCCAATCATTTTGGCAGAGTGAACAACTAGTCTTATGCTGCATCAGTGTGTGAACTACAATGCGTAAAAACGTGCTCCCCTGGGATCTTGGTTTTATATGACAACTAAGAATCCATGCTGCATGGGCATTAATGCAATGTTTCAACAGTCAGTGATAATCAAAGATTTGAGATTTTTTACATCTATTTGAAGGATATTTTGCCCAATCCTCTTTGTAAAATTTCACAAATTAGGTCACCTATGAAGTTTATTTCCACATAAATATCCTGTTTAGTATCATACCAGAAAACCACAATTAGAAATTGATTCTTACTTTGACTGAGCCACAACAAAACCTTCATTATGTATTTTATTTTATTTTTTTTAATCATTTGCAGGTTGATTTCCTGGTTGAACCATGAACTGTAGTCAGACACTCTCCTTTATGATTTTCTGGTAAAGATAACCTAAAATCACAATTTGAAATCAGTGTTTTACATTTACTCTGCTTATCACTGTCTGATGATGAAATTTCTTTGAAATTTTTTTTAAAAAGGAAAATGCTTTTTTATACAACTGGAAAGCAACAAACGTTCGAGCTTGACATTTGGACACATTCACTGGTATAGTCTGTCACAAATGAATCTCAATAAATTACAATATCTTTGAAAAAGGTTAAAGTGAAACTTGTGTATCATAAGTAAAAAACTCATTGCACAATGAGGGATACTAAAGCAAATCAATTAATTGAAGGAATTACGAGCTATCGCTATTAAAATCCAAAATAAAGTTTCTTTAAAAATTTGAATATTAAATAGTAACAAGTAATAATAAAAAAAAGAATAATTAAGACAAAAACATTGTCATAGCCAAAATAAACATGGCGACAACCGCTGTCTTGACAGCTTTCAACACAATGTCACTAACCCCCTCAGCAAGTTGGGTAAGCCTCGAAAGGTCATTGCTAAAGAAACTGTCCACATAGTGATTTGTCAAAGTATATTCACAGGAAGTTGGGTGGGAGGAAAACATGAGTAGAAAAAGGTTCACAAGCAACATGGATTACTATAGTAGAGGAGATCGAAAAGCACAGCCCATTTAAGAGATTCAGCATTGTAAAAGTTTCAAGAGCCATTACACACAGGTGTAGGAAAGACATGAGGTACAACTGTTGTATTTCTTTCTTAAGTCACACTTGGCCTTTAGACAATTTCAGAAGCATCTTATGATGGCTCAGTGGTCTGTAGATACTTACTCTCCCCTACTTACTCCTCAGTAACTCCTAGTTACTTACTCCTGAGATTTCAGTAAGTTTTGTATTTTCTTTGGAAACCAATGTCCCCGGTTGAGAGACACAGAATCCATGCTGCCTGGGCAATAGTGCAAGGTTTCAACTGTCAGTGATAACATGAAGCATGTCATCTGATGGTTTTGGTTCACTGAATATCATCAAACTTTACGGTAGCACAACCACACAGCAGGAAGTTTTAGACTACCTTATGTTTCCCTCTGCTGGTTTAACGATAATACTATCACTGTGCTTCATTCGCCAGCAAACTGCCCTAAATAAGCGATAGTGAATTTGGTGTGTCAAATTCAGCAATTACCTCCTCCCCTCTGGTGGAGGCTTCAGGAACTACAGGTGGTAAAAACCAGGTTTGTTCATGAGTCAAAGATGCAGTCATGTAATAAACAATCCTACTTTTGGAATGTTGACAGTAATTGAAAATCTTTTTTTTTTTTTTTTCAATTTATCAGTTTCAAATAATGTAACAATAAAATAAAATCAATCAATGCTTTAGAGAACAAACTTAAAAACATATGCATCTGTAATTAATTTGTAATGCAGTACAAACGAACTGTGTATTAATTTGTACAATATGTAAAGATTCTACATATTATAATTGGAGTTAGGAGTTATGAAAATAAGGAACGAGTCCAAGAGAATGGATACTACAAAGGGGTGAGATTACGTTTACAAGAGTCAAATAAAATCAAAAGTAATGAGTGACAAATGTTAAACAATCAAAAAACTACATAGGATTGCCAAGACCTAGCATTTTATTGCAAATTTCTGGAGGGCTACGACGGTAGGGAGCATCTAGCGGCACATTGTCACTGTGGCGTTCATGTATCCTTTGATTCTTGTAAAAAGAACCATCAAAGCTACTACAGCATTGAAAGACCTTGTTCTTTTTTTTTTTTTTAATTAAATGAAAACGTTACATTCATCTGAAAAGGGCAGCACTTGTAACCAAGTCTTTGATTCATCTGAATGTGGTTCCTCATGAACTACTGACTCCAGCTGGAGGCAACACCTTGCAAACTCCTTCAAACTCTTCGCAGTGCTCCTATAGGCTACAGTTACTAATGACATGCATTTTCTTCCACTCAACCTCCTATTAATATGCTCTGGATTGAGTACTGTATGAAGACCCACATTCTTTTGTCATTATCTTTCATAGCTTAACCCTCCTTGTTGCATACGATGATCGTTATAAAACATTCATAGTCTACATAAGAATGTTTTAGTTTTTAGATAATTTTTAACTTCCCTAAGGTACTATATTTTTGGTTTTACCTTTTGAATTTCAGAAGCAATTTTTTTGGTGATATTTTAATTTGCTGATCAGGACCTGTGCATACTTGATAATAAAAAATATTGATAAACCACTTAAAACACAAACCATGGGAACTATTTAATCAATGTTAACGACGATTAATTCAGCAGTTTGGTTTGTTAGGGCTGATATTCACACAAATTCAGAAAAAAAAAACTTCTTCATATTATAATGTAGCTAATGATTTGTACATAAAAGTCCATGTTTTAACAATTTAAAGTAAAAAATTAAAACTAACAAATACAGGATCAGGAAGCTGGAGAACGCTGCTGTCTGTGCTACGAGCACGAGTTTAGATCATGAGACGAATCTGTAGGTCTGACAACTTACCACTAGGCGGCAGTGTTGTCCCATTAATGTTTTAAGGACGCATTTGAAGTCGTTTTAGGACCAAATTCACGCTGCTTAGAAATAGGTACATTTTTTATGTTACTTGTTACTTAGCAACGTCTATCAACCCCGCTCCGTTTTAAAAAGACATTGAAATATACTAATGTTATTATCATGGCTATACTACTAACTGAACAGGTATGATCTGTTCTGTGGGTGTTGCCCACAGCAGTACTGTCCACTGTACAGTGACTTTCCACAACTATTCATAAAATAAACGCCTCTAATCTGTAGCTTTAGCATTCGCGGCTTGTCTTTTGTTCCGACCACAGAGATCAACCAAAGGAAGTCCTTACGCAGAACTGCAACAGCAAGTCGCTCTTTACCCACTTAACTCTATTACCTGCTCGCTGCGCATGTACCTTTTCTCTTGACATTGTACCGGGAAATGTATGTTTCTTCCTCTTGCCTAATGTCGAGGGGAAGACTAACGCAGCCAAATTCGCTAGACAAGGGACACACAATCTAGTGTGTGCTGCGAACAACGTCTTGCATGCGTTCACTATGAAGTTCTCGGTGTTCTCCCCGTGGAGACCCTTCTTATTGATTTCACTGGGTTTATTTCTACTATGCGGTAAGTAGGACAACTATTGAACTTATATTGTGTTTCGTAAAGTCACGTTAAAGTCAATATGTAATGTGAGACTTATTGGGACTATTTATCATTAATGAATTCAACTTGAATTGACTAGTTCTTATTTTAGATAAGCCACCTAAAAGGTAAAAAGTTACAACCCAGTTTTAAGTTTCTAATAAGCTTCGCGTGTTTCTGTGATTACCTTGAAAACATTTTTGACTTCTGGGAGCGAGTTCACTTAATATTTAGTCTCGTTTTGGGTCGTTATTCTTAATAATTCATATTAGGTAAATTGAAGCTAATGAATTACTTCCGATAATAGTCTTAATACAGAAAAACATTGTTTAAATTGAATCTTACTAAGCCCCTGTCTTTGTAATTGTAATTTTATATTTAAAGACTTTGAACAGCAATACATATGCATATTATTATTATTATTATTATTATTATTATTATTATTATTATTATTATTATTATTATTAAGTAAATAATAATAATATATAAGTAATGTTTTCTGTTTCCATAGGAATCATAATAATGATTACTATAGTTATAATTAGTGGTAGTCGTGATAGTAGTAGTGTTACTGTACTGTAACATTACATTCTCTGTAAATGTGGAGGCTCATATTTCTTGTAATGTTCATGTTCAGTTTTTAACTAGTCGACAGAAGACAAGTGATGTACTCTTAAAGCAAGATGGTAACAAAAAATACACCTATAGATAAAGTCAATAAAACTAACATAAAATATTAGGTATCAAGAAATAAAATAACATGTTGGGAGCTGGTGTCACAGGACAGGCAAAAAAGATAAAATACCAAAAAAGGATAATTCAGTGAAGCAGAGAGTTCATAAGCCTTTGGGAGGAAGTTTCAGTCAAATGTTCTACATTTGATGCTGCCTAGCCTTCTGTCTCCAGGTCATAGGTTTGACGCTTCCCTCAATATGCGGGACAATGTACTCCACTACCTGCTGTGGCTGATATCCTCAGCTGAGGGAAGTCAGTCACTTTGTTTTTTGGTAGATTGGACTTCCAGCAGCCAAGCACTTCCTGTTTGATGGTATCATGCATACTCATCACCTCAATAATTGAAAAAAGGTCTGTATGAGTCAAGCTTGCTTCAGACCTCTGTTGAAATACAGAAATGACCGTGTCTTGTTTATGATGCTTGCTGAGAAGTCTGTGTACATACCATATAAGGGCATTCACCTCCAGTCTCAAGTGCTTCGGAGTCTCTAACACGGGGTGTCCACAGTCGGTCCTCGAGGGCCGGCATCCTGCATGCTTTAGTTCTCTCCTTGGTTTAACGCACCTGGATCAAATGATGTCTCGTTAGAAGGCCTAAGAAGAACATTGACCTGCTGAAAAGGTTGTTGCTACCACCAGGGAGAGAACTAAAACATGCAGGATGCCAGCCCTCGAGGACCAACTTTGGGCACCCCTGCTCTAACATCCTTCTTCCCATCAACTTTGACCGGCTACCCTGTCTCTGCTGTGGGAAAGCTGTTATACAGTCCGATGTTTAACTATTTTTTCAGTTTTCTTTCAACAATGTTTTTTTTTTTTTTTTTTTTTTGCAATCTTCCATTAAAGGCAGATATGTGAAGAGCATGATTAATAGTTTCTGTAGACAGATTATTTAAACTGAATTATAGATCTCAGCAGTTGCTCCAGAGTTAAGATAGGCCTCTTGGTTGCTTCTGTGGTTAATTCTTACCGTTAGTTTTGGTGGATGGCCATGTTTTAGCCATGTCTTGTGTCTTATGGTTTCCAGTTTTGAAGGATGTTGTTTATATAACCTAACTACCATTTATTTAATCATCTTTACAACTTAACCCCTTGACCAGTCTGCCCTGTTCCCTGATCCTCATGATGCTGTTTGCTCAAACAAACCTACAAGACTTTCTCAAATCTCTTGGATTTATACTGAGATTAAATTGCACAAAGTTAGACCGTATTTACAAAGAATTATATGATGCCAGGGCAAATGGGGTGAATGAAAATAGCACTTAAAAAATTATTGTTGGAAAAAAAACATGGATCATATTACTTCCTATTCAACATTATTTAAAAATCCTATAGAAGTAATTAGAGGGAATGCAATTGCAAATAAATTTAGAGCTATGCCTTTCCAAGTCCACAAGTCTTTTGTACACGTTTGCCTCACATCTGTCCATTCATTATATCATCAAGCAGACATATTTTACAAGCCAATGTAGCCACTAGAGCTTTAGTTTCACAAACCCTCAGTCATTACCTATTACTAATTTCATTGTCTCTGTTTTGCCTTTGCTTTGTTCCTTAGAGGCCCAAGTGAACACTGAGATTCAGGCTGGGCCCCTGTATCGTGTGGTCGGCTCTCTGCTCTCCATCTCCTGCAACGCAAGTGGATTTTCCAACCCCAATTCTAAAAAAGATTTTGAGATTCGCATGACAGATCCTGCAAAGCCCTTTCAAGAAATCAATGTCATGAGCACCAGTGACTCACACTTTAGCTATGCTCGTTTTTCGTCTCGTATACAAAAAAATGAGATTTCTATCAAACATGTTGATTCAAACTCAATCATATTTGAAATACAATACCTACAGAAGGAGGATGACGGGGAATATGAATGCACCGTAGTCAATCCAGAATATACATACAATGGAGTCTACTCTGCAAAGACAGTTGTTAAAGGTAACTAGTTATTCTTTTAGCTGCAACACCTGTAAGCATGGCTATAAAATGTAAATGGTACAATGTCTATCTTTCTTGCATTGCTACAGTGATTGACAATTCCCTAAGTGTTACATCCAGTGAACCCCCCACCTCACTGAGCTATGATGAAGGGGAAGCTCTCTCTTTGACATGCCAAGCCTCCACCAACACCATCCAGCACGTCCATCTGGCTTTCGCCTGGTACCTCCATAAAGAAGGGGCACAAGACGCTAAACCGATCATTTCTTTGGACAGAGATTTCACACTGGCTCCAGGTGAGGGTTTTGAGCGGCGCTACAGAGATGGAGCCATTAGATTAGACAAATTAGATGAGGCCACGTACAAGCTTAATATTGCTGAGCTTGAGCAGTCAGACCAGGGTCAGATCTACTGCCAAGCTCAGGAGTGGATCCAAGATCCTGATCGTTCCTGGTACAAGATTTCTCAGAAGGATGCAGAGAAAATTCCCCTCACAGTCAAAGCTAAAGGTAAGATGAAGCAACCATTTAACCTACTTTAATTCGTGACCTGAACTAAGTGGCATGTCTTGAAATGAATCAGCACTCATTAGCATATTTTTGTGGCTTCTCAATAAAGAAGTTCATGGCGTTTTGTATTGTTTTATCCTCTGTAGTGGTGACAAGCATGTCGGCTGTGCAAGTGAGTATTTCGGCACAGAATGCAGTCCAGGAGGGGCAGGAGCTGTTGCTTTCTTGTGGCATAAATGCACAGAACCTCGCAAAACGGTTCTTCTCCGTAGCGTGGCTCTGGAACGGAATTGAGGTGGCCAAAATCGGCCCTACAGGCATTCTGACTGTGAGGCAAGAATATATCGACAGAGAGAGAAATGGAGAGCTAAAAGCCACGCGGACTTTGAATAATAACTACCAACTCAGGATAAAGCCAGTGAAAACTACGGATAAAGGGAGTTACAGCTGCAGGGCATGGCCAGAGGAGAGAGAAGACGGAAACTTTAATCAAGGAGCAGCTCAAGACTCCCAGCCCATGGACATCAACATCTATACTCCAGGTTGGTTGAGATGAACTCAAGCTGAACTAAATCTTTGCATAAATTATCCTTAACTCCTAGACAGTGCCTTGTAAAATGATTCATGCCCCTTCACACGCTGTTTTTTGCACAAGAAGGTACTCTAATGTGATTAATTTTAACTGATAACACCACTTAGTAGTCGACTGTGATGTAGCTGGAATGTGAAGTATGGTGTGAAACATTTTGCTAATTAAAAAATCTGAAAGGGTGACCTGCCTTTGTCTTCAGCCCATTTAACATGAATATAATTGAAGTATATAAAACAGAAATGCACAGCAAACATGACAAAATGTGTTTTGGTAAAAAACAAACAAACAAACAAACAAACAAAAAAAAAACCAAATGTTGAACTTTCTGGCTTATGTGTACCAAGCTGTATATATAGCAACAGATGTGTCTGCAGCTAAAAACATACTTTCAACATCAACTTGTTAAAAGCTCAACCCTTTCTGCTTGACTTAACATCAACACAGCGCAGGGCGAGTTGATTATTGTTTGGATATACTGACTAATACTTGGATAACAAAAAGTGCTTAATAGGAGATTAGTTTTACAGAATTCGAATCAGGTGAATTTTAAAATACATTGTATGTTTATATATATATATATATATATATATATATATATATATATATATATATATATATATATATACTTATATATATATATATATATATATATATATATATATATATATATATATATATATATATAAGTATATATATATATACATACAGAGAGAGAGAGATGAATAGATAGTTCATCATATTACAAAAACTTGTGATTAGACTTAAAAACTGCCATTCACAGAGATTTATAATCCAACTATACTCAGTTTAATTGATTTTGCAAAGACAAACAGGCAAATATGCACTCAGATATGGATATTTGAGTTTATCCTACAAAGTGGGGACTCAGGTATATACCAAGATAAATCACGTTTTCCATATTAAAAAAAAAATAAACTTGAGAAAACATGTTACTTCTCTTTAATCCTCCAATTTATTCTGCTTGTGTCTATCAAACTAGAATTGATTGAAATTGTTTAACTCATTAAAAATACTCCAAATTTGTGGTTCTAAGATAATAAAAAGTGAAAAAGTGAAAGTATTCAAAGTTAATAAATTCTTTTGCAAAGGAGTATACATTAGTTTTCAGTGATGAGAGGTTGCTGATGACAAAGTTGATAACAATTTGCTTTCTATCATCATTTTCTGTCAAACCCAGTCACATCTGCTGCCTTATCTGCTTACAGAAAGTGGACTCTCAGTCAAAATGGAAAACGTGACGCAACCTCCTGCACCAGGAGAGAAATTAAAGCTTATTTGTGAAGCTGATGGGGTCAAAGGTCAGCTCTCTGTCACCTGGAAACGCAAGGCCTCACTTTCCACGTCATCTTTGTTTGCCACCATCATCAGTCTAAATGAGAACGGTGTCACAGAAAAAGCAGGGGCTTTTACAAGTCGTGAGGTGAGAGTGACGCGTCCGACGACGAACAAATTTGTCTTCGAGCTGGCTGATGTTACAGAGCTTGATTCGGGTACCTATGAGTGCACTGTCTCTGAAACGCAACCCAACGGCAAAACCCAAAGCCAGACGACAAATGTCAACGTCAATGTGAAGTCTATTGGTAAGACGTGTGTGTTTGTTTTACACAGTTTATTCAAGATAAATGATGAAACCTACACATTTTTATTTTAAGACAGCTGATTAATAAAGATATACTTTCTGTCTGTGACACATCAGACAAACTATTGTACAAAAAGAGACATTTAGTGGTCACATAGTATACCAACTGTTCCAGAAATACCACACACTTTGGTCAGATGAGCCTAGGACTGAACTTTTCGTGTGCAAATATGAATGTGGAGATGCACCATACTTAACCACCACAGCTAAAAATGGTGTAGTAGCTGTAATGCTGGGGGTATTCTGACCTCATCATGACACGGTTAGATCCTGGATGGCCTGTTGCAAGATTGCCTTTAGGTTAAAATAAATTATCAAGGTTCCCTGGTTGCTCAACTTAGTCATTCATAACTCCTCTAGTGATTACCCTATTGCCAACATCTGGTCAAACTATAATATCACACAAGAAAATGTAAAAAAAATAAATAAATAAATACAAAAAAATAAATACATAATTTTAATATTACTTTATCAATTTGATTTATCTTTTTTTTCTTTCCACTTCAATGTGTGTCTTAGAGTCAGCGGTAAAGATGGCACTGAGAAATCGAGAGCCTACGGTGACTGTGGGAAACGACGTACAATTAATGTGCAAAGTATCAGGTCCACGTGTGCCGATGACTCTTACTTGGAGCAAGGAGACAGAAGACTCCAACCTAAATACCATAGTGGTACTATACTCAAATGGTTCCATCAGCTGGTCTGGAGACCAGTACCGTTACCAAGTGCAGGTGGACAACCAGGGTAACACCGTCATGCACAATCTGAAAATCCTTCGTGCCAGCCACAGGGAAGCAGGAAAATACCAATGTATGGTGTCAGTTTTCCAGCATAACGTTTACAAAAAGCTTTCTCCATCCAATCTGGTGAATGTGCAAGTGCACAATCCAGGTAACGCAGAAATTTGATGACTTGTTTTGTAGTTTTGCTTTCAGCTTTTCACCTTTGTACCTGTACTTATTTGTCTCTCACCTTTCTAGCAAGCAAACTTGCCATATCTTCCAATCACATCATTGTCCAAAGAATAAATACTGACATACAAATTGATTGCAAAGTTACCTCAAGAACATCTGAGATTTCTCTATACGCTGTCACCTGGGAACTCCAACAAGATGCTGGAAATAGGACCATTCTGACCTCAGACCTTAATGGCATCATTACGTTTGGGAAACAGATCAAAGAGAGTGACATGAAACGGATCAGCATGAAGCACACTGACGGACCTACTTTTGAACTAACTATTCAGCAAGTCAGAATTTTAGACAAAGGCATTTATATGTGCAAGGTGGAGGAGTACCAACAAGATCCCTGGGGAGAATGGTATTTACTCTCAGAAAAAAATTCGACCACAAACGTTAATGTCATTGAACCAGGTAAGTTTCTATTTTCTTAATTTTAATTTTCTTTAATAATTTCTGATTCTGGTGTACTTTACATTCGTCCCTTCTTATTTATATCCAATGGCTGCATTTAAAAGTTTAAAATACACTTCATGTTTATAAAGAGAGAGAGAGAGAGATTTTATCATATTACAAACACAAACTTTAATGTGTTTTATTGGTATTTCATGTGATAATCATAAAGAAAGTAGAGCATAATTGTGAAGTGAAACTACCATAAACTGCATATGCAGCTGCAAGTATTCTGAGACATGTTCTCACCAGCTTTGCAAAGATGTTGACTGAAATATTCTCTCATTCATCTCTGCAAAATAGCTTAAGCTCAATCAAATAAGATGGCGAGCACAGGTGAACATATTTGGCCACAAATTCTAAATAGAAAATAGGTCTGGACTATATATTCTGACGCATCCATGACCTCTGACCTAAACCATTCCATTGTATCTCTGACTATACACTAAGGGTTCTTATTCAGCTGTAAGGTGAAAATCCAGATTCAAGTGCTTTACAACCGCTGAACAAAATCCCTTCCATGTCTAACCTGTGTTCACCTCAGTTTGTCTTCCCATCAACAAACCATCTCCCATGTCACTACTGAAGAAAACAAGCAAATAGCAGAACTGGATTTAATTGAGGGGTTTTGGTGTAAATAGGGCTTGATACTAGACCATGATGAACTTTAAACCCATGTATTCTTTACCTTCTTCACATTGATGCTCATATTTGTTTTGTCAGTCACACAAAATATAATAAAATGTATTGTGTAGTTCTAATGATACAAAATGCATGTAAATTAATATTGCAAGAGTGTTTCTGCGACATACTTTACATTTTGAAGATGGAGTAGATTAATGTACAATATGTACCTGAATAATACAATATTGCTTTTGTTCTCTAGAAATGTAACATGAGTAGAGTTAAAAAAAAAAAAAAGATAGGTGTACTGTTGAGAATCATTCACAGGTGGTTCCCCACAAGGGCTATCTGTAGATCATGTCAGTATGACATTTGTTTACTTGTGTTGCAAAACCTGACTTCTGTATTTCTACTTCTTCAAGATGACCACTTCTTTTCTGACTGTTGTCTTATAACACTTTTCTCTCAGTATTTTTTTCATTGCACAATCTACTTCTCACTGCGCCTATGTATATTTTTCTTCTCTTATCGTGTTCTTTGTTGCAAAGTCATTTAATCCCCCTAACTTTTTGTTTTTCCCCAGGGAGTTAGGTTTTTGCCTTATTAATGCATTCAACTAGTATTTGCTCAAAGTATCCTTTTCTGCATTTTCTCACAGAAAAAAAATTGTCCGTTGGAAAAGAGGAGGCAGAGATGAACATAAGCATTGCAGAGGATTTCTCCATTCCCTGTCACATCACCCAACAATCCAGCAACGAATCCCAGTTCCAGGTCACATGGTTTCGGCAGCAAGGCACCGAAGATAAAACCATATTCACAGTTTACAGAAATTCTACCTTAAAAGCCAGCGACAAGAATGCCGTTGTAAGATATGATCACCCCTCCCCTCGCCAATTTGACCTTACGGTTTTAAAGTCTAATGCGGAAGACAGCGGCATGTATTTCTGTGAGGTAGAGGAGTGGATTCACGCTCCTGGTGACGGGTGGCAGAAGCATGCAGTGGAAAAGTCTGGAAATTTGAACGTGACTGTTGCTGCAGAGGGTAAGCTCTCTTTACCACTGAGCTAGTTTTCTTCTTGGGTGTTGCAAAATCACAAATGTTGAGACTTGTTCTTTTATTGCCACTTTCTTCCAGGGCACGCCAAAGCCACGACTGATCTGACATGGCAAGCCACTACTTGGATACCAATATATGCAATAACTGTCTTAATCGGCTTATGCATCATAACAATTCTCTCGTGCAAGCTGTGCAGGAAAAAGACTCCAGGAGAAAAGAAATCAGGTCATCCTCTCTGGACGGAACAGGTCCCCCTGGACATAAACTCTTAGCTCTGAATCAGTGAAACTAGAGCAATGTACAGACAAATAAATCTCTTATTAAGTCTAAGAAGGATATGAAAAAGTTTTTAAAATGTAAATTTTTGTTTTTTATTTTGAACATTTTTTTATTATTATTAAATCTGTTATGATTGTTACAGAAAAAAAAGTTTTACTTTCTATGCTGCTTGGGATATCTTAGCTTTTATGAATAATTAAAATGAGTTACTACTCTGAAATGAAACAAGCATTTCTCAGGTTGGAGCTAAAGTCTCTCTACACACTCATTTTTTTTTTTTTTCAGTTTCAAACTGGAAGATGAGGTAGACAGCAGATTTCGTTTGTGGTTGTGCAGCTTCAAAAACTTTCTTATTTTATGTTACAAAGTGTAAAAACTGGATTTTTTTGTTTGTTCTTTTTTCATTGGAAATCATCTGAAACTTTGCATGTCCCGACCAGCAGCATGTCATGAAATGTGGTAAGATTTGAAATCCTTGCAAAAAAAAAAAAAGAAGAAGCGGAAGTTTTCTGCGGTTGTGCATATGATGGTAGACATTATGCAAGCAGCTTTTGTGACAGACATTCTCACAATCGTTACATTTTTGTTTTTTTGTTTTTGAGAAAGACCCAGGCTTGCAAGGCAGTGTGGGTTAAAACCTGCATGTGTGCACATTATCGCTTCTCTTATTTTGCAACTCTGATGAGCAAATCTCATGACGTTAACATTTATTATGCAAGTCATTCAGCTCGCTGTGTTGCTGAGAGACAGAGTGGGTGTTTGTGTAACCTGTTTCTTGTGGCAAGGACTTTATTTAATATTTACATTTTTTTCAAATAAAAGCATTTCTGGAATTGACACAGCATAGTTTTCACATCCGTGTTGGTTTAACCCACAAACAGCAGCTTCTGTCAAAATAGCCAACATTTGCAGGTGCCTACATGCATGTTAACTCAGCATGCTTATGTTACAATACTAGTTTTCTTTTTTTTTTTTTTAAATCCAAACAAATGAGATCATATCTGATTTTTTTTAAGGACTAATGTTACATTGTTGCATTGATTATTGCTACAGCATTATCACAAGTCTGCCTAAAATGTCACTCGGACAGCGTCAGCTGATCAAGAACGCATCTATTCATGTTCTCACTAAAACCAGGAAGACAGAGCAAATCACCAAAGTTTTAAAGTTCTTACACTGGCTCCCCGTAGCTCCAAGAATAGACTTTGAAATACTTTTACTAGATTATAAAATCACTGAATGGCTTATCACCAGGATACATTAAAGATCTGTAGTTGCTGTTTTATCTGAAGAGGATTAAAATTATGTTTAATAGTTAATAATTATGTTGTCTGGCTGTTTTGCACTACAGCATGTTTTAAAAAAAAAATCAAAATCAAATGTACTGTGTTTGAATTCCACTCTGATCTGGAAAGCCAGGAAGGAATTCAGATATTTAGAGATGTGGAAATAACAAATTGCTTAATTGCTGTAAACAGCCAAATCTTGAGAGCTTCCGCCTGGACGGTTCTGGAAAATTCATAGAGTTACAGCAAAACACAAGTCAAGAGATCTGTGTCAAACAAAGAGCAAACTGGACTGGCTGAGAACTGCACATACACATAAATGGACAGATTGGAGTGTAAATGTGCCCTGCTCTCAACGAGAATTGAAGGTTGCTGTGTTGTTTGTTATTAGCCGCTTTTTAGCCTCTTTTTCAATCCCCAACATATTTTCCTTTAAGACCACTCAGGTCTTCTGGTTGAAGTCTATTCTTCATGATGATCCTTGATAATTTTGATGATGGCATTTCATGTAGCACTTATTGCTTGTTTCATAATTGGTCAATGTCTAATGTTTTTATGACGTAATGGACTTTGAACTGCCTTGTTGCTGAAATTTGCTATACAAATAAACTTGATTTGAAAAAGAGATTTTATCTCAAGGGTATTTCTGGTAAAATATTGGTTAAATTACAAAAAAGTGCCTCTGATGAACTCCAAACAAGATTTTTTATTTTTTTTTGTAAGATTTTTCGGAACATTTTGCTCAGTTGTGTCTCACAGCAAAACGCCGTGGTCCTCAGAGATTTCCAAAACATTTGAGGGGTCTCCCTGACGAAAGTTATCAGTTGTCAGGAAAACGGTATAAAAAGACATCCAAAAATGCTAAAGTAGACCAGTGAAGACTGATGAATAAAATGCTTATCAGGGAAGTTTTCAAGCCTAAAATGAGCTGTATTTTAAATGTGACAACAGTTGTCTATACTCATACATTTAAGAGTAGGTAGGGTGACAAAATGGAATCTGTTTCTGGGGATAAAATCAAGCTGGTATGACAAAATTGTGCAAAAAAACTTTTATGGTCTCCTGAAAGCATGTGGTGAAATTATGACCTTATGGAATAGAGGGTAACCTTTTTGGACTCGATTTCAAAAGGTATTTTTGGTGCAAAAATACATGATGGCTGCATCATAATGCTTTAGGGTCGATTTTGTTCGACTGAAACTACTGCCTTAGTCAAGGCGGAGAACAGTTTCAACCACGACTCAGAGTAAGCAGAACATTGAGTGGTTTATAGAACAGCAAACAGGAAGAGGGCTATCTTCTTTTTTGCAGAACAAGAATCAAATGCTAACATCAAAACCAACAAAAAGAAATGAAGCTTCTCACAGAAACTAAATTCAACTACAAATCTGGAGGAGGTGCACTTGATAGATCTGTTTAATTTTTGCATGGAAGTGTGTGAAACGATTGCCAAGTTAAGATGTGGCATTCTGCTACACACTTACCTAGATATCACGAATGTTTAAGCAAAATCAAAAGTCATTCCAATTCCAACAAAGTATGAGTTTAAGGGTGTCCAGAAGCGTGCAACCACATTTTTTCAGGTTTTATTTTCCTCATAAAGGAATGTCCACCGTAGATGGAAGACATTGGTCAAGAACTACTTTTGCAGCAACTTAAAAAAAATCTAGATTTAATTTAAATTTCAGTAACACCACAATTTTGCTTATTTGTGGCAAGCCACGTTCCTTTTTTAGTAAATGTAAAACAAATCCATGTGATCTGGGATATGAATTTCTGCACGTTTCCATTTGTTGTGTATAATTGCAAACATACTAAGGGAGCTGCATAAGGTGGGGCAAGCAAATTAAAGTCAATAATTAAGTTCCCTGCTCTATTTCTCCAGACAGCAGCTCTATCAGTCCATTTGTGTGAGGAAGTAAAACAGCTTAGTTATTGCATTAACTTTTGCTAAGAAGGAGAAGGACACCACATAACTATTGCATATTAAGCAGAGAGAATTATACTAGTAGTTCTAATTTTGATTTTCTATTTTAAGATGAAAAATGTGAGAAACTACACAAAGAGCGTGTTCTGTGGTTTTTCTTAGTTTTTTTATTTTTATCTCCTTAGAGACAACAAAACACTGCTTCAGTAGATCTGTTACATAGTGTAACTCTGGAGGAGATGCAGAGATCCACAGTTCAAGTGAGAAACTGCTTTGGTCATCATGGATAAATGATTCTGTGTTTTCCTCTGTCTCTTTTAGTTGCTTGCATGCACACACACACACACGCGCGCACACGCACACACACACACACACACACACACACACACACACACACACACACACACACACACACACACACACACACACACACACACGCGCACACACACACACACACACACACACACACACATAAAGGCAAGGAAATTACTTCACAGGAGAATGCCATCTTTAGGTCATAGCTTATCTGCAAGTAAAAAAGAAACCAGAAACTGTTGTCTGGGTCATTTTCTGTGTGTCCCTTAAGGAAGCATGGTGATGGACCAGCGCTGTACCATAAACTGTTTCTCTGTTGTTCCAAAACAAGGTTATCACCTATTTGGCTTAATAAATTGGACTGAAGATTTGAACTCGATTTTTATGGTTATTCGAGACAATCCCAACTCAGACAGATGAGACAATAATCAATATTTATGGCCTATACACTATCCACGGCTTTTATTAACGATAAAATTGCACAAATTGAAATTACAAAAATACATTTCTTTAACGGAAATGCACCAATTTTGAAGTAATTCACTTTTTTTGATCAAATGTTTTTTTTTACGCTAAGATGAGGTGGTTTTATGACCGTATCAAAATGGATGTATTTTTCAAAACTGCAATGGACACACGAGTCACTTGATCGATAGCCGGATGTCACTACAGGCAAAAACAATACTAACAAGTAGTAGGAGGATGATGGTTTGTTTTTCAGACAATGTGCAGCTGGCCCCATCAGAGCTCTCACAGCATTGCACAGTTCATAAACTTATTTGAACTGTGCAATGCAAAGTTCTGTTTAATCCATAGCTCTTACGTAAAATAACAGACTACAACTTCCCCAAAACATCACACAAACCCAAACTACGACGTCAGTGTCTCCTTTAATGGCTGATGGATGATGAGCTCTAGCACCTTGACTCAATTATGACTATATTTTATATATCTTTTTGCATCTGTCTCTGCCATGATTTTTGTATGATTTATTGGATGAACGAGCTTATTCACATGTGATATTAATTTCATTTATTAGTAAATGGAAACACCACAATTGTGAAACTTCGACATTCGACATTGTAGATAAAGATTTGTGCACATTTGTACTAACGACTGGAATTGTGACTGCATACAATCAGATAAATGCCATTTCTGGTGGCCCACAATCTCTGGTTATGGCCTGCCAGAGCAGGGTGTGAACTAAATTCAGTGCTGTTCCGGAAGAAAAAACTTTGAAAGCTCAAAAAAAGATTGTGACTGAATACAAAACTATGCCACACTATTCATATTTAAACAAACAAAACAAACAAACAAACATTTGACCATTGTTCGTCTCCTTAATAATTGTACACTTTATCACAATAAATCTAAATAAAACACATTGACGTTTCTAGTTGTACAATGGAAAAATATAATAAAATAAGTTATTTTACAAAGCACTGTGTCAGTAATAGCCATCTTTTCTAAACCCATGAATGTTTCTGGTAAGTAACCGGGTTAGTTGTTATCTCTGCTGATCTCTTTCCAGATATGATTTCACATAAGCTGCTTGGTGCTCTGCCCCATAGGTGCTGATTGATCATCAGTGAAAGCTGTGATGAAATAGTTTTTCAAGCTGGAACAGATAAATTGGCTTTTCTTTCATGTCTGTCAATGTCTTCCTGAGGAAAAGAAATGCTGGACACACCCTTTTATTTTATGCTCTTCAGAAAGGAGGCCACATATATAGTTTAGATCAACATAAAAAAAAAAAAAGAAATCTTTTATTTGATGTATTTCTATATGTTCTTATTTTTTTTATTCATCTGAATGTTCATGTAAATTTCAGGAACACAGTAGGAAGAAATACAATTTTTAAATCTTACCCAAATGCAAAACATACAAAAAAATACATTTCTTAACTCTCTGTGTCGAGACCAAAAATGATGTTCAGTAAATCTAATGTTAAATCTCAATTCAAACACAGCAAAGGTCTAACTTAAATGACAGCTTAACCACCTAACGCTTTACCATCACTGATGCAAATAAAGCCTTCAAACAAAGAAAACAATGACGTCAGGAAGTACACACAGGTTCTGCTACAGAGGAAGCAAAACTGATTTACATGTCAGGTAGGTTTTGTTTTTGGAAGTTGTCCATCTGGTTTAGATGAACTATCTGATAGGAACATGGTACCAACTATTTTACTTTCTTTTCAGTGATCAACTACCTTTTCCCAAAGCGCCATCATGTGGTGCATCAGTTAAAATGTCTCAGCAATAATTTGTTAAATTGTCCTGCATTGAGGCAACGATTCTAAGAACATCTCCATCCTCCATGAAGCCCTGCATAAGCTGATACTAGCAAAATATATGATGTACATATAATTAAAATGAGTGAAATAAGTTTTCCCTTGACCTTTCATGACCCATATGGGGTAAAATGTTTCCTAAAAACTTCTATTAACGTTTGTGGTTGCAATGCGATTCAAAAGGCGATAAGAGAAAAACCTTCACTTTTCAAAAGACATTTTGGTTATGGATATATAGTCAAGCTTAGTTTAACAATGACCAGTCCAACTCACATCTTAGACAAACACCACCACTGCCAACATGAGCGACCAAGGTTTGCCCTAAACAGTCTTCTGAAATAGAGCATAATGCAAGGCAGACATAGTGATATAACATTCAGAGAGGAGAAACCCCCAATCTGCCATCTGTGTGAATTACATAACACGTCTGCTAAACTCTGAATGTCTGCCTCTCAGAGGTGCTGCTTCCTCTTACCTCAACTTCATCCAGTTTTTCTTTTTTAAACTCAGACCCACATCCTGCTTCCTCGTAGGTTTATCTTTCTCTCTGATGCTACTTTTGCTCTAAAAGAAATGACAAGGCCTAGAAGTACTCCCCAACGCTCTTAGCGTGAATGAGAAGCTGCAGTTTTTTACTTTTTTCACTTCCATCATTTTTTTGAACACCAGATGGCGCTCTTGTTCTCCCAAAGTAAAAGCACTGACGCTCTGTAACCACAGAAAAGCAGCCAGTGTTTCCCAGCTTGACTTTTTGCATCTGATTTAAAATTCTCCAACCATGAAATGTTTTCAGTTCCTTCTGTTTTAACAAACACTGTCATCACATGCTGTCACTAAAAGAATAGTGAATAATTATGTGTAAGTAAGTAAAAAAAACAACAACAAATTAATTAAAATTTTTTGATTTTTTTTAATTTATTTAAAAACTAACATAAAATAATCTAAAAACGTGTGGTGTGCAGTTGTTTTCAGCCTCTGATACTCCTCAGTAAATACCTTTGCAACTGCCTTCAGACATTACCTTATTACTAAATGAACTCTACTTGCAGTCGTTTCTAAACTACTAGACTTGGTGTGAGAGGCCTGAAGAATAACTGACCGGATAAAGCAAAGCAACAAGAAAACTGGCACGGAGGAAACCGACAATGAAGAATCTGGTGGGAAGGTGAGGAAACAGAAAATATCCAGTGCAGACGTTGATTAATTAGGGTAATGTGGTGAAGCTGGGGAAGAAACACATCTGGAAATCTGAAGGAAGGTGATTAAAATTAGAAAAAACAGAGCAGACTAAACCAGAGCAAATGAATCTGCTAATCAAAGAAAAAAAAAAGAATTTAAACTAATAAGATCCTAAACCAAATACAGACCAGAACACAAGAAAGAACAAAAAACTCCACACAAGGAGATGTGGGAAGACGTAAGTGGCGTCAGGAAGCAAACCAAGTATCTCAGTACAAATACTAATGGGTAAAAACAGGTAAAAGTACCTTCAAACTCAGGTATTTTGAACTTACACATACTCTCTTTTTTTACTATTTGTGTATAACTAAGAAGTAACTTCTGTTACTTTAAGATGAGCATGAGGCCACCACCATGCTGTGGACTCAGAAACTTTTCATGAAAATCTGGATAAGTCCTTTTTATAGCAAGCTTTTTGTTGTTTTATGCTTTACTCTTCACAATTGCATACATTTGGACACATGGGATCATACACAAAAGTCATAACAAAAGCCTTATAATCCCGCATCTTCCTGTTTTAAGAGAAAATGCCATTTCAAACAATGGCATTTGGGAGAGAGGACTAAGCATGACTGACGGGTTTGTTCAAGCAAACACTCCAGAGTATTACTTCATTTGTCGAACTCCACCACAACACACAAGTTCATGAATTCACAGACTACTCCATAAACTGTTCAGAGCCATCTGCTTTTCCTTGTCGAGGCCTGATTGTTATCCCCCAGGACTGCTGCTGCTGCTGCTGCTGCTGTGTGGCAAGAATGAGCTTGAGAGTCCAAAATAAAAACAGCCTTAAATGGCGCAATATGAAGTAATAGCCTGTTCTCCTCGCTGTCATGGGAGCTCTCAATAAAGTAAAAAAAAAATTTTGGTCTTCACAGACGCAACTACACGGATGGAAACTGAATGAATCTGCTTTGTCTGGGCTCCTCCTGTCACGATGACCCAATTGTGAGCACATCTTTTACATTTACCTGTGTACATGCACATGCTGCCACTCAAATTTTTCATTAATTTGGCTTTTTTTTTTGTCACGTTTTCCTAGACAGGAAACAAATGTTCAAATCTCAGTATCATGCCGCATGCACAGAGACGTGTCACTACATCTTTTTTCTTTTTTCCGCTGCTATCCTTTTTTCCGATTTTTTATTTTCTTGTTTTTGTCTTTGTTGTGTCAGTGGGTGGATGAAAAAAAAAAGAACAGCAACGATGCTAAACTGAGTCTTGATTGAGCATATTTCTCCTTCCATCTTGCCTAGTCTCCAGAGGCCACACAGCTTAACAAGACAGGAAAGATATTTCCATCCAGCTGACAAACACGAAACAGATTAGTCATTTGGGGATTTAAAGCAAGTCTCCAGAGTTGATAAAATGATAACAACCTGTCTGCGCTTCTTTTATAGAACCGCTGAAGCTCTTAGCATGAAATCGACGCCTTCCTGTGTTGCTTGTTCTGATCGTTAACAGTTTTAATTCACAATAGCATCATGCAGGAATAACAACATACCAGAAGCGAAGGCACGACATTGACGGCAACATGTGAAAAGTGTGAATACCAGCTGACTCATGGTGGGAGTTACTTCCCATACCTAAATACAGCACCACTATGGAGACTTCCAAAATTATGAAGAGTCCCTGGTTCTTTTTTAGCTCGTCTTACACTACAGTCACACATTTCAGAGGACTTGTATTCCATAAAATATGAACAAAGTGCACGAAAGTTTGTTGTTTTGACAATATATGAAGAACTTCAGTGGGCTCTGAAAGGATGTGTGAGATTTCACCCGCAGCAGAACATTTTTTTTTTTTTTTTTAAATAAACCGTGACTTCTGACTGAAGCCGCTCATGTGAACTCTCCTGTGTGGGGGAAATGGGAAAACTGCTAGTTAAGCCGATCCAACACTGTTTGTGCACAGTTTGATGTTATCTTGTTTTGAATCTGGCAGAGCTGCCACAAACGGGAGGCCTCTTAGCGAAAGGGACAAGAGCAGAGGAAAATGTCAGCGGCTTCCGAACAATTCATTCTTTCTCTTGTGTTATCAGGAGCAGGACAACAAATGTTGGCAAGCAGGGGAAATCCATCTGCGGTGCAAGTGCAAGCGGCTGGTTGGCCAGTTCCTGAAGGGATTCTGACATTCATCATGTTATTTATTTATTTTTTTTAAAGAGTAATGTTACAGATAATTTAGTTTTGATTACATGTGATAACAGAGGGGCAGGACTCAGAAAGAAAGGAACATGCAAAAGAAAAATCAACCTTACGCTGATTTTCCAAAAGTACTGGTACCCCTTCAGTCCACAAAGTCCTAGGCTAAATCCATTCAACTATCTGTGGCAAAACTTCCAAATTGCTGTCTGGCTGAGCAAGAAATATCTTGCTAAGACAAACTGCCATAAATTTGGTAGAGATGCACTTCAGAAAAACTTGTAGCAAAACAAGGGTTTACAGAGTTTTGACACAAATGTGCTGAACACAAATCTACACCATACTCTTCAGATTTTTATTGATAAAAAAAAAATCAAACCATGTGTACTTTTCTACTTCACAATTGTGCCCTACTTTTTCGAGGTTGTAATGGGCTTTTGTCTCTTGCATGGCAGCATTTAATTATTTTAATAGATGTTGTAGACCAATATCTCAGCCCAGCTTCTTGTTTTGGTCCTGCATCTGTCATTTTGCCCTAGTAAAAAAAAGAAAGTCCAATGAAAGAAGACTGAAAAATAAAAAGGAATACAAACTCTAGCTTGCCTTTGCTGCTTTAAGCCACTTTTTTTCCCCCCCCAGCTACTGTGGATTACTGTATTTGCCATCACAGCCAAATTATGCAGGGAAAGACTAAGATGACACAAATCAGCTCAAAGCTAAAATCACACAGATCCATCAAACAAACAGAACCAATCTGTGTTTGTGTTTGCTGCTTTCTTTAGTTCTGATCTGTACATTTGAATAGCTGTCCGATGCCATAAAGTCTTCATTACCCCAAATAGGAGTGGGATAATTGTGTATTTACAGTCTCAAATGATTTAAAGTTTTTTTTTAATTATTATTATTATTATTATTCCTCACTGTTCCGGCTGAGTCTCTCAGTTTCTCTGTTGTCTGAGCAATTTATTCACGCCATAAAGCCCGTTTTGACAGGCAACGAGCCTCCAAATAAGATAGCTGATGTCTTCATTAGCACTGCTTTAGATTATGCATCTCTCTTCCTCCCTCCCGAGCCACCAGCAGCACCGACGCTCTGCTGCGCCCATCAGCCTCACTCTGTGTGTGAGGCGCCATCCCAACTGCTGAAGCACTAACTCATGTTGCTAATTAGCTGACAAATACTCCACAGTTCCACTGAGGAGCTGGCAATTTAACCACAATAATATTTGTATACTTGGGCAACCGCTAACAAATATGCAAATATGCATTCAGATTTAACACATTATATTTTTGTGCACTCATACGGCAATAAGAGGTAGCGTGCCTTAAACACTACATAAGATCTGCTTTTACTTCAAGATGATTTAATGAGAAGATCGAAAGGACATCAACAAAACTTTTGCTTAGGGGTCAACATCTGTTTAGCCATGACAATGGTAACAATACATCTCAATGTGTTTTATTCTTGCAAGTTTTGCAGGAGCAAATAAACAGCAAGTACTATGCTAATTTATTTATTTATTTTTTTTCTACTTCGGATAATATAGTGACATAAATCCAATGAAAATAACAAAGATAATGATTTCTGAGTTAGAAAATACTGATTCTCAGAAAAATAAAAATAAAAATAAATAACAGCTTAGTGCTGTCAAAGTTTGTTTTGACACAAACCCAAAACAATTAGATTTAGAACAGTTGACACAATTAAAGTGTACACATACTCAATTTGGAAGACAATGACACACAAAACCTTTCATATGCTTGAAGGTGATTCTGGCAAGACGTTGTTTTTGCAGTTCAAACTTTGGTTTATGGCATTTAAGCACTTTTTTATTGAGCCAACTGGGGTTAAGTGATCAGCAGTAGATTCTACTATTTTCTGCCGTGCATATTCTCTGCTGAGATTTTTAAAAAATCTAAGTCTAAAACAATTGCCTAAATTGCCCCTCAGAATCCAGAAATTGGATTTGGAAAGAACAAATACAAACAAATTGTAACATCCAAAATGACTGTTTTGTTCATAAATGTGCATAAGTACTTTAGTACCTGCACTTTGATCGGCTTTTATTTTTTTGACTTTTATATTATTGGCTTTTACCTTATCAATAGTGCACGTAGTAATGTGAAATCCTTAATAGTGACACCAGCTGTGATCGCTGTAGCAGCACCACTTTTTCAGAGTGAAGCTCTGTGAAGTTATTACCATTAACAGTTAACTTTCCTGGTGTAGAAGAGTGTAATATTGAAAAATCAGAAGCTCTCAGAGTAGATCAAGGAATTTTGGTGATTTTAGCAATTTAACAATTTCTTAATTTCTTCCAAAGATGATTTTTGTGTGTGTGTGTGTGTTACCTGTTATTGTACTGAAAGTCTAGCTGGTCAACGTCTACTAGCATAGCACTGTTTTCCAAGGACGTAAACATTCAATTTGCGTTATTTTAAATACCTAAAATGAACTAAACAATCGTAACAATGATGGTGACGATGGTCGGAGTTTGCCCAGCAATCGTTGGGTTGCCTGTTTGATCCCCACTCCGTCCGCTTCTCTCAGTGTGTTCTCGGGCAAGACACTTCACTTGTGTCGTGTGCTGGTGATGGTCAGAGGACCAGATCAGACTGCCCCAGGGAGGCTGTGGCCAGCTGTCCAGGAACTGGTTATAATCAGCGTGTGAATGGGTGAATGACTTGAATGTAGTGTGAAGCACTATGCGGTGCTCTGGACTTGATAAAGTGCTATACAAGTACAGATTCACCATTTAAAATGTTTGGTCCATCTGATTATTGGTTCCAGGATTATGAGTATTTCTTCACTTTCCTACAAGCTATCAGTGATATGACAACTGTCAACAATAAGGAAGGGAACTATAACTTTCATTATTAGAAGGTTTTGGGATAGCTGTAATTAAAAAAAAAAATTACAAGTGGGTGCAATAGATTGAGCCTCCTGTCCTAATATTGTCCCACTAGTCAGTTTACAGTCAGGCTTATGTCAGTTTACTGGAGAATCTGACTACGACCTCCAAGGTTGCCATGGTAACCGACTCCATGGGCATGTTAAAAGTAAGTTTGTGAGAAAATACATTTTCAGAATGTAAATTCGTCAGATAAGACTGACATTCACGATACCGATCAAGGCAGGTGAAAACAGCACATGTTGAAATGTCAGCGTTTCTGTCTCTTTCATTCTCACTCAGGCAACCTTCCTGCTCTTTGTGAGCAGCTGGTTTGTGGGATGCCGTGGCAGGCAGGGCTGTCACATCGCAAAGGTTTGGCAGGGTGACACCGAAAGGGCCTTCAGGGCAGACCCAGAGTCTGGTCCAAGTCCGCATGGAGGTGTATTATTTATTTATTTATTTAATTTTTAGGTCTATAGCAGAGCAAAGTAGGAGGTATAATGAAGCTAACAATAATCTGCACAATACTGCATTTTTTTTCCTCTTCTATTCATCACTCTGTTTCTGGTTGATTGCATTCACAACAGATCTAGGCATTGAAGAGACAGCTGTTTTAGCTACAAGCACAATTTGCATTCTTTCATTTGGATCTAAAATTAGGCTATTTAGTGTTTAGCGGTTCTTTGTTCAATAAATTGAATGCAAGCTACACTGGAAGACTATAAACTGTAATTATTTGCCATAACGAACACAATAAATCAATTTTTGCTCTATTTGTCATAATTTCCATTCAAAGGAAAATCCACTCCGATTTCAGCTGGGCAGAAAATTGCTGGTACGCTGAAAATTTGAATCGTTTCAAGCCTCCAGTCACACTGCACTCTGAGTTGTAAATGCATGTGGGTTTTTTTTTTTTTTTTTTTTTTTTTTTTTTTTTTGCAGCTAATTGAAATTAAAGCTAAAGCTAACTGGGTTATCACCAAGGGTGCAGATGTTTGACATTTTCACCCATCTTTCAACATCTCAGGAACTCGGTCCAGCCACAGACTTATGATTGAGAGCATGACTCAACAACAGATGCCTTTGCTCCTTTCCTGCTTCCCCTCTGTTGATCCTGTTCATTTCCTTTTTTCCGCTCCACTGTCAGGGACTGCAAGTCTGTCTAGTGTCTCATCTACATCTAAAAGAATTAGAGAAACAGACGCTGAGAGTGTTATTTAAAAGTACTGCAGCAAGCAAGCCTCTGCGAAATTAGTCAGAACAATTAAACTTTATCACATTTTCTCATGTTACAGACACAAAATAAATTAAGTAGTAGTTTAATATCTGATGAAATGAGGAGACCTCTTTGCAGTTTGTCACAAGAAATGTAGGGGACACAGACAGCATGTGGAGGAAGGTTCTCTGAACAGATGAGACCAAATTTGAGATTTTTGGCGGGAATGCAAAACGCTATATTTGACATTAAACTAATGCTACACGCTATCCCAACAGTGAAACATGGTAGCGGCAGCATAATGTTATGGGAATGTTACTCTTCAGCAGGGACAGAGAAGCTGATCAAAGATGATGGGGAGACAGGTGGAGCTAGATACTGGACAACCCCGGAAGAAAATCTGCAAACCACTTAAAAGTGGGACACTGGTTTTCCTTTCCAGCTGCCCTAAACGGGTTAGAGCTTAAATGTAATGGCTTAGATTGAAACATATCCACATAAGTCCCCTTCTCAGTACAATCTGAATGAGTTTGACATGCTTTGAATAAAACAATAGGCAGGAAATGTTAGTCCCTGGGTGTACAAAGCTCAGAGAAATGTGCCCCAAAGAATCCATCTTTAGCTTTAAGAAAGGATGGTACAGACTTTGGCTAGTTGAATACACAATGCTTGATGCACATTTCAGATATGTATTTATATTACAAACAAAATAAAACCATGCAATTAATTATCTATCACATCAAATCCTAATTACATTTATTGAAGTCAAGCCAATATTTATCCAAGAGCACTTTTAAAAACAACCAAAGCTGACAAAGTCAACAGTGGTTGATAAATACCCAAATATACAACAAAAGGGAGACAAAAGCGCTGATGTTTTTGGTTTTAATGTCACAAAAGGTGTATCTTTAGTGTTATGTTTTCTCTTTTTGCTGAGGATGTAAAAAGAACATTTTAATTTATGTTTTCCTTGATTTGTTTTTTGGAGGAGAAAACCTTCAAATATAAAGGCAAAAACAGAACACTACTTCAAAATAGGGTAAAATGAGGAAGAAAACCTTATTATTTGCCATTCACTTCTGCTGTCTTGCCACACATGCTTCCATCTCTGCTTCATCTCCCCCACCTGTAAATGGCTGCTGCTCAGGATGTCCCTGCATCTTTAAAATGTCACGCAGTCTCTGCTAGGGGCAACTCTGCATGCTTCCGAGCTGCAGCGGCTGATTGTGAATCCAGGTCCTCTTTCCCTGTCACATCGGTGGTAATTGGTTATTAAAAAAAACATCACCAAAAAAAAATACATTTGAACAGATTTTTGAGTCTATTTTTTTTCAGAAGCTGCAAAGATTATAGCATTTTCATAACTTCCCAACTGATTAGTTTTATTCATCGAGCTTTTAGCTTTTGATTATCAGTCTACATGTGTCACGATCCAGGGGTGCTTTAGAATTTTCATTTGTGTTTTGATTATTTCCTTGTTTTAATTATGTTGCACGAATCTTTCCAAACTCATCCAATTTCTCTCTGTTAGAAATGTGTTTCCACATTCACCCATCCGTTTGTTTCATTTCTTTGTTTATTCTTGCATTCTGTTCCTAATAAATATGAATTTATAATAGTTTCTTTGAGTCTTAGTTCATTTGTTTTTTAGTTAATTAGTCCCTTTCCCTCAGTTTCCCGGTTTCCCTCCTGTCACAGCTGTTCCTCGTTGCCTCTGATTAGTTAATCTGCTTCCTTTGTCATTCCCGACCCTTCCGTCAGTATTTAAGCTCCTGCTTTGAGTTTCCCAGCAAAGCAACTCATCGTTGTTTTGCGGGGTCCTTTCTAAGCATAAACATGACAACATCAGGAAAGGATCTTCCAACATTAAATGCTCAATGTTCAGGAAGTCCTCAAGACCACCTGCAACTGTCAGTCAGTCAGGCAGAGGGCTAATAACTGGTTGCATTTACTGTTGCATGTACCCACTTCACAAAATGATGAATTTGCTTGCTTTATACAAAGATGGTCAAACTCTGGAAGTATTATTATTCTAACATGCATGCATTACCTCCTTTAAAGATTTGCTTCAAATGTTTTAAAAACTGAGGATTTGAGGGTTCTTTGAATTAAGAGATGGTTTATTTTTACATTTTATTAACAGCACCAGAATCTGCACACAATGTTATATTTTGTCTATGATTTTCAGATGACTACCCTTTTTTTTTACCCCACTTCAATAAAAGAATAATGAAGTAGTGCTACTCGTAATTGAGTAAAATCTGTTGCTACCTACCTCTGCTCCCAGCTATTCTAGTCTGGGAGAAAGCTCACCAGCAATTCAGGATGCTAATTTAATTCCTTGTTTACGATCACTTAACGGCAGATGTTGGCTTATAGGGCAGTGTTTCAGCTGAAAAAAGATCATGATACAATAAGAACCATTTTAAAAGGCTGCATCGCCATTAGATCCTGTGAAACCACACCGTCTAAACAAGCTGCAGAAGAAGCTCTGATACAGGTTTCACAGTGAGAGAAATCGCAACAAGCCTTTCATCCCGTGCATCTCTCTCTGCCACAGCAGGCCCATTAGACGTCATGATGCAGTGTGCAGTAATTGGTATTTCTGTTGGTAAGCAGCTTCCTGCCAGAGCTGAGCTCCATGCTGTGCTGGAGACTGATATCAGAACTGCAAAGAACTCCTGACTGAGCCTTTACAGCAAGAGACTTATCACTCAGACAAACACCTCCCGTGATAAAAAAAAAAAAAAAAAAAAAAAAAAGAGAGAGGGAACAGAATTCAATCGTACATTCTGTTGGCAGAGATTTGGTTCAGTCTGTGTCACACGTCCTGCAGCGGAAGCATCTCTGTATGACGACGAAGCAACAATACCTCCCCCTAAAAGGATAATAGTTGTCGCATACTTAATGTCATTAACTGAACGGGAGGTAATAAATTAACATTATATTAAACGCTGCGTGTTATCAAAAGTGGCTCCTCGGTTTACATAGATGGCAGCAGGGCGCTTGGCCCTTTGATGTGGTAATAGGATGTTTTGGTTTCTGTGTGTCTGGTGTGTTTTGGCGGTGACAGGCATTCCCAACAGTTACTACTTCAAAATCAATTAAAACCCTTTCGCAAAACAGCCACTGCCTGGTTTAAAAGGAGCCAAAGTAATTCCCTCTCCCTGAGACCTACGCTCAAATCATTTGAAGAATATGGACCAGGAGGAGTGGAGATACGAGGTCCTGAGGGAGTGAGAGAAAAGTCTTGAATGTAGAAACTTTTGCTGCAAAATGAGTCTCACTTCACGTGTGCCACATTCACTCAAATCAACGTGCGTGTGTGAAATGTAGTCCAGCTGGATCAATGTGAAAGCTCGGCTTTTGAAATTTGATGCATTTTTTTGTAGCACAATTTCAGTGACAATTACGAGCTTTTGAATTCTTGGACTTTTTCCTAATTACTCCAGACTTACCAGCCCAAAAAGGCAGAAAAGAAATATAGTTTGCTATTAATTTTTGATTGACAAAAATGGCATAGATTTTTGGGGAACAATGCAAATTAAAGGAGCAAGCATTACTTTTAAAACTTAATACAGAGTCACATTTCTACAATTGTAAGAAAAGAATCTCAAAAAGGTTGTTTCTGGAAAGATGGGACCCAAAACCACAAGACTAACTCAACCAAATAAAGTTGTAATTGCAGCTGTAATAATTTTCAGACAAGTCTGATGTAAGTTGTTAATATTAGCAACAGTTAACAGTCAAAACAAAAATGTTGCAATAACAAAGTAACTGTGTTCGCACAACAAGATTAAATTGGCACTTTAGCTAAGCGCCACCAGAGTTATTAGTGGTTTTATGCAACCAAGGGAGAAAGTCAAGACTTGTGAAGTATTTTATGTCATAATCCACTGAATGAAGGTTCCCTGTTTCCCATGAGCTTACACGGACATTGAAAATTGAGGTGTGTTTGCTCAGGCAAGCTGAAATTTACAGCACAGTCAACACATACTAGTACATGCCTTCATGTGTTGCTGTCTGTATGTCTGCAGGGTGTTTGTTACATCTCTCCCTACAGCCTATGTATACGCAACAAAGGTCTTACAGCCTCCAGGAACAAAGCTGTAACCCCACGTGCTCGTTTCTAATCCCAGAGGGACACAAAAAGCAGAGGAGGCTGGAAGGTATGACAGGGAAAGTGTTTTGCCTGGGCGTGATACCACGAGACAGAGTTTGCGTCACAGGCTTCTGTTGCTCATTGTAGATATTCATTATGTGCATCCAAACACGTGTGTGTTCGTATGTGTCTCTTTGTGTCTCCGCACCGATGAATATGTAAGTGTGTTTGTGTAAGAGAGTGGAGTACGTGACTCAGCTAGAGGTAGGCAGGCAGCTCACGTTTCTTCTGGCAGGAAGCAGAGGAAAGATCGAACTGACCAGAGCATTTGGGAAGCCACGGACTCTGCCTCTGCCAGCAAACGTGCAACCAACTCAGAACTTAAGTCCCACTGTACACATATGACTCATTTCAATAAATATCAGCTAGATAGATACTTTATTCATCAAAGTAAAGGTGGGTAAATGTATAATTATTCTCTACATTAAATACATTGACGTTTGTTGATGTAATTCAAAAGAATGTGGGAAAAGTCAAGGAGTAGAAAAACTTCAAGACACAGTAGGTTGATTGATCTTCTCATTTTTTTTTTTCCTGTGCTGATGCAGACACACAGCCATAAGAATTCATCTCCAACCAATTAGTTCCTCCGGATGAAGGACACTCGTAGCAGATTAGGAAATCCATTTCTCTTCTAACTGGGTCACAGGTTGACATCCAGGTGGAATGTGCTTTCTTTAATGACTGGATTCTGATTATGACTAGTGCTTTATATACAGTAGGGCTGCTTGTCATTTGACCCAACTAAATAAAGTAAGGGTGGCAGAGCAGGTCACAATGGGGTTGATTCAACCTCTTCAGGGCTAAAAGCTTCTTGCTCAGTGAATAAGTAGATTAGTGACTCAAAATTGCCGCCAGTTTGAGTGGTTGCCTGTGTTTATGTGTCAGCACTTTGATTGATGCGTTGTCTGTCCGGAGTGCACCCCGGCTCTCGCCCTATGTCATCTGGGATCAGCTTGATGGGTGGATGGATGGATGGATGGATGGATGAAACGACAAGAATATCGGCGACAACCAGCATTACCTTTAAGGTGACAACAGATTGACAACTTTGAGGAGTATCCTCTTTGCTGCGATGGGAAGATTGGAAAATAGATACCGGTTTTGTTGACATACAAAACCAAGAACTGGAAGGCAATTTGCTTAGCCTACTACTCTATACAGAAGCGTGAAGTAAGAGTAACTCTACTATTTTGTCCTGTTTGTTTTAGAGGTTTGAATCTCTCTCTTTGACCACAGCATTCACACTTAAATAACTACCTGCTTGCTTTAAAGCATGTCTCCTCAAAATAAGTAAAAATTTAAAATAAGACATTGATACATTTTCAGACTTGCTTGTTGATATGTTAATAGGCTGGTTGTTTCACTCTGACTGAAGTTCCAGCAGTGTTGTTCGCCCCTCAGCTATTGGCTGTTCCTGTTGTGTGAAAACATGAGGGCACCCCACTAACCAGTTCTTTATCAAGAAATGTTCACGTCAGTGACTAAGCTGATGTCTTATCTATGTAAAAGCGAGTAGTTTAATTTCAGCTAAACAATAAAAAATATATTTTATCAGAAAAACACAATAGGACAACCTAGTCCCTAACATCTATTCTTACCTCTTTAGCTGAAAATCTTCAGTATGATGCTTCTTGTATCCTTCCAGCAGCCTCTGACATGTGTCTGAGAAAAGTTTGCTCCAAAACCTTGCTTTCATCTGTGAGATGTTTGAGGGGTTTCTGGCATGGCCAGAATATTTCAAGTCATGCAAGAATCAACACTGGCTGGTTTTGACAGCCTGCGCATTTGATATCTTAGTTTTCATCCAGTGCATGGTGGATTCCCTGGTATGTTTTGACTGGGTCATTATCATATTGCAGTGTCTAGCCCTCATACGATTTTAATCTTTATTTACCTTCATTTTCCAGGAAATAAATCCATTGATCCTTCTTTACAAGGATGACCAGGCCAAGATAAAACTTTTGTACAAGATTCCAACAAGTTATTACATTTACTAAGGAGCACTAACAGAAATGCTAACAATATTAATAAATTATGTTATTTGCAGTAGCTGCCAGGTGTTAAGCAATAATGTATAAGAAAGACAACACTTAGACGTTGCAGGTCCAAGATGTAACTAAGACCTCTGTCAGTTATTTTACAGATGGCCTCACATTTTCCTTGAGCATGCATCTTGGACTTCAGAGTGGATTCTGTGATCGTAAACTTCCAGGTCCTCCTGTAGTAAATTATTCCCAAACCAGGACATCCCGCTTTATGCTTCAGAGATGGTATGCAGATTTTTTTAATCGAATTCTGCATTTAATTTATGCCCAACAGTTTAACTTGTTTTCCTAAGTTTTCTTTAACCTTGAAATACACCATGCAGACAAAACAACCCAGTGTGTACGATACTGGAAACAAATTTCACTCCGGGGCCAGGGTGCTCCTTGCATCTCCCTGCTATATAACTATGTACATAGACATGTTTTGATAAATATCTGTCTTGTGGTATTGCCTAGTATTAAGCAAGTTTCTGGGTCAAATGGTATGTTTCTACTTACAGCTCTGGGCAACTTCAACACATCCTGACATAGCATAGCTGTTTTGGGCTGTGGGAGGAATCCAGAGCACCCAGAGAAAACCTACGCAGGCGGCACAGGGAAAACATCCAAACCCAACACAGAAAGACACAAAGCTAACTAGTCTGCTATTATAAAAACCCAACCTCCACTTCACAGTCACCATTTATAACCCAATTTGGTTGGAAATAATTACTACTTAATGTCCCCGCTATCAAATTAAAGCCATATTTCCAGCCTGTAAACAACTTTCACATTCAGACTCCTTCTTTGATGGCATATTATGAAACAAGCTTGACCCATTTACCAATTAGGATCCAGTCAGTGGTTAACAGCATTACTTTCATGCCCACGATTGTTCCCTACAGCTATTTTAACTGTTAAATAGCTCAGTTATTCTAGACCTTGGCTTTTGCAAAACTTTTTTTTCAGATTTACTGCAAGTTAATGAATGGTTGGTCTTCTAGTTTTTATAACTAATTATTAAAACACAACAGAAAATCCTAGATGAATATTTTTTTTCTTCATTTCCATGCCAATTGAAAAGAAAAAGAAAAGCGAGTCAACATTTTGAAATCACCACGCCTGAATCAACACTTTGTAAAACCGTCTTTTTCTGCAAAGACGGCTGAAAGTCTTTGGAGATATATTTCTAGTAGGTTTCCAAATCTCTGAACATTTCAATTACTCTTGACAGATTTCTTCAACGGATTCAGGTCTAGGCTTTCAGAGATAAATCCTAATAGGCTTTGATTTTGTAACTCTGGTTGTATGTTTAGGTCTGTTGTTCAGTTTCAAGTTGTGTGCAGTCTCTAACAAGATTTCTATAAAGATTTTCCTGTGTTTAGCTGTATCGATTTTTCTATCAGCACTGGCCAGCTTTGCTATTGGTGCTGAAGAAACTCAGCCTTAAAGATGGACATAACTTTTTTTGCATATAGACAAGGATGTTGTATATACTTACTCTATAGGTCAACCTCTAGGTCTGGGGACCAAATCCGGTCTGGCATAAGTTTTCTATGTAGCCACATAAATAGCACCTTCAAGTTAACAGTTGTCTGTGGAAATATTCTTTTATTATCAATTAAATTAATACAGTTTTTTTCTCTGCTTACTGCCAAATTGCATGTGTGATTTTGTCTGTGTCTCTGGTTCCTCTTCTTGCCTGCCGTGTCATTTTAGATGGACAGGCACGTCTTGGTAGGTTCCCATTTGTGAGATATTCACAGCTGGTGTCGATATCTTATGGTCATGGACGAGGGGTGGGACACATCCTCAATAGGCCTTTAGTCCATCACAGAAGTCTTCAAGTCATAAATTGATTTTAACTATGTTTACGGTAAAATTAGAACAAAGACAATGCATGCAATAATCTGCTACTTCATTAAAAACACATCTAAAACCTGTATTTTAGCCACTCATATTCTCTTCCATTTATAAAGCATGTCAGTTTAACATGAGGAGGCAGAGCGAGTGAGTGAGTTACTATCTCCTGAATATCGAAAGCTTTAGAAAGCATGACCATACTGTAAAATTAATGTATGTAAGCCTCCAGTTGATAGATAGCATCTGCTTTCCTGCTATTGGGTAACAGCAGAAAGGACGAGCCCTCTACCTGTGAGGGATGATGATGACACGTGTTGTGTAACGTTGTTGCTGTTTTGCGACACAAAGATGAACGATCCAAGTAGCAAGCCGTGCAAAACTCCCTGAGAATATTGTGCCACTGTGTGTGTGTGCGTGTGTGTGTGTGTGTGTGTGCGTGTGTGCGTGTGTGTGTGTGTGTTACAGAGAGAGAGAGAGAGCTGTGAATGAATAATGCATGATGCTCATCTGTGTTTGCATGTTGGGCAACACCCACTTAATCAAGAGAAGAAAGACGGAGTCAGCTAGAAGTGGAGAGATGATTGCAGTTCAAATGCATGACACTTACTAAAATTAAGACATGACTAAACCAAAAAATACTATTCTCCTGGTCTGAAGCAAAAGATATGTAGCAGTCATTTTCGTAAAAACGAATGAGTTTTATCTGTATGCACAAACTAATTGTTTTATGGACTGTCAAGAAGTCAATATGAACACTTGTACTATAATCATCAGTGAAGTGCTCAATCTTTCCATGTTTAACAAACCAGATCAAAACACTGACTTTGAATCTGATAAAAAAATAAAAAAAATCCATTGTTTTTGTAATTTCAAATTTTTGATTTAGATTTTAAGAAATAAAATGAAAAAAAAAAAAAACTTTCTCTGCAAGATTTAATTTTAACATTTGATTTTTAGTTTCATCTGACCCAGAACGTGTACGGCGTGCAGACAAAATATCTTCTAAGGAAGCTCAGCTGATTGCTTTAAGTTGTTACCTTAGCAGCAATTCCTCATCCTAAAAAAATATGTGGGAACAGTGGAGGAATAACAATTAACTTTAAACCAGACTAAATCACTTCTACAAGCAGGATTAGCATGAATGACCATCTACCACTGATGCTGGGGGCTTGGATGACATGAACGATTTACAGGAAAAAAAAAAGCAACAAAGCCAAAGAGTCACGAGTACTTTCTATTGGGGATCAACAAACAAACAAACAAAACAAAAAACAACAAAAAACTAGATACAAAAAAGATCAGTGGCTTCTTTGATGGCTGCATATAGGAAAAAGATGGAGCTGAACACAGAAGGACTAAGCCTGGAGAACGTTCTAAAGGAAAGCAAAACTGAAAGTACAAACAGCAAATGTTAGCAGAAATTTTAAGAGAATCTTAAAAACTATAGGGCTAAGCAAAAACACAATAGACCAGGTGTGCTTGTTATAGGAAAGAAAAGAAAAGTACTCAGAATTACTGATAAAAAAGCTCCATCAATAGCTCTAACCAGCAAAATATCATGGCAAAACAAAAGCACTGAGCAAGGATGGCTCTCTATATGGAAAGAAACAAAGAAATTACATGAAAAATCAATCAAAAATCATCAAAGACAATGCTGAATATAGAAGCACTAAGCAAGGCATACTTCTGATGAAGAGAAAAACAGAGTTTATGGCAGTGAAAGCCCTGTCACTGACTCTTCCCGAGGAAAAAAGCAACAAAACAAATAGTAGCACTAGGCTGGGTGTGCTTACCATGGTAAAGAATAATAAGAAAAGAAAGTAATGACAGCAAAAGCCTCTGTTGGTCATTTTGTCCAGAAAAACACACACGCACACCCCCGCACACACACACACTCTCTCACACACACACGTTTGTTTTGCTATCTTTGTGGGGACTTTCCATTGACTTCCATTCATTTCTACTCATTTCTACAGCCTAAACCTTACCTTTACCCTTTTCCTAACCCTAACCATCACATACCTAACCCTAACCCTAACCAAAACTCAATTCATACCTTAGCCCTAACTCTGACCCCTGACCCAAAAACAGGGTTTCCCCTCGTGGGGACCAGGCTCCGGTCCCCACGAGGAGCGATTGGTCCCCACAACGTAGTATATGTCAGGAAAATCGTCCCCACAAGGTATTACAAACAAATGCACACACACACACACACACACACACACACACACACACACACACACACACACACACACACACACAGCAACATAAATGAACCGAGTCAAGAGCAGCCTCTACTAGGAAACAAAAAAAACAAAGCGAGTAACACATAGTTGATAGCAGCCGCAGCTGTCAGTGACTGTATAGGAAAGACATGCAACTAAGCAGAGAAGCAGAGAGCCAGGTGTACTTTTGTGAAAATGACACAAAGAGTGAGGTCATATAACTCCAAAATAAGGAATACATAGGAGTTGCAGAAGGAAATAGGGTGAAGTAAGCAGGGGCAGGTAGAGTGAAAGAGCCTATTGTTTCTTCACTGTTCAAGCATTCTTATATTTCATTCTAAAGCCCTTAATTACCACATTGAGTCAGCGTTGCATTTTACAGTTTACCGTTGCTTATTTTTCATAAACACCTGTCTGTTAACCATTATAAAAAAATAAACATAAATGTTTAGTACTTGATTCTGTGGCAGCTTGGCTATAATTTGACAACAAAAGCGGAATTCAAAGAAGCACATACTATTTAAATTATGTGGTATTTTAACCACCTGCAAAGCCAGAAAGTGTCCCTGTAAGCCTCAAACACACACCCACATATTTCAGCGCACATAATTATCAAGCAATCATCCTAATCAGAGCTCTCAGGTGTAAAGAAGCACAACAACATAAAGTGGCACAATCAGCTTTCTGCACAGAAGAAAGAAAAGGGAGCGACATGTCCAATCAGAAAGCAGAGGGGGATACAGATAAAAAAAAAAAAAAGACCCCAAAAATTATCAGCTTGACACTCGTTTCATATTAATATTCCACATCAGGAGTGCTTATGATGAATAATTAATCTACTGGCAAATTGTGGTGATCCGCATGCTCCAGCTAGGCTACGGGACATGTGGGAATCTGATCATGAACGTTTACAGACAAACTTTGAAGTTGCGTTTTTAAGTTTACGAAACCGAGTTTGACTTTCATCTGTTTAAAAAAAAAAGATTTGCGCTTGACATAAATTATCATCTTTAGCTGAGAAGGTGTATGCTTTGTTTATGATGGCAGCTTATCTGACAAAGCACTGCTTAATCTGTCAAGCAGATATGAGAGGAGGTGTTAGAAGTTAAACAGTAAGTATTTTTGCCGTGTGACTCGGCTCACATTAGATCCTTAACAAAAGAGAGCCAGGCACATCTAAGAGATTCGCTGTCACCAAACCTGCAAAATATTTTAAATTGGCAGTTTTGTAAAAATGATTGAAGACTGATATTGTAAAAGACAATTGAAACCACACTCTTGCGTATGCTTAAAACATTTTTTTGTTCAATGCCTGAAATAGAGTCAGAATAAATATTTGTTATATCAGTTTCCAAAACGTATTCTCGGCTAAATGCCAGAACAATGATGGAATTATTTCAGGACTTTTTCTATTACTTTCTTCAATTTCAGAAACATATATGCACAAGGACAGTGTTGCCAGGCTTTCAAACAATTTGGATGATGGTGTCATGTCTTTATAAGCAAACCTGCAAACATGTCGAACAAGCTGCTTCCTTGTGTGACATTGTTGGGAATGGAAACATTGTGGACTTCTACATGTATGATTAACACTTTGGTACAATTTTCAAACAAATGACTTTGCAGCATTCACATTGCTCAGGAAGGAGATCGGCCTGTGTCCTGGAATTGAGCATCTTTTAGTAAAACATGTATGCGAGGCATCATGCTGTGTGGATGCGATTGGGAAGACACTGAGTGGATCCGGTAGAAGAGTGCCATTACAGGATAAGCTGATATTCATCCATTAGGTCTTTGTACATGTGAGCATAAAGTTTAAGATGTGTGAATGGGGAACCAGAGGTGACAATTGGTGGGGGATTTTTTTTTTTTTTTTAGACTTAACATCTAATGCTGGAAGCACAGTCATTTCTTTGGGATTTGTCTCTGTTGTATCCCCCGCATATTAATGTAACAGTCATGTGAAGAAGAGAAAAAGAAAAAAAAAATCCCATAAATCATTCAAGTACTTTTGGGATGTTTGGATGATAAAATAAATGAACAAATATTTTTTTTTCCCTTCTTATCCATTAAATGTTAGTAGCTCAACAGAGAGTGCTACAAGGACATTAAATTATTAGATTTGCAGTCATATTTATATTAAATATTTTACCCCAGACTTTTATAAGGGTTCTGTGCTATTTTTAATATTATTATTATTATTATCAGAAGTTGTTTTCTTACCTTCTGTAGACATGGGTCATCACCAACTGAAAAAGTATTATTTATGCCTGCCGTTCTGTCCTTGTGAATAACATCTGGCATCAGGAAGGACAGCTCAGATCCTGTTGAGAGGGGATCTGTTCTATTGTTTTGGTGAGTGGCGCTCACATAGCAGGAGGGTAGATTCGGAGAGCATGTTCATACCAACATGTATGCACGTAAAATATGATCCCATACGGAGTATCTAAAACAGAATGTCATATAAACGTAAAAGAAACACCTAAAAATAACAAACTGTGGTTGCTTGCTGCGTCTGGATTGGGGGAAAAAAAGAGAATTTAAGTGATTTTGAACATGGCAGGGTTATCAGTAACAGGTGGACTGGTCTGGGTATTTCAGAAACTTTTCATCTAATTGGATTTTAACACAATACTTCTCAGATTTATGAAGAAAGCTCTGAAAAAGAAAAAAAAAACATCTAGTGAGCATCAGTTGCATGGGTGAAAATGCTTTGTTGATATCTGAAGAGGACGGGCAAACTGGTTTGTCACAACCAAGATATTCAGATTCACATCTGTCAACACATGTTGTGTTGTTGACCGATTCAAATTGGGTTCAGATTGGGTGAAGTGGTCGAGGACCACATCTGGTGCTACTCCTGTCAGCTACGAACAAAAAAGTGAGGCTGCTGGTGGTGTCATGGTGAGGGGGATATTTTATTAGCACACTTTTTAATTTCCTTCTTGTTGCCTTTTGGGTGTGTGAGTGTGTGTTTCGGGAACAGGAGGTATTAGTTTAGCTGTGTTGCATGATAGTGATTCAACACAGGATTGTGTTTAAAGCAATAAAGCAATGCCAATGATGTGGCAGATTTTTCACTGTCGAGATGGTTCAGACATGAATACGATTTATCGTCAGTGAATATCAGTTATTGGCCAGAACAGCAATCATATCAAACGTCAATACTGACCCAAAGTTTCATATCTGCATCCCAATCAAAACCTACCTGGACTTACCTGGATATTATGACTGGTCATTTTCATCATGATCAGGACACTGTGGTCCCTTCACAACCAAACTGGTTTCTGAAACCATAAAACACGAGGGTTAAAGTAGCTCCTATTTGTCCTTTCATACTTTCTACTTTTTTTTAATTTGGTAGGCTAAAACTAAAAGTACTGCACATATATAAAGGGGTAAGCAGTAGAGCAATAAATGATCAACATTAATGTCACTATAATGTGTTTTATCAGTATCATAAAGTCCAAGTAAATGGGTGCAGCATTAACGCATTATTATGCTCCTGAAGTTTTTTCTCTTGCTTGCCACATGAGATTATAAATCATTAGATACAATCTCCAAGAGCCTTGTTTGGGTATTTTATTCTCACAAACAGAAGGAATCACCCTTAAAAGTACAATTTAAGACTGAAGGGTATGTTGCATGTGACGTCACACTGACTAACTGGAAAGCACTTATTGCTGGATAACCTTAAAGTTATGTTCTAACCGTGTTCCTCACAATGCAGCAATAACAATCTAGATTTAGTAGCAATGAATATACAGTTAAATTATCTGCACTGCCAGGTAGACTTGTTTTCTCTCTGGAGTTTTCTCTAAAATATTGCCCCATTTTCTCACTTCCCTGCCTCTCATTTTTCAAGCCAAAGAGCATCTTCTGCATATTCTGGCTAATACAGAGATCATCTTGTGCTGTAAAGTAATAGCCTCATTACAGATTCCATCTGTAATTTGTTTTTGTCACATTTAAATGTTTCAGACCATCAGCGAAATCCTTGGTACCAAAAAACAGTCCTGAGTAACTACAAGAGGTTGTTTCCCTATTTTTTAGTAATAGGAGCAAAATAACTGCCATCATTTGTTATATTTATGAAATGGCTGTAATGAATCCCATTTTAGGTTCATGGCATGAATACTGGCTGACATGTAGAAATTACTCAAACAAGGTGAAAAAACAAAGTAATTGACATCTATCAGTCTGATTACCAAATAATTTCTAAGGCTTTAGGCCCCCAGCAAACCAAAGTGAGAGCCAATAACTTTATAAGTGGAGAATATTTAACAGGGGAGAACTTTGTCAAAACGTGACATTTTAGAAAAAGAACATCAGGTGGTATAGTGAATTTTTGTAATTGGGAAGCATAAATTCTCCTTTCTAGGGGAGTCTGATATTAAGATGTATTTATTAAAATGTATCTGAAACATTTAAGAGTGACAAAACGAGAAATCCTTTTTTTTTTTTTTTTTTTTTTTTACTGTACTAAAAAAAAAGGAAAAGAAATTGTTTTATTGCTGTGATTCTTTGTTTTGGGTAATTCTTTGGGCAGGATGAAAAGTCTCACCATATGCAACTGTGCCCTGTATGTAACACAGACATTGTGAGGTCAATAAAAACAAAATTAACATCAGTCTAAGGCTAATGTGTTAAAATGCAAAACTACCACTGCAGCTAAAATAGTATTTGCTTGCATCTGAGTGAAAGTTCTGATTTTGAGCTGTGTGTATGGCTACAACCGCTTTCTCTTCCGTGTGAAGACACACTGCAGGATCAACGTCACTGCAGAATACATTCAGGCGTCGCTTTAAACTTGTCAAAGTGTTAATTTATCTCAAATAACTGTGTGATATCACACAAATGTTTTATCTTGAGGATGCATCCCATTATGAAATGTTTAATGCAATACTCTGTTTCCATGGAAACCTGTTTGGTCCGTTGCACATATTACACCATATGTTTCTCTGAAGACTACCTATACGTTTCATTTTAAGCAAATATACTGAGTATGTTTATATCGTATACAAATATCACAGGATTAAACTAGATCTTATATTATCTGCTAATATCAAATAGCAACAACACACAAAAAAAAAAATAAAATACTGCATTGCCTTTTAAGCTCCCTACATGTGGAAACTGTGCCACTAATAGGCCAAGTTGCAATATGAGGTCTGTGGAGAACTGAGCTAATTTTAGGTGCAGCAATATGTAGACCAGGTGGACAAGCATGGCCTACCTAGCAGCTTTGTTTGGCTGCTTTTTATTTTAGCAGGACTGGACTTGAATAGACTAAGGAGAGGCTGAACCCTGCAATGTTGAACCCTTTTCAGATTTACATTTTGTTCCTTGTTAAAGCCTTTGTTTTCTTTATATAAACATGCTATAAGCTTCTCATTTTATGTCAATTGTATGACACATTTCTGGGCACAGGGAGGCACACAATTTATTTTTCTCTGACCCCCATCGATTATTAAGTTAAGTTTTGCATGGATAATTGGCAGATTAAATATAGATTTTTCCTAAGCTGTTCATAGATAGTAGACATTTATGCATTTTGCCATGTTACAACAACAAACTTTTAAGTATCTTATAGAGATTTATAAACAAAGTAGTGCATAATTTTCAAGTGGAAGAAAACGGATTAATGCATGCCAGACTTTTCAGAATTTTATTTGGATATTGTGTGAAACTCCCCTGAAAACGTATTTAGCCAAACAGAGAATAGCTTTACAAGACACTCTGTGCTTCTGGCTTTAATTTGTGTTTGTTTGTTTTTTTTTTTTTTAAGTTTTAGTTGAGCTCAAAAATCTATGAGCAAAGCAAAGGGTAAATAATAATTTTCATTGTCTCCCAACCCCCCCGACATCCATGTCATACTAAAGCAGTGGTCGGGACTTGCAATTCCCAGCTGGTAATGAGAAAACAGGATGGGTCTACTGAAATTACTTTTGGTAGGCACATGCAGAGGCCTGCTTGTTCATTTATTTATGCATCACACAGAGAGGAACTTTCTGTGTCTGAGAGTTACAGCCTTTTGCATTCTCTATGTCTGTCCTTTCCCTTTTGCAGCCTCACACCAAAGAAGTATTATTTTGCTTTTCACAGTTTACCTGCAAACCACCCTCCTTTTAGCAGGTCTATTTTGAGATCTTGCTAATAATGCAGCAGAGTCATAAAAAGCCATAGCTACTGTGCTGGTCATAAGTTTGCACGCACTCATCATAGACATGAGTGTCACATTCAACGGCTCGTTTCGGGGTGGGTTGAACTGATAATTCAGTGTTAAAAACAAAACTTTGGTGCAGGTGTTTGAATTCAGTTGGACTTTTCTGTTATCCCCACAGGGTGCAAATACTTTAATCAGGTTCAAGTGTATAAAATAGTATTCAATAAATTTTAAATTTGAAAAGTTCATGCATTTCACTAACTAAATTCACTAAGTGAAACACATGTGATACAGAAATAACACCAGAGCAATAAAAACAAAAAAACATTTTTAACCCAATGAATGAAAATTATGTTTAATACCTGCTTTCAGATTGTTATTTTTAAAAGATACTTGCAGACAACAAACCTTCATTAGAACACATATCTTAATGTATTAAATGTAACTACAGAACACCCAAAAAACATATTGTTACTGTGTAAGATGAAGAGAAACTATAGTAAGATCTTTTCTTGAGGCGGTGGATTCTTCTTTGGGGATCATCCTCTAAGTCCATGGTAAAGTTCATCTTGCTTCAACTTGTCTGTAACATCTTCCACTTTATTCCTCCTGTTCACTGTCAGTATAAAAGGGGGGAATAAACGAAGAGGATAGAGCTAGGAATTTCCTGTCTGCATCACAAAAGGTTGGACAAATTATGTATGAGAAGGTGACTTTTTGCAAGGAGCGAAAGACAAGTGAAACCCATTTATGAAAAGAATCCTTTTTCATCATGCACATAATATGCAGTATATTGTGCAAGTGATCTGTGCTGTCACTGAAAGGTGATTACTATCTATTCTGCAAATAAAAAGATGGGAGAAATGGTAAGCTTTAAAGATTTTACTAAAAGGCTTCCCTGCTTCGGTTAACCTGTTCCTAGGGTTTTCAAAATCTGGTACAAGTGTCACTGGTTGTAGAACAAAGCAATGAACCAGGAATAAGTCCTGGTGGTGGTTTTTGCTGTGCTCTGATTAACACTAAGGTCAGAGGTTTGACCTGGAGATGACATCAAATCCAACTAATCTGTGCCCGACCTCCATGTTTAGTTCAGTGACCATACTAACTACTGTTAGCAAACATGCTATTGCAATACATTTTCTCCATTTTAAAATATCAAACACTGTCATACACTCACTAACGGAGACAATCCAGCATTATAAGTATGGGAAATTTAATAAGATGCAAATTGTCAGAAGAGTGGATAGTTTGCTTCTGTTTTTAAAATTTAGCCATAACTAATTTTGTCTGGATGCATGACATCCATATTATATTTTGAGGAAGAGGTTGACATTCCCACTTGGAATTCTGACTTCAAGAGATGATTGTGTTTTTTTTCCAACTTCAAATGCAAAAATGTACACATCTGAGTGAAAACACATATGATTTTATTTTTGCAACTGTACATTCTATACATTAAATACTTTAAATAGTGTTTCTGCACTTTTACTCCAGAAAGAAAAAAAGAAAGAAAGAAAAAAAAAACTTTGGATGACTGTTAGGACTGGTTCAAGGTCATAACAAATACAGGAGACCGTGCAGTGGTTCAGGTGGAGAAAATGAATATTTTATTAATGAAAACTACAACGGATTGTGAAAGTCAGTGTCAGTGGCGTAATGCAAATGCTTGAATGTGTTGCATGTGTGCGAAGGAAGTGTTGAGGTGCAAAAAACAAAGACAAACTCAAATGTGCAAAATGGAGGGGAGCTGAGGCACGGCAGCAGGGCACCACACACATCAGAGGGCAGAGTGGACACCAAGCATTTCTGCTGTGTCGAGTTTAAGAGTGGCTTGACCCAAAAGATGAAACGTAGGGATAGACTATGCTTTTGTTAGAGCACTGACTCCAGCCGCAGGTCATGGCTTTCAAATCTTTCCCAAACTATTGAACTTTCCTTCACAATGCTGTCAGGATGAAGTTTATCCATGATAGGTGTGTGCCTTTTAGAAACAAAGTTTTCCTTCCACTCAACTTTCCATTAAAATGCTAATGTACACAGCTCTGTTAACAGCCAAGAAAAGTCAACATTCTTTCCTGGTGATTGTTGGCCGGAACATGATCTTAGAATAGCATTTCTCTATTAAAAAAATATATATTTATCTTATTGGGGTTATGTGATAATAAAACTTACTGAGGTCCTCACTATTTGTAAATCATAACCTTTTCAACATTTTTGATATGAAATATCACTTTTATTACTGAAATCTTTATATTTTGGTTTATGTAGCTGTACATAATCTTATTGCAGTACTCCATAACTTTTTTCTTTTTTTTTTTTGATTTGCACATCTGTTTAAATTATTCCTCTGTGGTGGTCCACTTGGAGCACTTGCTACTCACCGAGATGGTACTTGAACCAGTGACTTATTCAGCCCTTGAGCAGCGTGCTCCAGAATTTTAATTGAGAAATGCAAATCTAACTTCTTCCATTCTGTGGCTGACCCCCCGCTGCCGGGGCGTGGTTTCTGCGAGAGGGTGGGAGCAAACGCCACGCTCGTAAGTTTTCAAACTGGCCAAAGTAAAAACAAGGAAATAACCTTGGAAGAGAGAGAGAGAGAAAAAAAAAACAGGATCGGAAGTACGTCTACTGGGATAACAACAGGACGCAGTCATTTATTAGAGATAACTGAACGAGTTTATTTGAACGAACGCGCAGATTTTCTTGGACTCGTTGCTAGAAATTAGATGGATAAATTAGGAGACTGTGTCAGGTCGCATAGTTGGAGGGTTTTGAGTCTGTGTTACAATTTTATAAATCTGATGGGTTATGACAGAGCACAAAGCCGTGCATCTGCTTCGTCTAGAGCGCCCGCCCCATTGAGGCTTTCTGCGGAGCGATGGTGAGAGATTGATTATAGTCTCCGGGATTTACCGTGGAAAAAAGCCAGAGAAAGAGCTGCTCTCCGATCAGCGAAGAGGACTTATCCCAGACTCCTTCGCACTCCCTACATCCCTCAAGACGCTCTTTGAGTCTTTTTATTTTTTGGATCAGGTATCCAAAATACGCACAAGTCACGCCGGACTTCTTTTTTATATCATTATTCCAAGCAAGCTGCCTGTGTGTATGCGTGTGTGTGTGCGTGTGTGTGTGTGTGCGGGGGTCGCCTCCGCAGTCTCGGATGCGTAGTAAGCGGGGGAGTGGGTTGGGTCGCCTTGGAGCCAGGCACACGCACACGTCGTCAGCGATGAAAAGCGTATAGGTGAGGGTGAGGGCGAGGGGAATACGCGTCACCAGAAGCTCGTGTGTTGTTGGGGGGAGAAAGTCGCACACCGGACTCGCCGGCTCTGGATTATAGACTCTGCCGTCCAGACACCCCCCTCAGCTGATTCTTCTGGGATCCGTACACCTTTCTTCATCTCTCTGATCCAGGATCAGCGATAGTGGCTACGCTGCCTCGACCGTTGCATACTCATCTAAAGAAAAAAAAAAAAAAAAGAGGGCGAATTGGTGGTGATTCCGCAGACCAACACATACAATGGCAACCGGTGCGCTCCTGCTTGCCTGTGCGCTGCTTGGTAAGTCCGATCACTAAAGAAAAAAAGAAAAAAAAAGAAAGAAAAGCTTTGATCTTGTTACCATTCTGTGATTTTTTTTTTGTATCCTTTTTACGACACCTGTATGAGACACGATAAAGGGTGACGGTAGTCATGATGAATCAGGTACCAGCAGAGATCACATCTATGATCACTGCATTAAAACAGATGTCTCAGAACAGCTGTGTCTCTGTGTGAAGTAGGTTAATGTCATGTGGACTTTAGTCACACATTAAGCCGGTATATTGTTTGATCGCTGATTTTAAAGGCTGGTCATTTAGAGATGGGTGACGGTGGTCATGATGAATCAGGTACTGCTTTAAAAAAATAAATAAGGTAGACACACAATCACATAATCCATCTGAGAGTCTGAGCAAATGTTTACAGGTGTAGTGCCTTGTGAAGGTTTTGTCACAACCCCAAATGTAACTACATTTTATTGGGGTTTTGAAAAAACTATCCCCTGTAAACACTATCTTCATGCTGGAACATTGTAGTGGCAGCACAAAGATATAGGGATGTCTTTCTTTACCAAAGACCGGAAAGCTGGTCATAGTTGGTTTGATGATGAATGGGGCTGCAAAAGACTTCAGACTGAGGCAGCATGGGCAAATGGTCATTGAAACATGGTAGAGGGAGAATCATGATAAGGTTATTACAGTATTCTTTTCTTAAGGAGGATGGCGAGATGGGAGTTGGTATATACAGGGTGGCCCTGGATGAAAACCCCTTAGTCTTCAAAAGACTTAAGACAACCCTGAACATACAGTCAGAACCTCAAAGGACTGGCGTAGATCAAAGCACGTGTTCAAGCAATCCGGTCGAAGTCAAGACCTAAATGTAATTTGAGACGCTACTCAAAAGTTAAAAGGTGAGTTTGGCAGATCAGGTGTTCCCCATCCAATACGACTTTGATTTTGCTATTTTGCAGATAAAATTGTCAAAAATGCGGTCTTTAGATGTGCAAAGCTGATGAAGACATGGCCCAAAAGACTGACAGCTCTTTTTGCTGCGGAATGTAGTTTTACAAAGTTTAGAGGCTGAATACAAATACAATTTACACTTTCCAAAACAATCAATACTTTAATTTAACTTAAACATTTTGCTCTTCTATCGCATAAAATCATCCAAAATTGTATTGAAGTTTGGGATTGTGAAGTCCAATCAGTATTTTGCAAAGCATTGTCCACAATTCCCATGTGTTCTGTTTCCAATTACCATTTTTCTGTAATTTATTGAATTTCATGGACAAATACAGGGTTGAAGCGTGAGCATCCCGGTGACACACACCCAGAAGCGCACACACAGAAGCAGTGACAGTCACACAGGCGTGACTCCCCGACACACTCACGCATGCACGCACACACACACGCACACACACACACAACACAGCCTCTCTTCTTGCCGTACATCCTGTGTGTGAGCTGTCCCAAACAAACACCAGATGGCTTTTCTGTTCCTGGATGGGGTGGCCTGTCAGCGCTGCTGGGGGGTGGTGGACAGAGATTGGGGGTGGGAGTGGAAGCTGGCCCTCTGGAGGCCCCCACTCAGCCAAGAGGATTACCAGGCTGTGCCTCGCCTCAAGTCTCCCTTTTAGCATGTCAAGTCACTTTCACTGGGGTGGGGTGGAGAAAGGGGGAGCGACAGAAAGTTGTTTTTCTTTTGTTTAAGTGCAAATATCTGTTGGTCCTAATAGAGATGCGTCTCTCTTTTACACTAAGCACTAAAGGATTGTGTCAGATGTTTTGAAGTGAGGGTGTGTTAAAAGGTTATATGCAGTTTATGTCTCACCTGCAGTGGATAACTCACTTAGTGTTCTCATTTGGTGTAAATCCAGATTTGTTGGTCCCAAAGGCAGAGGCTAACGACTACTCAGAGAGTGGCCAGGACCAAAGCGGACCTCTCTTGTCTTAAAACAACTCCAGTCTCAAAAACGTCAGAGGGGTTTATGTGAAAGCTACTTTATGAACCTTTAAACTGTCATAAATAGATTGAATGGCAGGAACACCATTCTTGGTAAACCTACCAAGAATGGAACATTTAAAAACGTTGTAGGTCGGAATAAGTGCATGATATCAAAGTAAGGAAGCATAAAAAATTTAAATATGATCCCAGTTAAAGTGAGGTGGTATTGTTTTGAGTTTCATTCTGTTTTCTGTTAGACTGTTCCTGGATACTTTATGTGTTTTTGACAGGAATACCATTGGTGGTTCACCCCCTCCTCCTTCAAAGTATTTTGTGTTAAGAAATAATCAGCTTCTTAAGAAAGAACCATGCAATGCATTCATGACAACAGAATAAAGATTCATAAGATATCATTTGCAAAAAAAAAAAAAAAAAAAAAAAAAACATCTTTAAGACTGAAATTGCTAAAATCAATATAAGTCTGTCATATTTTAGGCCCTCTTGGACTTGCCATTGGTATTAGCCTCCAGGACCAATAGATTTATACTGCATGAAATAACAGAGATAAGGTATTATGCTTTTAGGTTTTTAATAGAATCTATTTAAGAAAAATCTGAACTATTCCTTTAATGTTTCATTCTTATGAATCCTTGAGCTAGTCTGAGATGTAGGAGAGTATGGAGAGTTGGATGAAGATGAATTTGATTAATGTGATGTATGGTTTTCATTACCACACTGTTCTCGTCCCAACCTCTGACAGGCGACTGAGATGTGTCTCATCATTATAGATCCAAATCTGCTTTAGTTACTCTAAATTTAGATTTTCTCAATACAACTTTGAAAATGTTTTGGTAATGTCGGCTACAAAGAACAATTTTTTGTTTGTTTACATATTACGCATCAGTTACACAGAGGAAATAAAGTGGGGAAGGAATCAAATAGATTCTGGTCACTTTGCCAACTTTGCTGTTTTGTACCTGCCTGGTTTTGGGTGTTTCCTATTCAGCTTTTTTTTTTTTTCTTTTTTTTTTTACCAAATTGAGTCGTCTGTTGTGAAATATTTTGTAATAGACGATGCTTCAGTTTGTACCCACAAGGTTGATGTTTCACATCTGCTATGACAACCATTGATGTAAGATATTTTCTATATTCTACTCATAGCCTCCTGCCAGCAGAAAGAAAAGTCGCTTTGGTTTCCACAGATCATAAAAATCAACTGGCCGAATACCCCGAATAAATGTACTTATAGTACTAAGTTTTTTAGAAAACTATATACTTTTACACTTAAACAGAGAATTTGATCATTTCCACAATTACTGCTCTCCTGTAGAAAACAAGCACAAATGCTACTTGCTTTACAGATTGTTGTTGGAGTTGAGACCGACTTGTGGGTCATAAAACACCAACCATGGGGTGTTTAAATGATCTCCAGAAGTCAAAGTGATTTCACTAATGATTGCTCATGGAAGCAACTGGAATAAATACCTTTAAAGTAGTATCCTGGGTTTGACTTATTGGCAAGATATGCATGTTTCAGCTAGAGATCATCAGGGTCTTAGTCTTGCTGCAGTCCAGCTATAGCACCGCTCACTGCTTTTCCTTCACTAAAAATATAAAGAATTCTTTGCAATAAATTGCCATGTCATTTTTTTTCTTCCATCTTCCAAGCACTGCATGCACACGGTTCTAAGAGTTATGTACCAAAGTCTTTATGTGTGTGATCAGCTGCCTGTTCTTTTGCCACCCGTCAGGCAACCCAAATGTTTGTGCTTGAATTTTGTTTGTTCAGAATGAATAAAATAAAGGCTCTTGGCGGCTGCGTTCGTCGAAAACAGTATCCATCATCGTTAGACCTGGAGGTGTCACCTGCAATTTTCTAGTTTTTATTTGTTTATTTTTTTGCAGGTAAATCTTATTTTTTGCGTTATTTGTGCTGCTGAGCTTGCAACCAGGTGCGAGCAAGTGAGAGCGCATGCATGCATTTCTGTTTATTTGTGGCAGAGGGGCGTGTGGTATAAGGCACATAAAAAGAGTCGCCTAAAGGAACGAATGGTTATTAGTTTTACAAACAGGATGTCTTCCCTTTCCCCCCGCAGAGAGTGAGAGAGATGTCACGCTTTCTCTGTGCTGTAACTGTGTGTCTTTTGTGTGAGAGTGGGGCTTGAAATGGGAAGCCAAACCCAAAGTCCCAGTTTATTTAACTAAATTGAAAGTTTAAGATGTGTGTGGCTGACTGCTTTAACTGTTAAAGGCATCAGTGCTTTCCATTTACTTGGCTGACAAGAGAGCAGCCAGAAGTTCTCTAAGTTCTGGTAGACTGCTGTTGGTTCTGAATATCAGCTGGTCTGAGGACAGCTTCACCTTATACAGATTAAGGATTTTGCAGATTACTTCTGACAACATGCACTTTTTTTTCCCTTACTGGCACTATAATGGTGTGCCAGCCCAGATATGCCAACTTTTAGGACAAGGTTTACTTACTGGCTTGGATTGAGAAGGTTGGTTGTGGATACTTATAAGAGAATAAAACATTTTTCACACAGCTGGTGAAGCTGGTAATATGCAAGAGAATCATAAGCACAGTATTTCTATGCAGCAAAAAATCTTGCGGATAGCATCATATTTACATCTCAATTTTCAGCCAGTCAGGGTGATGGATTGTTTATAAAGCATGGATGTAGATATGGGGTCTGAAATTGTTCAAGCCAGGATACATTTGAAGTGAAGTGCCTCTCCTGAACTCGGAGGGACCTGGAATAGCATGTGAGCTATGGGTCTGTTTTATTTTGATCTTCATTAAGCACAGTTACTTGTTGACACAAATAAGGAGTATCTTATTTGTGTCAATAAATATTCCAATGCCATGGCGGCAACCCAATGCATTTAGCCATGTAGATGTTGTGAAGATGACTTGCAGAAGTTCAAAGCGAGCATCATGAAATAAAAAAAATAAAAAAATAACGTTGGATCTAAGTCTCTTTGAACGTGGGATTGTTTTTGGTACTAGACGGCCTGGTCTGAATATTTCAGAAACTGCTGATCTACGAAGATTTTCCACACACTGCCATCTTTCTGGTTTATACAACATGGTCAAAAAACTAGTCTCCGGTGATTGTGTGGATGAAAATGTGTTGTAAATGTCACCAGTCAGAGAAGGATGGTCAGACTGATTTGAGATATAGAAAAAGCAACAGTACCTCAAGTAACCCATTACATTAGTGTATGTGGAATACCACCTCTGAACAGAGCAACACTTGAGTCATGTCAGGTATAGTGAGTGACCCCGTGCCAATCCTGGTACCTAAGAACTTGAAACAGAAGCTACAATTAACAGAAGCTCACCAAAATTAGACAATAATGGACTGGAAAAAAAAAAAAAAAGGTTTTCTGTGCTAGTGAGTTTCAAATTCAGGCTCTCCACGTTCAAATGATGGGGTCAGAATTTGACACAAAAGCACCGGCCTAACCTGCCCAGCAATAACTGCAGCTTGGTGGTGGGAGCATGATGATGTGTAACATATTTTCTTGACATATTTGGAACACCTCTGTACCAATTGTCCATCATTCAAACTCCACTGCTTACTTTAGTTTTGTTGCTGACTATATCCATCTCTTTATGACCGCAGTGTCAGCAGGATAACGCACCATGCCACAAACGTGAAAGCACCTCATACTGGTTTCTTGAACATGACAATGAATTCACTGAACCTTCCGTAGTCACCAGATCTCATTCCAACAGAGCATCGTTGAGATGAGGTTGGCATGGGAGAGACACATCATGAATGTGCAGCTGAGAAATCTGCTGCAACTGCATGATGCTGTGGAGTCGGTATGGATGAAAAGAGGCAAAATCTGGTCCAACGTGGAGCTAGAAATGTGAACTTAATAAAATGGCTGTTAGGATTAAGGCGTAGTTGACACCACATTATGTAACTTTTTTTTTTCGTCCGTATGTCTTTGCTTGTGTTTTTAAGTTTCTGTTCCTCATCTAAGAAAATGCCATCCCTTGTAAGTTGTATTAGCACAAAGTGTTGATAATGTTACAATTATAAATTGTTTGTGGGCACATGGGCTAAAAAACAACAACAAAAAAAAAAAACATGAAACAATCAAGATTGCTACAATATTGTTCAGATTCACTATATAAACTCTCATGCTATGCTGATCTTGTAAAAGCAAGACGCTTCTTCTATGCCATTTTCTTCGTACACAGGCTCTGGGCTCTCAGCTGTTGAGAAATGATTGCTTACTGGAGGCGTGGCTTTTACCCAATTGCTAACGTCTGCCCGTGAAGTTTGTAATGTGTTATTTTGATGCTATGAAGCTTACTGGAAATTGCCTGCAGAACAAGGCGGCTGTTGATGTTAATTCAATATTCGGAAGCGTGACCTGAACGACTTTGTTCACTGCCATTGCTAAAACTATTAACAGACTTTAATTCTGAAAGAACGCAGAAAATCAATGTCATCGTTCACAACTTCTTCTGTTTGCTGATTGGCCCAGTAAAAAATCTGCCAGAGACAATCCAAGTCAAGGGGAGAAAGCGGAGAAAGCCAGCCTGTGCTAGAAGCGAGAGGAAGGCAAAGGCCAGGCTGCACACATCCTGAACCAAAGCACAATGTGGTGGAACTGTGTGCACAAATGCTCATTCCTGTGATGTACGTTTATAACATGTTTTCAGACCCAATGCAGGAAGAAAGACACTGTTTTAAACAATAGTGTTGCTCAGCTACATGAATGCTTAGCATTTTAAGACAAGTTCTGAGAAATGTCAACAAGACTTTCTGCTTACCAAGATCATTTTTAATAGCTTCACTTCTTCCACAAAGCTGTTTGGTTCATGGTATCTACTGTCGCAATTTATGGCAGCTGAGTGAAGGACCTCGGAATAACCTTGGTTCCTGGAAAAGGTTTCTGCAGTCAAAACACACCTATAGTGTTGGATCGTGTACTAGCCAAGACAGTTGGGCAGATTAAGGCAAAATGTTGGCACGTTCAGCTGCGCTGTGGCAGTGACTTGGGCTCTTTGGTAGGTGTTGCATTTGGTTGCATTGCATTAGAGCAGCAAGGTTATTATTGGAGGGTATTTTTGATTCGTTATGCTTTTTCACCAAAAGTATATGTCTGATCCAATATTAGCAGAACTGCGATCAAGCTACGAAGTGTATATATAAGTAAAGCAATGCATGGCATAGAGAAATTGTTCTTAAATTATATTTCTCCTTCTAATTCAACACCTCAGGTTATTATTGTGAGGATTCTTACTAAGCTGGACATACTGTAGAATATTCAATGTGGATTCAGTTTTATCAAACAAATTCTAACATTTTCAGATAATACACAAGGACATGACATTGGAATTATCTACGTTTTAGTAGCAGGGATGACTAACCAAGTAAATCCTCAGTGAAATGTGAATATTTTCCTCTTAAGTCTTCCCTATGGTTAGACAAACAACTTTCCATGCATGATAGAAAAACAAACCTTTACAACGTAGTAGAGCTTCCTACTCTGGTTGCCAGATTTTAAATAGTTTCAACTTTTAAGATGGGGATCAGTGTGAGCGTACGGTTGGCACGTTTAAACACATTTAGACACAGCGAGCTAAATTTATCCACATGAATCCTAACATGTCCTTGTCAGCAAGAAATTTTCTTGTTGATAGCCAATACGTCACAAGAACCAAAATGCAGAACTTTCAGACAGTCTTCACAGGACTTTCTCTCTGCCACACACCCACCTCATATTTCTTGGAGACCATGCAAGAAGAAAATTCTGCCTGGAATAACAAGCTGCAAGAACTCCCAAACCAGGGCTGCAGGAAAAGAAGAATGTCTGCTGCCCTGAGATAGAGAGAACAATTTCTCTCTTCTTATGGAGTGTGTTTTGGCCTTCATATTAGATCAGAGAGACCTAGCAGTCCATATCTTTTTCACACATTTAAAAAAAAAAAAAAAAAAAAAAACGGAACTGCATATTTTGAAAGGAAATTTGCCTCGTGACTTTGTGCAATGTTTGAAACCAAATTGGATTCATACAAACTCCGGAATTTGCATTGGAATTCTTTCTTTTATTCAAAAACATTATGCATCTTTAAAGACTGGATTGATTATAACATGTGAGGGCCTTTCTTTAATGTGCATTTCATGTGTATTTAATAGCTGGTTTCAAGTCAGAGAAGATGCTGAAACAGGAGCTACGTTACAGGGCTATTGAGTGACTGTAAAAATGGAAAGTTATGAGTAGTTGTAATGCCAGCAAACTTTGAGCAAATCAGCAAGGTGTAAAGCCAGTGCTACATAATTGGCGCAATTAAAAACATGGCGGTAGTTAAAAGCTCATTTTCAACCTAGGCATAACTAGCTGCTGTCTATTGCTCTGTGTTTATGTGTACTCTTCCTAAACATTTTTACTGTGTAGTAAGTTATGACACTTGAAGCCACTCAAGCATACATTAATTTTTTTTTTTATGTCTTTCTCTGGCAAATGCCACAAATTTTTAAGAGGGCTTTTGTTTGAACAATAACATTTCTTGTCAGGAAAGCTCATTAAATTAGTACATTTCCTAATGTGAAGCAAGTTTATAATTAAAACTGAAAGTGAATAAAAACCAGTCGCATTTGGTTTAATTATCTGCTGCACAGAACTGGTACTGTGAGCATTAGTTTTAGAGAGAGGTAACAATGGATGACAGGAGCTCTATGTTAAAAGAGATGGCATAAAAACAAGTTTTGACATGAACCGTTCTTAAAAAAAAAAAAAAAAATCTCAAACTTGTGAACATTTCGCTTTTTGTCATGTTGCAACCAGAATGTAATTTATATATGATGGCCCAACCTAAAGTAGTGCATAATTGTGCATATTTCTAGAGAACGACAACTGAAAGGTCTGACGGGCATCAGCCCAACTAAATCGATACTTTGCAGAACCACTTTTAAGTGCCATTACAGTTGCAAGCTTTTGATGGAAAATCTGTCAGCTTTATAATTCCAAAGACTGATTTTTTTTTTTTTTTTTTTTTTTTTTTTTCAAAATTGCTCAGCTATCGTCTCAAATGGATTAGATTAAGTTCTGGACTTTGACTACTGGGGTATTGTTACACATACATATGCTTTAATCAAAACCTTTTTGAGGTTCTTGTTATTTTCTGCTACTGCAGCTTCCATCAACTCTGAGTTGCTTACTGTTGTCTGTCTGAAAAATACCATCCCCTTAGCATGTGTGCTGGGTTTCTCTATGGGGATGAGCAATTTAAGTGTTTTTTGCTATAGATAATAAGTTGCATGTTGGCCAAAATGTTCAAATCTGATCGTTTTTGAGCATCTTCTCCTAAATGTTTCCTGTTTCCGGCTGCTTTCACCCATTGGCTTTCTTCTCTAATTGACGCCCTCCTTCCTCAGCCTGTCAGTTTAGTTGGATGACTAGACGTTGGTCTTTGCCATATTCTTTCCACTTTCAAATGGAAACAGTATGGCAGGTCGGTGCTCCAAGATATTTGAAAGTTGAGTTTTTGTTTTACGAGATAACCCTTCTACCTTATAAAGATTTCTCAGCACTTTATCCCTGACCTGTTTGCTTTGTTCCTCGGTTTGTATGATGCCTTTTGATCACTAATGTTCTCTAACAAACCGTTGAGGACTTCATAGACCAGCTGTGTTTACACTGAGATTAAATTACACATAGGTAAACTCTACTGTTATTTACTAATAAGGTGACTCATAAGGTTGTTTGTCACACGTTTTCAGATGAAAGGAAACTGAATAGAGATTTTTGTTTTATGAGAGTCAAGAATAATTTTCCTTCCTCTTATTGTGTGTAATGTAAAAATCACACAAAATACTTTTGAGTTTGTGGTTGTAATGATACAAAACATAAAAAAAACTAGTTTAATCTCAGGTTTTGTTCAACCTTTTACCGGCCATTTGTTGGTAGTTGCTGAATTATTTAAACCTGCTTTTAAGGTCCAACATCCGAGGTGCCACTCCCCGACGTTACTCTGTTCCAAATGAGAGGGACAGCTGGAGGCGTCCCGCCCAAAAATTACACACATTCTACATGTGGTCAAGCCAGCGTGTCCTCTTATTGGGTCAACTTTTAAAACTCTTCCAATGTGTTTCTTGTTTATTTGCTTTTTTCAAGTTTGACATTTGCATGAGATATTGCAGTCTACACAATATCAGAACATAACAACTCACCGTCTAGGTGTTTGCGTCTGTTCTGTGTTCTGTATATGGCTTGGGAAATCTTTGGTGCGTGTTCTCTGAGATTTGCTGGTTGTTGTCATGAGAATCCAAGGCAGTGCTTCTTGGCTGTCAGGGGAATCATGGCCTCGTGCAGCTTGCTCTCTGATTATTGCTCCGTGTGCTTTCCTTGTTATTTTTCTGTCTTCTATATGTCGTAGTTGCACACATGCTGGTTTGCAAAATAAACACCAGCCTTTGTATACCCTCATGACAACATCCCCTTTGTGCTATTGTTTTTTATCATATCATACCACTTGTTGACTCAACTGACAAAGGACAATAGGAAAGTAGAAACAAGGCTGTCAGCTCATAAAAAAAAAGTTTTTAATAAACAGCTGTTAGAGTTGGTACGTATTAAAAGCACAACCCTCTTTGTCAATATCTATCCGTGCCAATCATGTACGCATCAATAGGACTTTATCAGTTGGGTTTGATTGCAGTAATGGGGGGTTTCATTTTGTGCAAGGTTTTTTTTTTTTTTTTTTTGCTTCAGGTACACCTTCAGGCACATACTAGTTAGTGTCAAATAGCCACAGGGCGAGTAACTGGCATGTACTACAGGCTTCACAGTCTGCTACTGAAACTCACACCGAGTTACTGGTTTTACTGGTGAATTCTCCAATCAGGCTCCAACGTCTCGCTGTCTCCTTTTCAAGCTAAAAGCTCAGTAACCTGTTGTTCCGTTGTCGCTTCAGAAGAGATGAAGCCATTTGTTCTTCTTTAGTTGGAACTGATTGAACTAAAGTTAGCTATGAGTAATCACAGTGTCTTCTCAAGCATACAGTGTCTGCTTTTTAAATGATGATCTTCCCCTGTGACCCAGATTTGAGATGTGGTCTCTCTCTCTCTTTCTCCCCCTCACATGGAGAAGATGATTGACTGACGAGAAACAAAAGGCTGGTTTTAACCATGAGCCCTCCACTGTTTTTCCTTTAGGGACATATTTTCCCAGAATCTTGTATTTTACCCTGGTTGTTTCTTGTGTGCGGTTTTATTGTAGTTTCCATAATAAAGCCACATGCTTAAATATTGCAAGAATTTTGACCTAATTATTATGACATTTTGTCGTAACAATTTCCAAATGTTCTACATTTGAGTTCTTGTGAAGAGTGATATTTACTGAGTCATCAAGAACTTTGTTTATGTTCTTGGCAAATCGAGTGAAGGAAACCATTTCTCATTCTCTTTTTTTTGTGTTTTTTCTTTTTTTTTGCTGTGTATGTCTTGAGTTGGCATAGTAAGTTTGTTACATTTACAGCATTCCTGTTAAAAAAGGTGACTGTTTAATTTATCATGTGTGTATATGCATATCAAGTCAACAGGGAATGCTCCCCCCTACTGAGTCCCCCCAAACACACAATGTAATAGCTGTAAGAAAACACTGTTGGTTCATACTGTGGACAGTATTTCACATGTTTTCATCATATTGACTGCATTTGTTACTCTCTTGTTGTAAATCTAAAATATTTAGATTAAAACACAGTTTGGGATTTGAAAACCCATTATTCTGTTTGTGTTAACGCATCAAATAGAACCTTTCCAAGGCTTTTTTTTTTTTTTTTGGCATTTTGGCCATGTTTGATTGAGAAAAGTCTGTCTGCTTCTAAGCACAGAGCCAGAGAGTTGGAAGTAAAATATTCAAAAGTCCCTTCCTTCATGAAACCCTGCCTAAAAGCTGATTGTAAATAAAAAGAACAACCTTCACTGGTGGGGTATTTTATCCTGACGGATGCAGTGGAAATGCATCCTGGCCTAAGTTTTTGAAGGAGACATCCGGCCTGCTGCAGTAGTTTAGTAAGAAGATACTGCCGGACACAGAACAGGGGCAGCTTCTGCTTTGTATCTCATTTGAATCTACTCCCTGACGTCTGTTTAACCGTCTGGTCTTTACACTCCTCCACAGATTCACAGAATCTCGCTGCTGAGCCGGCTCATCTCTTCAGATTATATCTCGCGTGTTTCCGATAACAAACCCCAAAACAGCCTTCTAGCTATTAGTGAACTGGTTTGTTCTTTTTGGGCTGATTTGCATGGTTCTCTGCCTCGTGCACGTTAAAGGCACTCCAGCTGCCTCCCTCCTCTGCAGTGAATAACCCCTGACCTCCCTCCCCCACTGTTTTTTTTTTTTAAACAATGCAGGGCCCATCCCACCCATTCTTCAAAGAGCACTAATTAGAAACTGATAGTAAGTTTGATGCAAACTAGATGGTTTATCCACCTTAAACGGGAGCTTTTGTGTTTAATAGTCACGTTTATCTCCAACCTTCTCAAGATTTAAAGATTAAAGCAAACCCCCCCCTCTCTTCTCCTTTGGGAATTTGTCTGCTCCTCCTCCTTTTTTTTTTTTTTTTTACCTTTATGTGGTGGGAGCAATGATGGTGGCTGGCTGGAGAGAGGACTCCACTTCACTCCTCCACACCAACACACAAACACAGAGCTCTGCATGCAGCTACACTCTCTCTGCTCCCCGCTTGATCCTACACCCAAGCAGATCCCACGCTGGTGGGATGCACACCAAGCGCCGTAACTATGGCTACGGCTCCCAGCACACACACACACACATGCACACGCACACACACACACTGCCGATCCAGGAGCGGTGACAAACGCTCAGCCTGGCGTTTCCCATTTAGTCTGTGCACCTAACTTTCTGTCAACAACAAAAATCTCTTGGCTCTCTTTGTGTTTTCCAAAACTATCCCTTTTTCCGCTTCACTCCTCCAACCCTAAAAAAAAGGTGGATGCATTTGTGTGTGCATCCTTATTTTGCATTCATGAATGCGTGTTTTTACCCAGCTTGTTTCTTTGACAGCCGGGGAGGCAAATGACAGACAAAAGCAGAAAAAGTCTGTTTGAAGTAGACTAATTAATACTTAATTACTTTTGTCTTCCAATCTGAGGCCTTACGTACAAATGCCGTGGCTGAAAGCGGGTTGCCAATCATGCAAAAACTAGCAACTGTACATTAAGTAGATGCAGCTGTCAGACATAATTGTACACAAGCCTGAGATGGATAATGACTGAACATAGCTGCGTCTCAGCTTGGTCTTGCTTGCCTTTATTAGAATAATTTATTCACATGGATTAATTTTGGTGGTTAATTCTTTAGCTCAAAACTTTTGTTTAGGATAGATGTGGGACTGGCGTGAGTATTCAAGCAGACCAAATACGGGGGAAGTGTGTGAGGTCAGGATGATTATTGGGGGAAGGGGTGTTTGGAGGTTAGTAGGGTAGCAGGTGTCCACAAAGAGTTAATGGACTAAGTGCTGGGAGTATAGCTGGAGGCTGTTAATGTACTCGAAAAGTGTGTGTGTGTGTGTGCCCGCGTGTATCAGTGTGTGTATGTGTAAAAGGGCTGATATGAATGGATCAGCCCTTCATAAAACCAAAACTGGTGTTGCCAGCTTTCTAGCTATTAGCGAGTCATTAAAACTGTTTTATTTTACCAGTTCTAATAACTAATCTCCGGTTAGTATTTGACACTAACAAGTGAAAACCATGAGAAAAAGCATTGTGTACATTTAAATAAAAAAAAAAGGATGCTAGGTGCTTCTATTTAAAAAAATAAAATAAAATATGTACAGTTTCATTTTATTTAATATGTAAACTTAAACAAAAGTAGGAAATAATTACCTGCTAAAGTTAGCATTCTTAAGAAAACCTGTTCGTTTAATTAAACTGATATTAGATAGGTAATTAGATGAAGTTTGTTCTTTAGTAGCCTAACAGACATGCTGGGTGTAGCTTACCAAACTGTAAAATGTTGCCTTGACAGGCATACATCACCATTTTACAACTTTTTTCTTTTCAACTGTGTCCAGGTGCTCTGTGAATGCAGGAGCTTAGAGATGCAACAAAAGAGCACCCTGCAGAGGGATTTAAAAGAGCTCTGTAGAGAGCCCAGTCTGCATGTAATTTACTACCACGGCCAATGACTGCTGGTGACAAAAGCTGTAGCTTAAAACGCAAAAAATCTGATGCTAATTAAATAAACAACATTGTTTATTCTATGACTCTCTCTTCCACTGTCAATCTAATGCTCATGGATGTCAACGCTCCCATTTTTTTCACATATGCCAGAAACATTTTTATGCAGGTGTCACTTTTCTCCATGGAATCAGTATGTGTTTTACTCGTGGGGGTTTAACAGCCCGACAGCAGCGCAGCTGTCAAAATGGCACTCATCGGACACAGTCTGTCAAACCTCTCCAACTTTATAAGGCCGTCCACGGTTTCGTCACAGCAAGATGTTGCTCAGCCATAAAAAGTCACTTCAAGCTAATGCTACACATGCTGTGGTTCAGAGGAAACTCAGACTACCAAAGCAGCACGGGCAGTCAAATGTTTCCCCGCGGGTGTCTGAGCCTCGTTTGGCCTCGGAGAAACATTGTTACATTTTCCGACCTGATAAAAATGTATGCTAATAAGTAACACCTAGTGCTGCCTGGATGTTCATGCATCAATGTCATAATCCTAAGGCGAGACGATTTTCCCATGGAGAATCAGCCATCCCCGTAAAAAAATGTTTTCTGTTTGATAAACAGTGGTAAGACAGACTGCGATTCATCGATGTTTACTTTAGAATATATTTACGTTTTTTTCACATCTGAAAACATTTCCAAACACCCACATTTGCCTTGTTGCATAAATGTGAAATTTTGAAGCAGTTTAAGACTTTGCTTTACCTTACTCCTGGAAGTCGACCCTTGACTCCAGACATAACTGCTGGTTTTAAGCACTGACCTAAACAAAACCATGTTGCATAAACAGTCCTTCGGTTCATCACACCCTGTATTAAATATACAACTCTGTTATGTTCTTGAGTACATACCGAGCTCCCAGAAAGCCTGTCTGTTTTATCATTGAATAAATTTCCGTTGGAGCCAGAGAGGTGCTCTTCTTAACTAGCAAGCTGCTGCTTCTCAGTCACTCACTCTTTTTTTTTTTTTTTTTTTTAATTATTCATTGACAATATGGTTAGTAAGGAGCTGACTTGACACATACTTTTTAGATTTTAATGAAATTTATATGACAAGATGTTTTTCTTGCTGTGCCACATTTGACTGTGGTGCAGCAGACGAGCTTCAGCTCTGCCCAGACTCTCCCTGTTGACTTCTGCTGCAGTGCTCCGAAGCTAAATGGCACAGTCGTGCACAGTATTTCCAACTGCGTTCCAGAGCAAGCTTGCATACTTTGTAATATTTCCATGTTGAAGGGCAGATTAATAAAGCAACATGTGGCATTTGATAAATGGTTGCTTTGCAGGATGAGCAAGAGAAAAACTAATGAATGTTGATCGGAATTGTGCTCAGGCTGTTATTTGAATGGATCAGAGGAATCATTGCGTGCTTATTAAATCTGATTCCAAAGGCTGCTGTTTTTTTCTGTGGTCAAACAGGAAGGCAAAGCAGCTGAGGGTGTGGGAGGGAGGATAAAGAGTCAGCTGTTGAACAGAGGAGGAGTGATGTGATCTGACCTAAGCAATTAACACAAAAGAAAAAAAAATGATAAAAAGCATAAGAATAAAAATGGAGTGAATATGAATTGTCCCAAACTGGGCATAAAAGGCATTACGGTAAGTGGCCTTTTTGTGGCAATGACTGCTAATGGATAGTGTTTAGTAAAACCCAAACACAGACATGTGACTTAGCACTGAAAACTCCCCTTTGCTTCCATCCTGGGTGCACCAGCTGTTATGAGCAACAGTGCAGGTGGGGTCATGACTGCTGTGGCCCAGGGGAGCCATAAATCAGAACTGGTTAGCATAGTGAGAGCAGAAGCGAGTATGACCGAGGTGGAAGTCACAGCGGGAGTTCAATTTCAGGCAAGCTTTTGAGGCCTGGATTTGACTGACAGAATGTAAGCATTTGGCATAGACCTGTTTGCAGTGAGAGTCTGTTTAGCAGAGAAATGTGCCTCCTGGTTTTTAAAAAAAATGTAAGGCCTTTATGTATCTCTCTGTCCATGGCCTTGAGCTGCCTGGACCTCACCGAAAGGCATGCCTCCTATTCAGGCTGTTTTTGGTTGAGCCAAATTAAAGTGTTTCACTTACAGACATACTAAACTTCAGTCTCACAGAGAACTTTAATGTTAAAATGGAGAAAACAGCAAATCTGTCCACCTGACATTTCCTAAAAGTTGGACAATATCGGGTTTTTTTGTACTCATGATTTCACTAGTAACGTATTCTTGGAGTCTCCCTTTGAATTGAACTAATAATTTTGCTCTCAGCGTGCAGAATTGGCACAATCTCAAAAGTCTAAGATGCACACAGACATCTGTAGAAAGTTGCAGTGGACACTAGCAGGTAGGTAAAAAAGGCATAGTGAAATTTATGTCTTGAAGCCTTTACAATAAGTAGACTGGAAGCCATAAATTAGGCTTTCAAAAAACAGCTCTAGTTCATCTGCTTTTTTTGTGAAGGAGGAACTCCTCTATCTGTTAAACATGGAAGTGGTGATGGCTGAGCTAGTTTTTGGAATGAAGGTAAGTAGCACCAGCTAATACCGAAGAAAGTCTGCTTTTAACAGTGAAAAGACATACAACACATGCAACAGTAGGTAAGAGTCACAAAAAAATGTAAGTAAAAACAACTAGATATTGAAAAAAAAAAAAAAACCTGCAATGGGTTCCTTCACTGATTCACCTTTTCGGACCTTTCATTATTATTTTTATTATTATTATTATTATTATTGTTTTTTCAGATACAAAAATTGAGCTAGTTGTCATGGCTTGTCAACCATGCATCAATTAGTTCCCACCAGGGACATGTTTTGTGTTTGCTTTGACAAGTGATGATCTATCGATCTAGAGAAAATGAGATTCTCACTATTTTGTGAGAAGCATTGTACACTAGCTGGGGGTCACTCAGAGTTATATTGGTTTAATTAGAGATCCAAATCAGTCACATTATATAAGCCATCTGGTTGAAATGGAAATGAGAACCAAGTCAATTTGAAATAAATGTTTCACAAAGTTTTTCAAAGCGCTATACAACTAAGTGAAATCATGGTTTGATTTGATCATTTGTATGGATCTCCATAACTAAATGGGGGAAAACGGATTTGAAAAGCTGATCTATGGGTGCAAACTGCTTTATGTGAACACAATGGAAGTAGGAAGGGATAGAATGAGGGCACCAGTTAGTGAACAAAGGCATTTATCCACATCGCCTTGTGATTCATATAACAGTGATTCTTGAGAATAGGGACAAAACAGGTCCTATAGATAAAGCATGAAATTTGAATAAAATATACACAAAATATATTTTTTTCAAATATCTAACTAAACTAACCTGGGTCATGTGAGCACAACAATGTATATTTTTCTTTTTTTTGCTGAATATTTTTTTATTTTAAACATTGTAGTCGGTGGATGATGCCTGTAAAAGCCCTTGTCCAGGAGCAGAATTCAACACATTCTTATAGTTTAAAACAATTAAAGAAACACTAAAATTATATATTATGACAATTAAGTATAAGTAGTCATATAAATAATTATAAAAGTATCGATAAATTGAATTAAAAATAATTTTTAGATATTTTCCAACTCCGTTAAAATTTCTGACTCTTTCAGTGAAATTGTTGTCAAATCTCACTTAATTGCGCAACTAATTCATTTTAATGTATTTTACATGAATTGCATTACTTCACATGTACCAAGTTTTTCATTTTACTCACTAGTTTGTCACCACCTTCAGTTCTGTGTCAACTCCGTCATGCACTGTCAACTCCATCAGATGGACTTTTTCTTGTTTTTTGTTTTAAATAATATTTATTTTATTTCCTGAGAAGGATTTGTCTGTAAATTGAGTAAAAATATCACTAATGGGGTATTTTAAAAATCATTTTAGATTTATTTTTGTCAGATGGTGATGACAAAGTTCTGGGTCAGGTCGATTAAAAATGTAATTTTTTAAAAAAAATTCGCAACTGGGAGCCTGTACCTTAGCATCTTCATATTTTCTAAACATTATTTGTCATATTTGCATACATAAGGTTGAGAAATAATAAAAAAAAAAAAATATGGGAAAATTAAAACCCATTTTGTCCCTATTCTCAAGAATCACTAAATGAAATGTTGCAATCCTTGCTTTCTTCTGCGGGCTCTTAATGCACATCTTAAGGGAGGTCCTCAGTTGGAAAGCTCGCAGTTATCTGAGGAGAGGGAACGAGGTCACATAAGGTAAACGATGTCTGGAAAAACAAGTTAGTTTGGCAGTCTCGTCTTATAAAAAGATTCTCCAGCAGTGGGCTACACAGTAAAAGAAAATATAAACCGACTTGACAACGTGGAGGTTATGTTAGACATGTGGAGGAGTTTAAAAATCTAACATTGCTCCACAAACACACCTTTGGCTTGGACCTTTAGTTGGACATTCTGCAGACTGCCGTGAGCTCTCCTTACACTTCGAGGCCTTGTCGAAAGTTTTCTAATACCGTTAGAGGTGACAGCAAATGCAGAATTATGGGAAACTAGGCAGAAGGCTGCACAGCGTCACAAGCCAGACATTAAAACTAAAGAGCATCTTCTTTTTTTATTATTTTTATGTTGCTTTGTTTTTATTGCAAAATTTAATGCATCAGTAAAAGGGACCGGTGTATGCAGAAATTCAGATCTACTGAAGCAAAAATTTTGGTATTCAAATTGATCTCATGTCGGATCTCTCTGGCCAGTATGGGATCACATACTACAATTATTGCAGAGATAATTTTGTAGCATTTTTAATAGTTTGAGAAACAGGCATTTTTTGTGTGCCAGCCCTGTAGATTACGTGTGGGTGCAATATGTGAAATTAAAGTGAAGAGCCTTTTGAAGTGCAAAATATAAGGAGAGGTAAAATCTAGCATATCTGTCTGAAATACATTCAAGGAGCATTAACTTTTCTCATGAAGTACCAAATCAATAGTTTCTCCCTGAGGTCACTGGCTAGAAAATGTATAGCTCTTAGACCCCAAAGATGGATATTTGTGTCCAGATTAGGAGTCCTGCACCACATCCTTGTGTCAAATCAGAGATAAAGATGACTGGTAGAAAGTATGTATAGCAGGCTTATTTAGAGTTTGCTTTCAGGTTTCTCTTTTATATATATATATATATATATATATATATATATATATATATATATATATATATATATATATATATATATATTCCAGCAGCTAATCAGGCTGATATTTCATAATCAGAGCCCATGCTGTTTAAAATAGTTAAATATACTTGAGAATGAATTCTGAAGTCCCGCAGAGCAGAGTGTGTTACACACATACAAATGAATCAAAAGCTCAAAAAGAGAAGATATGGATTGTACTGAATTATTTTCTTGTAATATTCTGTGTTGGTAACATTTTGATGACATGTTTTATTCTCTTTTTGAGTTCTAGCACATTTTTTCCTAACTACTAAGAACACTGCACTTTAGTTATTCCTTAATAAAGGGAATTCTGAATGCGTATATCTAAAAGAAATGTCATATTCTTAAGAAAGACATGAAATGCACTCAATGGATGGTAGGTTGAAGCATTGTTGTGATGAGGTGATGATGAAGGGCGAGTGTCAAAAAGGGAAGGAAATTCTTAGAGGCAGAGGCCGATGTCAAGCTGTCAAATATGTCAAATAAGTCAAATTTATTTTAAATTGTTTACAGTATTTTTTATAACACCTGAAGGTGACATAGTTACTTGATTGTGGAAATGTTAATAATACCCCTCTCCCAAAAAGTTGTTTTTGACTCAGATAACTATAGGAAAGATATTTTTCTCTTGAAATGGCCAAAAAGATGATGATGCTACAGGCAGGTATTACATCATCAGCTAGTATTACATTACCAGTTGCTGCAAAGCTACAGAAAGATTAAGAAAACCAAGGTCTTACGTTTGAAAAGGATGCTTCAGGTATTTACAAGAAAAAACTTCATTTCCCTCTGTCTCGAAGCAAATAGAAAGTACATTAAAGCAGTCTAACATGTAGTGATTCATCTCATGCCTTCTGATGTTTTTGGCTTTCGAAAGCTTTGAAAAGTACAACGATGAGTCATTCTGCTGGCAAACAAAAAACAAAACATACCAAAAAATTAAAATCCTCTTGATATTTACCTTAACTTCCAATATTTATATGAAAGACACATGACCAGACTAGACTCTATAAGCTCCATTGATATGGAGATGCAGTATTCTGACATAGACAATGATTACTGTTATACTCGCTGCCTGTACATCTTGTACTCAGTTGCTTTTGCTCCGATTAGTGCTGCGTGGGTGTAATGGGCAGTTGTTGCAAGTGTTTGTCAGCTGTTGAAGTGACCAGACGGCCTGTCTTACCGGCCGCTAATGGAAGTCAACTCTTAAGTCTCCCTTTGTATCAGCCCTTCTTCAAGTTGCACTCACTGTCACACCTGTTTTTTCAACTGACAGAGCTTTCAGTGACGAGTGTTTTCTGTTAGCTCCTAAGACGTCAGGGTTTTTTTTTTTTTTTCTCTCTTGAGAAGGATATTTGTCTGCAAAACGTGTATTTAAAAGATTCTATTTAATAAATTAGTCAGGCAGTAAGGGATTTGTTGAGGAGTCTGATGCTGGGAGCGGGGTCAGGGGTTGTTAATAACATGCCTGTTACAATGATTTTTACATTCTGACGCAGATGGTGATTATCACTGCAGGAAGGACAAGGGCTGGAAAAGGAGAGAGGGAGAGAGAGAGAAAGAGAGAGAGAGCGAGAGAGAGAGAGAGAGAGAAGGAAGATGCTGCCTGAATTGTAATGTTTGACGCTGTCCAGAGCCACTCAAAGGGCCAAAACACTGTGAAAGAGAAATGCTGGGGATTCTCATCAAGCCATTAGGATGACATGATTTCCCAGAGTTATCTACCGACTCATTTGTTCCTCAAAGACAATATGGGCATTTTCACCCTCCGAGAGCTCGTTTCCTGTCACTTATATGTTGGCACAAGAACAAAATCACTTGTCATGTCAATAAGAAAGTACTTGTGTTTCATATGGCCATCATTGAATGTTAACATTCCTATTTTTTTTATGTCTCATCTTTTTTTCTGCTCGTCTCAGAATCTGTCTTTTGTTTTGGACTTTTTTTCCTTCTCTTTCTGGTAATGATGGTAATGGGGTCAAACGCTTTCGGTGGCCTGAGGGCAGAAAGATCAAGGGCGGTGCAAGCGAATGTTGAACTGGTTCTGGAGGAGTGAGGGGGATGCGGGGGGAGTATACTCTGATGTGCCGTTTATTTCCCTCAGTTTACATATGTGCAGAGTGTAAGTGAGTGTCACACTCATATATTCACTTAGCTCAGTGCTTTTTAGGAGTGGTTGGGACCCTGGAGGTAACTGTCGGCCTCCTACTGTTTTCGCTTTTTTTCCCCCCAACCAAGCAATTTCTTTCTCTGCTCTTTTCACCGTTTCCTTGAGTTTTAGGAATCTTCACAGGAACCACTGCATAAGTTTGAACTTCTCTTGGGGCAGATAGGACAATAGATTTCATCCCATTCAAAACTGGTTCATGTTTTAATAACAGACGTTATTTCGGTGATGTTTCTTTGACATGTTAGTAGTTGGTTGATAGATTAATGGATGTGCCTTCTGCTGTAGTTCATGCTAAATAGTGTGTGCCAGGATTGAACCTCTTCAAAACAAAACAAAATCTACAACTCAGCTGAGCTTGCATATTAATATGAAGTTACATTATCAAATATTCATGGCTAAATAAAAAAAAATTGTTAATCACTAGAAAAACACATTTGTTACCAGTATTTTGCTACAAAATTGAAGTAAGAGCTAAAAAGTCGTATTCCATCAGAGCTAATTGCACTCATTAATGAGATGATTAGTGAAAAAGACTTAGTGCTTGAAAAATTGACTGTTTACTTTATGTAACATGAGTTCATTATAATTAAGCCACTCTGGTTCATTTTCTCAGTCTGTGTGTGTAGAATAAGAATATAATTGACATTTTAGACATTTCTCTTAATTGTTTTGAACAACACAAGCAAATTTTATTCAGGTTTTCATTTAATGTAAACAGATAGGTTTAAAGCTAAAGGTAGTATTTTCATTTTGCATGCTTTTGTCCAAAGGCAGTGTCATCCATTTAGGTAATGAGCACCTTCCAGTCACCTAGATGTATCTTTCAATTGCTTTTAAGTACCAATAGCATGGCCACTGTTAGGGACCTTTACATGCTGAAGTTTGAAATGAGCATCAAAAGGGAATGAAGGAGATCTAAGAGACTTTGACTATGTCATGGTTTTTGGTGTCTGCCTGGCCTGGGCATTTCAAAAATGACGATTTACTGGGATTTTCAACCACAACCATCTCTCAGGTTTAGAGCAAATGGCCTGGATATTTCAAGTGAGTTGCAGTGATGTGAGTGAAAATGCACTGTTGATGTTAGAACCCTGATAATGGGTAGACTGGTTTGAGATGATAGAAAGGTGTTAAAATTAAACCCCAGTTTCCGAGGAATGTTTGACAGCTTGGTGAATCTGGGCCAAAAACAGTGAAGGAGGTTCTGAGAGCAAGGGTGGCCAGTGAGTGGATATGCCTAGGTTTCCTTTTCTCTTGTATCCTTGGGCCACCTGGTTATATTATCTAGTGGGGGGTTAAAGTTGGGAATGGGGAAAGTATTCCTATATATTACTTGTGTAGGAATATGTTGTCTACTTGATATTTCAGGCTGTGACATCAGTGACATGAGTGACTAGTGCTCCTAAGAATGGTTGTAAACAGCATCATGGAGGAGCATTGTTGTGATGACATGCTCAAAGGGGAGTGTCAGAAAGAGCAGGAGCTTCTAAAAGAAACAGAGTCCCGATTTCAATCGCATAGTCCAAATTTCTTACATGTCAGTTATTTTTGACATAAATGGCTTTTTTTTTTTTTTTACCTTTTTTTTTTAATAAAAACTGAAGGTAACACACTTCAGATTTGTTTCACCAAGCCTTAAATTTGGGACATTATTTATGTAAGTGCCATCAGTTTTGTGACTTCGAGCGCAAAAAGTGAACTCTTTCACTGAGGTCAGTGTTTGTTTTAAGGTTTTGGACTTTAGCTGCCATTTGCATTTGTCAAACTTATCATGAAGGACTACAGCATGCATTAAGTTAATAGAAATCCGCACAAAGCTATCTGAAAAAACAGCAGTGTGCGTATGTATGTGTGTGAGTGAGTGAGCGAGCTCAGTTGATGAATACTTTGAATCTCCACGTTAGCACGTTTCCCCGCTGCTGTGAGTGTCTTCCATATTACTTTTGCCCCTGCTGCGTTTTTATTATACACCTTTCCAGGTGTATAATTATCACGTGTCACAGCGTAGAGATGATGTCTGTGGAGCAGGCATGTTTCGCTGCTTTTTCCGCTGAGAATAAGACACTGGCCACAAATGATTGGATTAGTGTTTAACCCCCACTTCCACTTAGCTTAATCCGCTTTGCAGCTTTGTGTGTGCGTGCGTGCGTGTGTGTGTGTGTGTGTGTGTGTGTGTGTGTGTGTGTGTTTGTGTTTGTGAGTTTGAAATCATTTGCTCCCATTTCTGTTTGTTCCAACTGATGAACATCAAGGACTGCTTGTTTGTGGTCACTCAGCAGCATCTTCCGTTAGAATCACACTTCCTGCATCCAGTGAAGGTGTGTGGGAAGCAACTGGCAGTTAAACAAGAGAGATGAGACATGGGGAAGGGGGAAACTGGAAAAAAATGAGGTGGGGTGCAAGAGAAAGGTACAAACATATAACATCAGCGATTTGGCAGAAATGGAGATGGGCATTGATAATAGAAAAAAAAAATACTTAGGCCTTGTTGAGCAAACACAGGCACCTGGAGATCAAGCCGGCACAGCCAGAGGTGAAGAAGCTGTGTGTGTGTGTGTGTGTGGGGGGGGGCGCAGGATTATTGTGGAAGAGTGGCGGAATAGAGAGATCAGTTGAAGGTCTGCAGGGTTTGGTATGTCATTGTCATCCTTTCTAAACAGCCCGCAGAACAATGGGCACTTTGAAGTTCCACAGAGCTGCCTAAATCCCGCCTGAAAAGATGCAGGGAACCGAGAGGCAGGGGAAAGAGACAGGAATGTGGAGAGAAAGAAACTGCAGGGGCAGGACAAGGGAAGGGATTGATGACGGGTGAAACACAGAGGAAGGAAAGTGAGAGTAATCAGAAGTAAGGAGGCTCGTTTTAAGAGGGATGACAGGAGACAGGCAAGCGGAGGGAAAGCTCTTAAAGCACCAACACTGTGAGAGATGAGTAATATTAGTTCTTTTTTTTTTTTTTTGGAGGTGTATGAGTAATAGGCTTCCAGCAGGTCTTGAAGATGGACTGAAACATGAGAAGCGGTGATGTAGCAGTACAGTTATAAGCTGATCTGAGCTGGAAATTGGTAGCTGTGGCGCTGCCAGATCAGCAAGATGCCAATACAGCAAAGGGAAAGAGGCGATAGAGTCAGGGTCCTTTTTAACTTCATCCCAGAACATTTACAGCCAGATTCCTTTCAGGCTTTTTTTTTTTTTTGCACCAATAAATATTGTTCAAGATTTGCTCCATTGGGAAGAATTTTTAATTCTAAATGAATTTCTTGTCATTGAAGTATTTAGCAAATAATATCTTATTTGAAAACACAGTGCAAAAAGAGATATGAGGGTTAAGTACAATGTCCTTTGGAATACAGGATTTTTTTTGTCAATTTCATTTATTTTCTAAACAAGAATTATCCTGTGGAAAGATCCAGTGAACTCTCGACATGGGAGACATCCATGGCTGAGTTTATTTTATTTTTAAAGTCTTTCTTACTGTGAATACATGTTGAAAGAAAATAGAATAAATATTATAAAATCAATTGTAATTAATTTTGCATCCCCAGTTTCTTTTACATGTCCCACAGGGGTATCTGTTTCAGCTTCTTTTCTATGGAACAACAAAATATGAAAATAAAATTGCTTTGTGCCTTTGCATAAAACAGCATTTTCCTCATGGAAGATAGAAGTAATGTGCATGTGAGCAGAAATATCATCAAATGCATTTGTAGCTTAAGTCAACTGAGGCTGCATGATGTTAGGAAAACCTGCAATAATAATGCTGAATCTGGTGACAGTGATATGACTTATGTGAAGGGTTTGATATCTTTCTGAATTTGGTTCACAGTAAACAAAGACCTCAGAGAGGGAGGAACTTGAAACAAAAACAACAAAAAAAAGTCAATCAGTGGCGATTTCTGAAATGGGCGACATGGGCAGCCCTGATTTTATCACATTTGAGTCATATCATACTGAATTATGCCTACTGTAAGTTTTCACCTATTGATTTTGTAACTTTCCCAGTCATGTTTTAGTGAAAGAGCTTGTTTAAAAGTGTTATGCAAAATGTATACACACATGCCTTATAGCTCACCAATGAGTTGCATGAATCTCAAAAGCAAAGAATAGAAAATGTTAGAGCAACACACACAACACATACATTATTTGCTCATAAATATATGCAGAACTATATATCTTCTTCACCAATTACAGTTTTTTTGTTGACACTGGGAAAATAAAGCATGTGTGCATATTTAATCTTAAAACAACATAAGTATTTCTCAAAGCAAATGGAGACATTTCTCACTTTGACACACATTACATGGATGGAAAAAGACTCAAGTTAAAAAAAAAAAACGCTGAATGAAACAAAGTAGGTTTAGGCGGAAGTGTGAGAGAGGCAAGGATGTTAACATTAAAAAGCTGTTGTGGTGAATTATTAATCCTGAGCATTGTGCCCACAGACTTAGACTCAGACTCAAACAGACTTTCTTTCTCTAAAACACACACACACACACACGCACACGCACACACCTACACACACATGCACACACCTACACACACACACGTCTGCACACACTGTTAAACAGCTGCAATCCCCAGTTGCTTGTGCAGACAGGAAACGGCACGCTTGTCCCTCTGTCTAGATTTGGGGTATGTGTAAGTGCTCTGTTGTCTCCGGCCTCAGTCAGAGGGTTGTTTGTAGTTGTTCCCTAAATGGGGATTTTATGTGTGTATGTGTGTGTAGATGTGTGAGTGTGTGTATGTTTGAAAAAGGTTGAATCAACATTCACATATGTTGTATCCCTAAATATAGGTTACAAAGATGAGTAATGATCACTGTACAAAGGGGCTTTTACACAGCGGCCTGTTTGTGTCTGTTCTCAGGATAAGCCCAGGCTTTATTCCATTTACAGTTTAAAGAACTGTAAGATCCAATATCAGCAATTTTCAAAAGATAATATAATCTAATTTTTACAAGTTTTCCCTTTTAACTCTGAAGCATGATGATGAGAATCTTTATATGCTAATTTGTCCAGTGAGAAGATGAAAGTTAGGAAATGTGTTGTCTGAGAAGCAGGACTTTGGAGACCTAACAATCTGGTACCCTACCCAGAGATTTAGAAGCACTCCAGCCGGTCTGTAATTCACCTCGGTAAAAAATACTCACTTGAAAATAATATCATTTGAAAAACAAAAGATTTCAAAAACTTTTGATGTGCACAAGTACACTCTTTTTTTTATTTTTTATTTTTTTTACCACTAGTCTGGTTAAAACCAGCCACTTGCACTAGACTTTGCTTTGTACAGAGAGTCTGGGCTCTTGGCTATTGAGGAACAATTGCTTCTCGGAGGCACAGGCTGCATTAAGGTTTTAAATTTTACCCAGTCGCTAACATTTGCCTGTGACGTATATAATGCACCAGTTTGGACCTAAGAAGAGTATTGAAAATTGCCTGTGCTATAAACAGTCGTCCTCCACTGCAAAGAGAGAAGGAGCAATCTGAACGAGACAGCTGTTATCGTTAATTCAATTTGTGGCCAACGTGGACTGAACAACTTCCTCCACTTCCTTCGCTGCCACTGCTAAAACTACAGGCAGAGTACAATTCTAAAACAACGCAGAAAATCTACGTCAACGATTTCTGATTGACCCAGTCAAAAATTGATTGATTGATTGACTTACCAATATCACAGAAGATATTAGAAGACTATGTAATGCTGATACAGGTTCCACTTTTCTACACATAATCATTTCACATTTTACTTATCAGCTTTTACCTTGGGACGACTGGGGCTGAATGGGAAGCGTAATTGTCTTAAAATTGGTTATTGATCGGTTTTTGAAATTATTGGTTCATGTAAACTTTCCAGCAACATGTCAATGTGCCTCAAGTAAGGCACTTTACCCCAGTTTGTTTAAAGATTCACATTTCTGTGAAGAAATGTGTGCTCATTTGTGAGTTCATTTGGGTGAATGCTGCTCAGGTGTAAAAATGCTTTGAATGGTCATTATTTCTAGAAAAGCATTAAATAAGTTCCATCCGTTTACCGTTTGCATTGTCAAAATATTATTTCAAGAATAACTTCTTTCATGCGATTTACTTTTCTCAAGTCACTTCACTTTGAGCTAATGCTACAGATTAGCATTAGCTAATGTTTGACTCGAGCTGATGTTACACATGTGGGTTGGTCATGATCGTACAACCCTTGTCATTTATGTGGTTTAAACAGTAGAATGACTTTTGCAGTTGCAGATTATTATCATTGGAGGAGTGTTCAAAAATAACAGTAATGCACTTGTTTAATGATGAGGTCTGTGTATGTTAGCACATATTTTGACACAGGACAGATAACAGGTAAAAACAAGGGATTGAGCTGTCTAAAGCAATGATCTTTAGGGAAATTTACAGTGCTCCATATTGTTCCTGTGTTGCCAATAAGAAGCCATACACCAATTTAGCGTCCTATTGTAAGAAAAATCATTCTTTTACAGCAGTAGACAATTATGCTATGTGGTTTCAGACAACAAGTCACTATCCATAAAATAAACTGCATTTCTTTTTTAGAGGGCTGTGGGCACAAAGGATATTTTTGTGTCAGAAAATAAGTTTTGAAATTACCAGATAAAAAAAAACAACATCATTTTAAATTGACTCTTTAGTTTAATCCTTCTGCAGTTGAGGACTACAAATACCATATTGAAATGTAGAAAAGACAATTTCCATAACTTGTGTTGAGAAGCAGTGCTGTCCGCCTGATAAAATACATTTCCAAAATGACCATAAAAGTGAACTCTGTGAGGGAATTTCATCGTTGACATGTTTGTGCCAAGTGTGTTGCCAGTAAACAAATACTTGTTTGTGTCAGCCTGGCTGATGTTTCAGTTTGACTCAAATCCACGGTTTGTTCTCATCCGTGCTCGGGAATCATGGCATGACAAAAAGATTAGGGATGCATCAGGGTAAACACTGTTTATTATCCACTTCAAAAGCACCTGTTCTCTTTGCAGCTTGACAGCCTTAATGCGTCTCACGGGTTTGTGTTTTACCTGCTCACGCTGAGCTCTCACGTTACTCCCAGATGGCTCCCTCTAACCTCAGTGTAGTGCAGCCTTATTGGTGTGCGTAAGGTGAAGAGCTAATGTCTGAGTGCATGTAATAGCAGTGAGCGACAACAGTCACAGTGATCTTTTCGAGTGCCGTTTTAAAAGCCGCGTTTGTGTGATTGTCTGTGGGCATTTCTACCTCAGCAAGAACTGCTCCCAGAAGGCTTAGCTGCACTCATCAGTCTTTTTCTGTATTTCCTGGGAGACGTACGGCGTCTAAACTGTGTCAGTGTTAAATATTTAAATCGCAGCTTTTTAACTCATGTTTTCCTTTCTTTTCTCCCCACCTTCTCTTCTTTCTTTCTTTTTTTGCTTCCTTTCTCTTCCCGTTGTTATCTTGCAGCAGGCGTTGCAGTTGCTCAGAGGGTTGTGACAGTCCAGAGCGGACCCCTGGTCCGGACAGAAGGCTCCCATGTGACCATCTGGTGCAACGTGACAGGCTACAAAGATGGTGTGAAACAGGACTTTGACTGGTCCATGTACCTGCCGTCGGTACCAGAACGGGAGATCCGGATTGTAAGCACAGCTCAGTCAGACTATGCTTATGCTGTGTATGCCCAGAGGGTGAACAGTAAAGAGATTTTTGTGGAGAGGCTGAGCGATGACTCAGCGGTTCTTCACATCACCAAAGTGCAGGCCAGGGACCAAGGCGTGTTTGAGTGTTACACCCCCAACACGGACGGGCGGTACCTGGGATCCTACAGCGCGCGCACCAACCTCACCGGTGAGTCTCTGAACACACACACATTGTCATTTGTCATCAAAGTGACAAACAGGAAATCTAAAATAAATCCACCACTGTTAAGGTGATGACAAGCCTACTTTTACAAATGGCTTTTTTTTCTATATGCAGCTTGTGGAAGTTTGAGCTTCTAGTGGCGCCATGCAAACATTTTAATTTTAGCATTACACTGATTTATTACACACTGAATTTGGAATTATAAATTATAAATTAGATTCTTTTTGCAAAATCTTTGCTCTGAGTAGAGTTTACTAGTATATAAAAAAAGAATATTGCAGAAATTGAATACATTCTGGAGAATAAAGTTACAATTTAAACAAATAATATTGTTATTTGTTTAAATTTGTTTAAAAGGCTTTGTGAAAGCCTGTCGCTTTTTGACATCATTTTTCCCCAGTTGTTGTATTGGAGCATTTTCAGGGGATACTGGAAATTTGGATTTAGTTGTTGTGAAACACCCGACACATAAGATGACACGACACACACCCGGATTCACAAAAGCTTTAAGTCGCTGTTTGGTGTACAATTATCCAGCGTAGGTTTCAGACACAGTTATTTCAGATTCTGAGCTTGAGAAGATCAAATGCAGTCCAAATGTATTAATAAAAATGTTAATTATGTTAATTATTTTTAATTCGGTTAAATCTGTTTCCAATTCTAACCTTTGTATTGTCAACGGCTAATTAGAATATTTCCAAGTTTCTGTCAGTTTTATTATACAATAAACATCAATGCCATTTTTTTTAAGTGTCTTAAAAAAACTCATCTTGAAAGTGTAAAGTTTTTCTTCTGTTTTATTATCAATTATGGTAAATGTACTTTGAGGACTTAGGATTCTCTGAGGAGGTATTTAGTATTTAAAAGCTTAAGAGCAAATGTTGGACAAAACTCTCAATAATGACGGTGTGTTCAAAACTTTGTCCTGGCACTGTTTGGTCCTTGATTCTTATTTCTGGGGAAATACACAAAGAAGAAAGTCTCTCTGAAGTATATGTAATTGTCACTCTAGTTTCACCCAGTCCCGCCCCGAATGCCTGGAGAAAGCCAATCTCTTAATCTTACACACATCCATACACAAGCCAACACGGACTTTCTTCCCACCTATTCGTTTCTTGCCTTGGGGCTGTTTCTGTAGCATACCCACTGTGTTGGCAAGATGAGTGACTGTTTCAAACAGCCAGCACAAGTTTTCCCCTTCAACTCCTTCATTTTCAGATGCATACTTAGATCTAATCCCCCTCCACAAAAGGCAGCTCTGAAGTCACAGCTGCCACAGTGGTGGATTCCATTCCCTTCGTAACTTCATGGCTTTATCCGTCACATATTTGACCCCGTTCTTGAGGCCAAGGCTCAGACCAAATGCCTCATGCTGAAAATGGGAATTACAAAAATCCGTGGAGTCGTATGAAACATGAGTATTTGCAATGCTTTTCTTTTTAGGCAAGCGTCACGTCCAGCTGTCCTTGCTGTCTGAAAGGTGATTAAATGATATGGCTTACATATTAATTTAGTTTTTTTTTTCTTTTTATTATTATTATTTCTTTGAATGAGTGATCCTGGACTTCAGCTGTTATAATTTCTAGTATGTTCAGTGCGATCTGAATGTAGGGCAGGGCTCAGTTGCAGGGCGCTGTGAAACAGTGCTGCTGATAACACACAGTATTTATAGATCCGTGTGTGTGTGTGTGTGTGTGTGTGTGTGAGAGACAGAGAGAGCTAGACAGAGTGTGTGAACAGAGGTACTGAAGGACTGTTATCCAAGCTCCTTTCTGTGTCTCTAACCTCTTAACCCACTTCCGAGGGTCAGGGGTCCACTGCAGGGTCTCTCCCATATTTTTCTCCGTGCCATGGCACAAACCCGCTGTGAATCCCCAGATGGATGCATGAAGCCGTGGCTCATGGTGTGAGCAAACAATAGCTTGTCCTTCCTCCACTCTTGTCCCTGTTCTTCCTTTTCCCACTCATCTTGTGTTTCCTATTGTGAGGTTGCTTACTTATTTCATCACAGTCGACCCTTTTTGCAAAAGGTTTACTTTTGGAAAAACAAAGTACTTAAAGGGCAATGCCAGAGGACTGTTCTGCAGCTATCTTCACAACCATCAAAAAATGTATTTATTTGAATCTTTTAACATGCTTGATTACATACACACAGATTTGTATCAAGTGTTCTCTTGTTTTAATTTTTGTGATTTTTATTGTATTTTTTTTATTCAAATCTAGGTTTCAGTTTCTCTGATATTTAAAATGCTATGTAGGACCAATAAAACAATATCATGAGAGAAATGTTGTTTCATGGCCAAGTTGTGGCCACAAACGTCACAGGATCTTGACAGTTTTTCTACAATTGTCATGAACAGCTGTCAAAATTAGGTTACATCCCCTACAATAAAAGGTTGATCCCTCACAGCATGCTGTATCTCTGCTTGGTAGTGGTAAGCTGAGTGAATTGGCAAAGTTCGGAGCAAAATTAGGAAACGTGATTGGAAAGTTGAGTGGAAAGAAAAAATAAGGTAGAAAAGGTTGATCAAAATATAGGGATTACCACACTCTTAAGAGGACTGTGAAGGAAATCCATTTAAAAGTTTGGAGGAGTTCACAAAATGTGGACTCAGTTTTAAGAGTCACCACACAGGCTTACCTAGGACATGAGCTGCAACTGTTGCATACGTTTTTTAAGCACACAAGACAATATTAGAAGTTCTTTGGCTAAAAATGGTCCAAAGTCTCCTTCAGATTATATATTAGTATATGCATATTTCACTTTTCCTTAGGTTTGTGTGTGGTTAGGTTAGCTCAGGTCTCTGTAGTGATGTTTGTAGTGATGGTTCAGCCTCACTCACAGTGATCTAGTTCCTCCTCTGTTGCATTCTCTCTGTAGTGTCATTATGGTGATCTTCACGTGGAATCTAATACCTGAAGCCTGAGGAGGAAAACTGCTTTAGCAGCACACCTGGACACCTTTCTGTCTTTCTGTCATGTGTTGTAATGCCATTTACATGAAGTTGCACATCCATATGCCTGACGCCTGTTTCTGTATCTCAGTGATACTTTTCACAGAAAGTCAGCAATCAGAATCCACCCTGTATTTCACCCTCTATGAAGTTGCAAAGTTGAAACAAATTAAAGTTTGGTTCAATCTACTTAGTGCCTTTGGGGGAGGACAGATAGAGATGAACCAAAGATCTAATATCTCAATTTATTGGTCAGTTTACATTCCACCTCTCAGTACAATTAAGCATTATTAGTATGTTTTGTCGGAGAGTTTGCTGGAACTTGTTACTTCAGCAACCATTTGAGAAAGTGGATGGATGAGCAAACTTTTTTAGTTCTTGCAAGTAGCAACAAAACAATGTTTAGAGTTTTTAAATCCCCAGACTCAGAGCAATAACGACTACATCCCTATGAAGGCCAGACATCTCTTGCCGTAAGTTGCTTTGTCCTTGCGCTGCAATATTTATTAGTTGTCCAGTGTAAGTTGTTAGGTCCTATACACGGTCCGCATTTAACCTTGGAGTGTCATAGCTGTTTAAGCCTTATTGTAGTTACAACGTCCGTACATCAATTTTCTTAAGCTGAAATATGACTGAGCTCCCATCTGCTCCGTCTGAGTGTATGTTTCTCTGTGTAATGTTTGCACGTTTGTGTGGATGCTTGCGTGTTTGACTTCCTCCTACACATCAGATTGCAAGAAAAAAAAAGGACAACAGCATGACATGGCCATCATGGTTGTTCTTATCCTACGCACCAGCCTGTGTTTGAGCTTATCCAACAGCTAGCAGAACAACAAGCCCCGGCCTAGAGACACCATGACGTTTTAGTGAACCCCCACTTCAGAAGAATGCACCATAAAAGTGATTCTAATGGAAAATAGAAAGAATTGTAAGGCTATCTGTATCCTGAACGATAATGATTTCTTTAAAAAATATCATCCTTAAAGGACTGACAACAATGGTACAATTCCAGTAATGGCATTCTTGGTCCTTCTCCTTATTCACTGCTGACGAGTGAGAGAAACCCTATTTCCAGGTGTCAGACATGAGGGGGAAAAAGAACTTTGGTTTAAAGTGATGTGGAAGAAAGAAAGTGAGATGGATGGCATTAGGAGGCAGAGATGAGAAAATTGGAAAGGAGAGAAATGGGGACAGAAGTGACAGCGTTGGAGATGAGCAGGGCGAATGATGTGAAATAGAGTCTGTGACCAATAAATGACAAGATGGGGTCTCACTCCACTGTGGTTGGTTACACCTCCCACAGGTATATAGCCCACATGACAGCTAGCACCATTGGCGTGCGTTTTAAAAAGCTCTCTCTCCCTGATGTGGCTCTTGGGGTTAATGTAGCTGCACGCTGCCGTGCATGTTCTAAAATGCAATTAGCGGGCATAAACTGAGGAAATGGTGAAAGAAACAGAGGAAAAAGGCGTGAGATGAGACAGAGGAATTTCAATCAATACTGAAAAAAATGTTACTTAAATCTTCTTTTAGAAAAAGCCACAGGAAATTACCACATCTCTTAGTTTTCATTTTCTTTCCATTTAAGACCTACATATTTCATTCTTCTGCTAAAAGAAGAGAAAAGGGGGTTTTAATTTACTGGTGAAACGCCCTTACTCTGAACAGGTACTTTTACGTAAGAATTTAAATATGTTGTAATATGAACAAAAAGAACACTTATTTCAAACTCAAGACTAATTAAAAATAATGTTTAATACAGAAATGCAACCTTCCTGAATAGTATATTCATGTACTCTGCAGCATTCACACTTAGTTCTTGGCTGGGGCTACTTTTGCATGATTTAATGCAGCAATGTGGTGTGAGGGGAGGAGATCAGGCTTTGACTCTGCTGAGGGATTAAAGAAGAAGTGGCCTTCGGCTCTTCTGCATTGCTAATATGGTAAATACATGTATAGCAATTCATCAAGTCCAAAGAGTTGATGACATCTCTGGACTTCATCAAGTCCAAGAATTGCTACATTCATCGCTACTGAATGTAGCCATTCATACTACATTCAGTCATTCACCCACTCATGCGCACGCCGCTGATGGTAAGCTACTCACTAGTTTAGTTTGATGTCTTTTATCTTTCTCTTTACCTAAATCTTATAGTGCTGGCCAATTAAGCACAGTGATCCCATTCTCATTGAATAAGGTGTTGATACTGTTGGCAGTGTGGGAAAGCACAAAGTGCTGGTGGAAAATTAAATCAGCATCTCCATGGAGCTTGTCAGCAGAGGGAAGCTTAAAACTTCCTGCTAAGATGACTATGCTGACTTTGGACTCGATAAAGAAAACTGTGTGACCAAAACCAGCAGATGAAAAGGTTCTTGAAATCATCTCCAATAGTGAAAACCTCACACTGCAACTCACACAATTCGGTTCTGTGTCTCTCCAATCTTTTCTGAACTGTGATTTCCAGATAAAATGGAAAACCTACTTTCATAACAACAACAACAACAACAACAAAAATCAGTATTATGAACCACTGAATAGCAGCCTTGGGTTCCTTAACCCAGGAAAGACAGTTCTTGAAGTGGCTAAGGAAGGAGATAGTCTTAGACATCTGTGTGAGTCAAATAGTTCAAATTCTGGTTGGTCACTTTTTCTTATCACTCAGCTTTCCATTATTATTATTGTATACAGCACTCTGTGAACTGCCAACTTCTTTATTAAGCTTTGGTAATTTTCCTGGTAACTGCCTGCTTAACCACCTCCATGTTGGTAGTTGTCCTCATTGTTGTGACCATAACATTTCTGTCTTAAAAAACTGTCTTTTAATGGAAATCAACTGTAAGCCATGCTCATGAACATGACCAGAAATAACCACTTGAAATCACTTCACGTGTGGAATAAGTTGATACAAGTTGTACCGTTTGAACAACTGAAGTGACTTTAATTTTCAATGATTTCCTTGTCTATTGACATATTGTAGATCACCGGCTAACATCCGTGTTCTTCTGAACATGATAATTAACAGGAGCGATTTCTTTGTTTTTTTTTTTTTTAGTTAGCATGGACACGGCTTTGCTCCTCTCAACATCCAGCCAGAGAGGCTGAAACAATCTTCTGCTGAGCTCAGCATCGTGTGTTCATGCCTGATTTGTGTGTCACCCTTGCTTTTTCTTTTTTTTTTTTTTTTTCCCATGAGAGTTAAAGTTGCTTTCCTCTACTCTTAATGAGATGGGGCCGAATGAAGAGTTGTCATCTTGCATTCTGTCTGTTACACCGGGTGACACATGGAGCCCACCTCCCGTTTTCCTCTTCAGTTTCCACTGAATCCCACTGCCTTCCTAAGCCTATTGCTCAGGATTTGATTCCTTGGTCCTTACATCAGCTCCAAGTCGGCATTACTCATGCTGGTTTATGGCTTTGTCAATGAAATGGAAAGACATGAGTGTGATTGATCTCCAAGGAGTGATTAAATAAGACAGAGAAATAGAGAAATCTTCAATGATGCCTTGTGTTAGCAAGAAAGACGTACAGGATGTTATTAGTAGAGGAGAAGGTGCGAGAGAGAGAACGGGAAAACAAGGAGACGAGACATTTTTTGTATCTCTTATTGATCGACAGCACAGGTCTGTGAAGCATCTTTATCTTTTTCATCTTTCCATACAGTGACACTTACATTTTCCTGTCCCACCTTTCACTCTGGCCTTACAATCGCCTCTCAGTTTCTTTTATAATTACATTTTCTTTACCTCGATTTGTGTGTGTGTGTGTGTGTTTGTGTGTGTGTGATTGCTCGATCTGGCTGTAAGCTGCAGACCAGGCAGCTCTCCAAATGGAAAGAGATTTTTATCGCCATGTCTAGCTTGCTGTTCCCTTGCACAACTCATCTACTTTAGCAGAAAAGGGCTTCCTGCCAATAGCATTAATGCAACTCAACCTTCTGGACACAGATGCACAGATATATATGAATTATACTCAATGGAAAACACAAACGCAGTCACACACAGCAGTGAGCTGTCAGTCAGGAACTATGTCGCACCCGTAATTGAGTCTAAGAGGGATGGTGCTGAAGTGTTCCCATTGGAGGACACGCTTTCAAAGGAACAGCACTGACGAGAGGTTTAACAACCCGTGGATCACTGTAGTTGACAATGTAACGCCTGGGTAGAGCATGTAGCGCTGTGAAGAAAGGAGTGCTGAACAATGAAAACTAAGACACCTTAATGTCTTCACTACCGCGGAACAAGCTGCCCTAAATGCTGTGTGCAGGTTTTGCCCTTCGCCGGTGGCCCAAATTCACTGGGAGACGTCTAAAAATAACCCAAAAGGTGGGAGAAGTTAAAAATACTCTATAATTGATATATTTTTTTATTCGTTATGTTACGGCAAATTTGTAACTGGCAGCTACAGTTTAACTCTCTGAGATGTGGTTTCCCTTGTCAGAGATTTAAAGTCTAATGTGGTTTTCTTAGAGTAGATTATCTCACCGACACTTCAAGACGTCTGTTGGTCTTCCTTCATGTTATCTGCAGTGACTTGAACTAATGTCCAGGTCATACACTACACATTTCGCCCCCATACTGACTGAACAAAAAAAAGTACTTAACCAATGCATATCAGATAATTTATCTTGGTAGTTAAGTACTTTTGTTAAATTATCCAAATGGAAACACTTTCAGGGCTAGTCACCAAGCCACATTAATGACCAGTAACTTGATTTTTTATGTTGCTCCTTAGGGTACAGCGCACAGATTCAGTGTTGATCACATGCATTTAAATGGCTAGATAAATACGCACCCCTTTATTCCTGTAAAACGACTTCCTGTGGTTCATCTTTGGGACCTGGAAACACTAAACAACACTGGAATAGGAAGCTTAGTTACTGAACAAATGATGTTCATATACCGCAAAGGTCATGGGGGACCGAAGCAACGAGGCTACAAATCTTGAATCTTTTATAATTTAATACAGAAATACAAAAAACGTGACCCACTGATAACCCTTAAGAACCTGTCATCAGTAAATGCTTTTCTGAAAACGGGATCTTAAAACTCACACAATTGTAACAGGCTTAGAGATAATTAAATCTAATCCATCACGCTGGGCTTTTAAGCAGACATGACATTAACGCTGCCAACAGTAAAGACAAGCAAAGAAACGGCCTCATCAAAAAGAATGTCTTTATGAACACACTTTTCTTCATTTGCAGTCATCTCAAAACAAAATGTTTGTCCTTTTATTCTAACAGAAGTGTTCAGTTTAACCCACTAAAATGGACCAAACATGATTTGATGCTCAGATAAGGTCTTAATTTGTTGGACCTTTGGTGATTTTTGTATTCGTTTCTGCTGCTAAGCTAATATCTTATTAAGCAAATACAGTTTAACTTTAGCAGAATACAAAAAAAAAAAAAAAAAACTAGCCATATTGACCTTATCAGTCATGCTATGAAGTTAGAAAAGATTTTTTTTTTTATTAAAAGTTATCCTGAAGGACATTCAACTATTTATCCTACCAATCCTGAGTTTGACATTAGATTTCCTGATATGTTTTGATCGGTTTGCTTGTTTTTGTTGTTTTATAAGGATATGATGTCTTGTTATAAACAAATCTGTTTAATAGAATACAGTTTTTTTTATGATTATTTAAACTTTCATTATGAAAATTTTTACTTTTATGTATTTACAAGCCCAACTAAGGACTAGTTTGACTAAGTTAAATATGCAGAAATAATCCAAAGCTTTTAAAAACCAACAAAAATCATTTTTGCTAAGGAATATTGACTGCAGCGATTAGGAGGGACGGCTTCCAGTACCAGACTTTTCTTGCCTTAACTTGTATTGTCTTTTGTGCAGATATTTACTTGTTGTCCAGTGTTGGTGGTAAAGTCCTACACAAGGTTAACCTCTAGCCTTGGACAGCCTGAGTCTGAGCTAGTTAAGTTCAGCAACACTAAATACAAAACTCAATAATTTGGGTCCTCAGGCCAAAGAACTTCTGTGAAGCGAATGGGCCAGTTATTAAACATAAATCAAATTCTCTTGTTGGCTTCAGGCTGCAGAAAAAATCCACTTTGCTATGAAGTAAGGGTGTAACAATATTTCTGGGTCATGAGACAAGATGGTACACAATATGAGTATATGGAGGTGGGGTGGTTGTTTTCACAAATAGAGTAAATATATCATCGATCTAATCAGCAAACAATATTGTAGTCTGGCTTTTACTAGTCCTCATGTAGTTGTGGAGAATTATTTCAGGTCCTTCTGCTCAGCAGGTGTGAGACTCTATAACCATCAATGCTCTCAGCAATATATTATTTGCACAACATTTTTTTAAATAAATAGTCTTATTTTTGTATGCTTTTTTTTATATACATTTTTCATTAATCTGTCTGCTTTCACTTTGCTGCTGATATCCCCGAGTTTCCCCAGTGATGTACATTATCACTGGCTTATGTCCCACCGTGATCTTTAGTGTGGTAAGCACTTTCTATTCCATGGATATCTGCAGTTAAGTGCAGCGCCATTTTTGTTATTTCACTGAGGGTCTGGAGTTTCTCTGTTATTTTGTGATTGACTTTGCGTTTTCCAGTATGCAAGAGTCAGCAAGTGTGTGCATGACATAAATGTCACTAGAGTGTTTTTGCACAGCTCTGCGTGGACATCTGCACACTCACCGGTTTCCTGCAACTGCACCCTGTTGTCTTCATGGTGTACACGTGCTGTCTTCATTGGTAGTCTTGTGGAAGGGAAAGGCACAAGGAGGAGAGAGTTCCACTGATTGAGCTTTAGAGATTAGAATCAAACATAGCGTATTTGCATAGTAAACACATGCAGCCTCACTGTTTACTGAGATTAAGTTAACATGTCTGATGTATAGGATTTTAAGTGTGGGCTGTAAAGCTTAACCAAAAGCTGTTTTTAAAGTGCCGTGCAGAAGGTAAATAAAAATAACTCCCGGGAAGGTAAGTTATTCTGGGAAAGCAAGTCACATTTCCATCTAAAGTCTGGGTCAGAAGTTCTGGTGCTGCTGCAAATGAATAAAATCCAAAGTAAGAATTACCTTTGTCTCTGCTTGACCATGTGATCTTTTGGGACAGTATCGCTCATCGCTTTGACATTCAGCGATCTAAAGTAATGTTTTATATCATGCTTGCAATTTTCTGTACTTATAAACAATGTCTACAATTTAGTGGCTGCTCACAGTTATAAGGTTTGAGCAGGGTTGGATAATTTCTCACATGTTGGCCAAGGATCACTATAGGTGGAATATGGTGTAATACAAAGTTTGCAGAAAATAAAATCAAACACTATTAAAATATATGTGAGTTTCATATAATGTGTATGGGTTTATGGGTCCGTTATTCACTGATTTTATGAAACACCTGGCTACATAAATAATAGATTTACACAAAATGTTTTAGGTATACTGCAAATAGTTTGCTTACTGGAATGAAATCGAAGAAAGACGGGTTGAAACGTGGGTAAGAACTGAGGAAGGGACACATTTACTCAGATATTTCTCGCCATGAAGTGTTATTCAGTAGGTATCAGCATGTGACTTTACCAGGTGAAATAAACCAAAGCCGTTATTCAGAGATGAAGGAGTGCTTTAAGCTTGACACCTTGTTTCATTTATTTTACTCTGTTTTTTTTGTGTGTTTTTTTTTTTTTAATCTAGTACAATCGATTGAATACATCTGGTTAAAGATGGGTGGTTATGGGATAGTGGGGATAACAGTCATCTACCCAACTGAAGATTGTGAATAAGCTTTCAGCCTCCACAACCACATGTCAATGTGTCCTTAGGAAAGGTACCGAGAGGGTCTACTGATCTGCATATTGTAAATGGATGTCAGTGTTGTGAGTTCACCTAGGTTCATGTTAATGTACTGCAGTGTAAAAGTTGTTTCAGGGGTCAGTATGGTTAGAAAAGGACCTGTTTAAATATAACTTCAGTCTATTTGCCGTTCATATATATAGGTTTTTAACAAGCTCCCATATATTTTAAATAGTTCGTCAGTGTTTTGGGTGTTTGCTAAGAAAATAGAAATAGTGACAGACGAGTTATTAATACCGTGAGAACACTTTGAAAATACTGCAACTTATTCTGTGGTAGCCCCCAGTGATGCCAAAGTTAAAATCTGTTTTGCACCTTCCCACTGGTTCTAAATTCGACAGCTATGCCTTTTGCTCGTCTGTAGTTCAAAATCCAAAACACTTAACTGATTGAACCCGAACTGGACAGGTCTACTAGACAGAGAATCTCAAGAACACACATTTATGGAACCAATTTTATTTCTGTGATACCTTTACATTTTAATTTAGCTTCTGTGACCTGGATGCGTGGTTACATCACTTCGCACAGACAGATGCAAAACCAGTTTTAACCCCGTGGCAACCGACGACGGGGGGAGAGAGCAGACATATGCTGGCACCTGTGCTGTCATGCCACAGTGGTAACAAGGGGCTATGTGGTCAAAGCGAGGCATTTGCGTGTAAGAGGGGAGGAGCTGGGATGGCATATGCCTAATTCCCCACAGTGCTGGCAGTTCAGACAGACAGTCGCTCCCTCAGCTGCTGTACTGCTGGATGGATGCCTGGTGACAGAGCACTGCCACCCTCGCTTAGCCGCGGTCCCTCGGTGACACCGTTTCTCACAGTGATACAACACATGTGCTGCCGCTTAGCTTCCCCACCTCTGGCTGGCTTCACACTCGACCTCAGCTTTACACGAAATGATAGTCTAGATCCTCTTGGCTTTGGCTTTATAATCATTACGACGACTGCCCTGGGATCTACGTGGCAATGTGCCGCTTTTTAGGGAGGCAGGTGTGTGGAACTTGCCTAAAACCAAGGGGCTTTGTACTCTGATTAAAATGCAGTGATTTGCTATAAAAGGCTTCACACACACACACACACACACACACACACACACACACACACTCACTAGTTGACAAAAATGGTCAGATGGCTGGGGCTATAGCTGGTCCTGTCCTCAGGGAGGTCTTAATTGGTCACAGTGCTTTACCATCTGGGGCTGTAGCAACAATGGAGGAGAGATGAAGGTAACGAGTGAGAGCTCCTGGAAGGGGTGTAGAAGGGGGAAAAAAAATGAGAGGAAAATCCAACTTTGCACAGCTTGGCAGTGATAACCTAAGAATTATTTGGACTGTTGTATACCTGATAAAATCAGTTTATATAATACAAGTGGGAGGCTGCATGAACGATTGCTGGGCTGTGGTGTCCGTGCCTGTAGGTAGACAAAGTATTGCGTGGCCGCATCTGTGTGCTTCTGTGCGAGCATACACGCTGTTATTGGCTGCCTGAGCAGAACGTGTAATAAGAACCTCCAGGACCGCAGTCATGGAGAAAACACATAAACCGTGTCTTGGAAGCTCTCTGTTTGTTTCTCTGTCTTTATGAGTAAACAGTGTTTGTTGGAGTTTGTGTTTGTTAAAGACGCGGGCAGATTGGGTATTCAGAGTTCTTGAATTCTGGGAATGTCTGCAACTGCATTTGTTTATTCAAGAACTGAGCACTGTGGAAATAGAAACTCTAAAAATAATGTGCAGACTGTAGTCGGTATTTTAATGTCTAAACGGTTATTCCGTCCAGGCAGTCGAACGTCCAGTTGTTTGAGCATATTTAAAGCATAAACAACTGAAATACATGCACAATAATTCGCTGTTAACTTTTACAGTAAAAAATGGCCAAAATACAAATAAAAAAACAAAAAAAACAAACAAAAAAAACCAAACATATTACCTAGAAAGCTTTGTATTTTGGATGTGAAAAATGAGTTGGAATCCTGGAAATAATCAAAAATGATGGAAAAGTTGAAAAGACGATGAAGAGAAATGAGGGATAAAGACACCGAGGAGGGCAAGAGGAGGAGTGCAATTCTGATTTGAGGGGCAGGAAGAATATTTCATGTGTTTAGGTATGATGAGTACATCTTCGATAGTCAAAAGGATTTCTGTCAACGATAGCTTGGCACACGGCACTCCTCAACGGCTCTTAGGAAGATTTGTCTTTCATACTCCCACCTCTCCTCAGACTACCCCTCCTCTCACACTTTGCCTTTTTAATCTCTCGCATACTCTCCATCTTCGCAGCACACTCAGTCAAGCTCTTCTTCCTGGCTGGGCCTCAATGAGACGCGGTGTCGTATTGAGTGTGTGTATGCCGTATAGATATGAATGTGAGCTCCTAAGTGTTTGTGTGTTACTTAGAGTTAATTCCTCCTCTTCTGCCTTTGTGTAAACAGCGTCTCGTATTAGAAAGCCTCTCCTCGCCACGGATTCCTCTCTTATCACAACATTCAGCCTTTTAACTGCACGTCACCGTCCTCCAGTAACAAAGCTCAAGCCTTCACTCACTGCCTACCTTTCTTTTCTTTTGCTCTCCCACCTTTTTTGCTTTTGTTGACTCTATTGTCGAATTGTTTTCTACAATGAGAAAGAATGGACATATGCAAAAGTAAAGCTCTGTAAAATACACTGTGAAAACTGTGGAAGTATTTTTTCTTTTACTTTTTTTTGCCACATTAGCTGTCAATCATATTTACTGTTTAGTCAGTGATGAAAATTGACAAAGTTTACCTTGATCCCAGTAATTGGTAGGTTAAATACTTAAAGGTTTAAATTTGTTTCTGTTCATTAAAGACATCATAGGTGAAAACCCACCGACATCATTCTCTTTGATGTACTGTGTTTTGAGATTAATAAAAGCAGATAAAGGTTTAGGGCTTGTGCTTTGACTCATAATCTTGTAATTCCTTCACTTTCAGGTTCAAAATATCTGTTATCAGGGAATCAGCAGCAATGTTTCCTTATCACGCGGTCTGCCAAGAAACCCTAACCAAGAAATCATTACTGATATAAATTTGTTATATATGATTGCACTTTAAAAATTAGGTAACTATATGTTATTAAAGGTAAAGTTTAAACAGTAATGATTTCCTGGTTAATGTCAAGTTGTCATAACAAAGACATTTTGAATTATGTCAACTTTGTATTAAAAGTGTCATAATTAACCGAATGACGCTTTATGACAACAGTCATAACTATTCATGAAGGCTTATTCATGTTCATGACATGTTATGTCATGTTTATGACAGTGTCATGACAGTCTTATTCACCCCCTTTCAAATAAAGTGTTACCGATTAGTGGACTATTTAAGAAAGGAGAAAATTGTAATGATGAAAAGAAAAATGACAGTTATCTGTAAAAGAAATGGAGTCTTAATATTTGTTGTAGCAGAACTATTCTTAATATGTTTTTTTTTTCTTTTCCATTTTGTTTATTCATTTATTTTGTGTATATAAAACAAAACATTTATAACTTATAAAGATGTAAATGTATTGTCATCGAGTAAAAGGCAGGGTACACCCTTAGACAGGTCAGCAGCCCGTCACACTGATCTTAAGCTCTACCAGGTTATGAAATGATTTAGACTAGACTCCGCCATTATTATTAATTATATCAAGAGGAAGGTTAAATGAAAACATTTCTAAAACATTAAGTAAAACCCCAAAGACTCTTAGAATGAAAGGATTTGACTTTTTAAATTTCTGTGTATTTACATTCTGCATTAGTGAGAATATGATGAAACCCATTACAGCTCAATAAGCACAGTCAGCTAATATATTGTATTTATTTAGATCATTCTGCCTCTGGAGATAATCTTCTTAAAATAAGTCTAAAAATAATAAGAATTATTATTTTTATTTTTCATTTCTATATATATATATATATATATATATATATATATATATATATATATATATATATATATATATATATATATATATATATAAAGTCTCAGTTTGATGCTGTGAAGTTTTATTATGAGATAGATGCTTGCTGCTGCAGGAAACAAGACAAAATTTACAAGGTTAGCTGTATAATATTAAAGGCATTTATGACTTTCAGTCTACATCTCTCAATCCTGGCATTTTGGCTTATAAATAATTTGGCCTTTTCCAGGTACTAAATCTAACCCTCAAGGACATAGAGAGTCGCAACAAACACATTTCTCTATTTCATTATTTGAGTAAAAATGAAGCCAAAAAAATAATAATAATAATCAAAGCATCCAAAGTCATAAAAGCATAGACATGTATAAAAGATGTACTTACTGTTTGCCATTCATCTCTACAGACTATTAGTCAGAATAAGCTAGAAAATATCAGGATGTCAGTCAGAATATCTCGCATTCCTTGTCGTTTATATCGATAGTAAATAACTTGTTAACAGTAGAAGAAAATGTGCAGGATCGTCCAACTAGGGCAGGACAACCAAATGTAGAGCTGATTCCATTGAAAGAAGAATACATCATGTTACTTGACTTTCCTTTTAATAAAACCGAGGACAACCTAGGCTTCACAAGCACAAAGTTATCTGCATTTTGTTCATACATAAGGAGTAGTTACAAAAATACAAGCTTAACATATCCAGGGTATCCATTTAAGTTACCATAATTAACTTTCCCTTGCCATTAAGTGTACTAAACGCTGTCTTGTCATTGTTGATCATCCTCACAGAAGATTTTTCTGCTCTGTATTGCTTTATTTTCATGTAAGTAGCATTGTGTTTTTATCATAATTAATCTCAGCCATTTTGCTTAGTAGACATCTCCGCTAGAATATTAAAGCAAGAGTAAATGCAGTTGTTTTCTTAAGAGTAAAGTGTGTTTACTTTTATGTTTTAGGTTATTTCTGGAGGCACACGAGAAAGATTTATTCCCTTTTATCACTGGCATGCTACGCTGACTCTATAAATGCTATTTGCACTTAGAGCAAAAACAAACCTTTATAATCATTGTGCTTATTGCAAATGTCTGTCCTCATTTTAATACAATGTGTTCTTTAAAGGCTAAATTAAAAACGGTTTACTTTCCCAGCAATTTCACTTTTAAAATTGTTTTACAAGAAGGATTGGGACGCGGAGAACAGTTGATGCAATTTGGGAAGCGTTGCACTCTGCACGGTTAGTGGCTCATGTGCGGTGTATAAAAACAACAATAAAATATTTTGTTGTTCAGTGAAGAGCTTAATAAAGAACAAGGATCAAGATTACTTTAACATTATTTAAATTTAACAGTAGAGTTTCATGGAAACGAGCTCCATCCGCAGTGTAAGGAAGGAAGTTGCTTCTTTAAACCAGTCAACTGGAACTGTTTATTTCTGAGGAAAGCTGAGAACATATCTCTCAAGTATATGAATAAAAGGCAGACATGGACATTATGTTCCATCTCATCTCAAAGAACTCCTTCAGTTCTACTTTAGTGGTTTAGAAAGTCAGGTGTTCAAAGCAGTGTGAAGGACATTTGCCTCTTAGTCATTGAAGTAACCTGTGCGTCACCGTCTCACCTGTCAAAAATGTGAGTCATTTCTGTTGTCATTACCGTGTTGTTTACCGAACAACATGTGGGTTGTTTTTTGTCACAACTGAATAGCTGTGAAACTGCCTGGGGAGCAGAGTCAACTCCGCCGATGCTGGAGAGGTGAGACATGACACCAACTCTTGATCTTGACTTTCCAAGAGGAGACGTTCACTGCAGCCCCGAGTTCTTTATTGGTTGTTCTGGAGGGGCATTTTTACATATTTGGATCATTTCTAATTTCTCTTTGGTTTAGAATTTATATTTCTTAGAATTTATTAAGTATACAGCTTGATGGGAAAAAATGTACAACTCAAAACTTATACAAGAAAGACTACATCACCAGTTTTTTTTTTTTTTTTTTTTTTTTTAAGATATGGGTCATATGGGCAGTTGTCCAGGGTGGCAGTGGCAATTGGGGTGCAGAAGCAACCAGGAAAATTATTGCTTTTATGTATGCAGTTAATGGGAAGTCGGAACCCCCTGCTTGCAGCCAAGAATAAGGAGACTATTTTACATCATTTGTACAGGATTGCATTGAATTTTGGTTTAGACCAGGAATTTAGATGAACCCCAGAGCTATTTTGCTTATTTGCTACACCATATTAAGTTGACTGTTTGTTTGTTTTTTAATAAGGTTCTGTAAAATCATAAATGTAGTGAAAATATGTTGAATGCCCGTGAGTTTGTAAAGAAATAAAGAACTTCTCGGAGGCTACCAGCTAGCCTACCGGACCCTCTGTCTTAGCGCATTCTTTCAATTTCAAACAACTGGAGCTGAAGATGCTATATCTATGGGAGACAACACAGTATCAATGAGTATTAATCATATGCACTCCCTCTATTAGTTTCATGCCATTTTGTAAGCCAAACAACATTCCTATTATTATCCAAGTTAAGCTGGTTGATGCAGCCGGCTGTGTAGAGCTGCCTGAGAGGCATGACAAAAGTGAAGTAAACTTTTGGATGTTTGCTATATTTTTTTTGTTGTTGTTTTTTTGTTGCATTTTCTGGTCTACTAGTTGTTTGGAATCTATCCAGCTGGGCTGACAATCAGCCAAACAGGCAGAACAATGCAGCTAAAGGTCTCATGGAAAAAACCTTTTCAGTTTGAGTTGTTTTTAAGTGACAAAAATCTGGTTTAATGGAGAGATAATTTGGCTGGCTTGCCTCCCATCGCTGTGGGAAGTTCTTTAATGTTCTACAAACTCTCTCTGATATGGCATCTCTCTTTGGAAGGTATTGATAATATATTTAAGAAAAAAATCACTTTAAAAATGCTAAACTAGCTTTATGTACCCGGGGTCTTCAACTCCAGACCTCAAGGGACTTTCCGACGCACCTGAATGACATGGATGAATTACCTCCTCATTTCTCCAGAGTCGTGCTAATGACCTAATTATTTGACTCAATTATTGTTGAAGCAGAGACACATCTAAAAGCTGCAGGACATCATCCCTCAAACTCTGGAGTTGAAGATCCCTCCTGTATACTTCAAGTTTTTTTTAACTCTTATAATGCCATGTTGATATAAACCAACAACCTGCCAGCAAAATCTGTAATCCGTGGCTGGAAAGAAAGTAGTGCCTCTGGAGGTTTCCTACAGCACTCAAAGGATCATTTGGCACTGGTCTAGGTCAAGCTTGTTCTGGGACTTCACATATTTTCACTTTCAGATGGAGATCTGTGGAGTTTAAAGACCAGGTCAATAACTCAAGGTCCCCCCCGGGCCTCCCAAGCTCAGTGTGTGTGTGTGTGTGTGTGTGTGATTTAATCTGTGCTCTTAGACAGCTTTTTGTCTTTTAGATGCTACATCATTGTAGCATTTTTCTTTAAAGACAACTTTATATCCTTTGCATCTATGTCAGAGAGGCGTATAGGAGGTTGTGTAGATGCTAAGATTACACTCAGAAAATATAGGTTTATTAAGATTAACCACTTTACAACACGTGTGATGCTGAGATCATGTACAGCCTCCTGACTGTTTTATAGTGGAATGCATGGCAGTAGATCCTGTGTAGTTCCAGTTTGTTCTGTTATTAACCTCCTGTGTGTTCCTCCAAATTTCTGTGCTAATGAGCAGCACATCCTTTGAGACTGTGGGGCAGAGTGTAGCTGACTCACACCCCTCAGTGAGGGGTTGTTTGTGTGTGTGTGCAAAAGGGGGAATACCTCTGCACCGTAGTGGAAATGCCTACTCAACTAATCTGAGTGGGTCAGAGAGCTGTCATTCCTTCAGACTTAACTACCTGTGTGTTTGGCTGGGTTTACAAACCGCCCAGGTTGACTGTTTATCCCTATTGTGACTCTTTTAGGAGCTTGGATTTGTTTCTTTATTGCTGAAACATAAGATGACACTGCTTCCCAAAAATAAGTTTGAGATTTTCTCTTCGTGCTAAAGTCGCAAACATCATGACTTTTAATGAAGTATTGTGTGACAGGCCAAGTGGACAAAGGAGGCATGATTTATCAAATTTCTAATAAGTCAAACTTTGAAGTGTCGCTGATGCCCACATACAAACTGAAGGACCTCGAGAAGTTTCTTCACATGTAAAGGGTCGACCATATTGTGATCATCTGCAAAAATACAACATGTCTGTTTCCCCTTGCCATGTCAGGGGTCAAATCAAACGCTCTGGTCAGATGAAATGAAATCTTTTACCCTCCATGTAAAAGGTGGAAAACTAACTTCACAAATACCAATACCAACTTATCACAGAGGTAGGCTCATGACCTGAAATTTTCTCACAATTTTTCTATAAGGAAATATTTTGTCTTGGAGGACCAATAATCACACAGTGATTATTGGTCACTGTGTGGAAGGAGCCAGGTTCCTTCTAGAACCTGGCTCTAGAAGCTGCGAAACAACTAAAATTCAACTGGAGATTAAAGCATATTAACGGATTAGAAGGAACGGGCCTGTCAAGACTTAAAAAAAATGTATATTTATAAATGCTCTCAATCCAGTCTGTAAACTGAGTGTGAACTATTTTGCAAAGAACAGGCAAAATGTTGGTGCTGTTGTGCAAAGCTGGTAGAGACATACCCCCAAAATTTGTGGCCGTATTTGCAGAAAAAGGTGTTTATAGTAAGTAATGACTCTGGACCCTCTGCGTTTATCAGCACTTGGAGCTGGCACAAGGAATCGCTGGCTTGGGACCCCTTATGGTGGCATTCTGCATTGTGTTGGTCTATCACGTAAAATCTAAAGTATGTATAAGTTAGTGGCTGTAAGGTGACAGAATGTGAAAAATTTAAAGGGAATGAATCAATTTCCAACACTGAGGAGTCTTTACAGTGACAATCAGTACATAGATTTGTTATAAAATATATATAAAATATAATGTACTGATTTTATAACAGTCTATCTTCACAGAGCAAGATTGAGAATTGTATCCCATCTTTTCCCTTAACACACACTGTGTTTATGGAATCGGGTGTTGCAAAGCCATCGGGAGGAGGATGACGAACTGGAGGAGGAAAGTGATGAAAAACAGAAGAAGTGATAATTAGGAGCTGATAAGTCAGTTCACTTACAGTAAAAAAAAAAAAAATAAATACACTAACCAAGAACTGCATTAAGTGGTGGCGGACTGATGGAAGGACTTCTTGACGAGAGGAGAAAAGTGGGCTGGGCATGAATGACGGTGCAACAAGAGATAAAATAATACTTGGAGATCCTTTTATTAAATGTGGAGCCCAGTTTCCCTTTCAGCTGCTGTGACCTTTCATGTTCGAGAACAGGACACACATATACACACACTCTTGCACCCACTGGCAGTGATGTTTCGTTGGCAGAAGACTTCACATCTTCACGCTAAAATCTCATAACAGCAACTTTGAGACCTCTCATATCCTCTCACCCCTTTCAGCTATAACCCCATCTCTTCACCTACATCTTCTGTTTCATTTCTTTTTCACAGTTTTTGATTTGATTGGGAGTCATGTGATATTACAGTGTGGAGTTCTGCTTGATCATTTGAACGTAGCGTCAGACATTCACTTTATAGTTTCACATTTAAAACACTGGCGTTTGAGCGACTTGCTTTTAGCTATACGGTTAAAATGCATTCTTAATCCGTTTAAAAACAGTGTATAGAAAACAATCATGTACAGAGACTGGATTTCTGCAATTTTCCACTGAGAAAAAAAATAATTTTGGATGCATTATATATACTCAGTCACGCGGGATATGACAATCCAGCGTGAATCCCTTCTATTTGAAAACAAAGTTTTCAAATAGAAGGGAACTGAACAAAAAGGATATTTTCCAAGTGGAATATTCTGGTACAGTTTCAACATAACACCATTCTCTGACAGGAACACATTCACCCCAGGGATAAAACAACGAAATAGAAGTTCAGCAGTGTGGTATTTGTCCAGAACAGAGAGGAAGGTTCAGAGCTGCATACTAGATAACTTAAACAACTACCTAGAACGAATGGCCCAACATAAAATAGGTAGCTCTGTGGGTCAAGACTCGCAATTAGAACTGTAGTGAGCTCAATTTGGGTTTAACGCTGGAGTGAAGCCATCGACATTGGGCATGAAAACCCAGTGCTAAACTGAGGGGCTGGCATCCTCAGGTTTGCCTGAGGATGCAGCCCTGATCCTGATTTGTCTGGTTAGGTGTGTTTTTTCACTCCTTGAGACATCTGAACTGTTGGTGTGGTAAGATGACCTGTTTGGATATTCAAGTGACAAAGACCTAAACTCTGAGCCAAATTGTGGACAGTGCCAGTGAGTCATGGGACCCTGTTGACCTCAGTGCTGACATTAACAGCCCTACTAGTGTGGTTGTTCCCAACTACAACTTCTAAGCCCAATAAATCCAACTTGTATTTAGAGCTGAAAAAGCTGAGTTGAGTTGAGATGTGAAATGGATTCAAGAAATAAAGAACTAGTCCAGCTGCTTTTTACTTGAGGATTTAGAATGTTGCAGGGCATGTTTTTCTTGAAAAGTGTGAAATAAAAAGTACTTTTAGCATCCGCCCGTCCGTCCGCCCGCTCGCCCGCTCGCCCGCTTTTGCTGATAATGGTTTGCTTTCAGACAGTAGAAACAACTTCTGCCGTTTGACCAGTGGTCTTACCTTCATTTGACAGTTGCATACGGAAAATGCAATGCTTAATATGCAACGAAAGAGACATAATTAAGACCTCCAATTTCCAACTCAGCCCTCTGCTTGGATGATTTCATACGCAAATGGAATATATTAGATAAGAAGACTGGCATATTTTGGAACCTTACATTAGTCAAAGAAATTTTGTAGATGGCAAAGAGCTAAGATTTTATGCAAATGCAGGTCTCTGGTGTTTTAATTACATTTGAGAATGTTGTGCCAATAAAAATAGAACTTTTAAAACTTCTATCCAGCAATGTGAAAATTACTCTTGACTCTGACAAACCCTTCAGCTGCGTCTGTGTCAAACTTTAGACCCGAGTCAAAGAGGGACTTGTTATATATAATTACATTTTAATTCAACAAAATATACAATGGCTATTGTTTTTCCTCAGATTGTTGATGTTTTGATTGCTGTGGTTTATATTCAGTTAAAGGTCATTTCTGCACTCTTTTTGATTGCATATTCTGCATCGTATTTTATTGCAGTTTATCACGAGATAATTGTGAAATGAAAATTATGATCATTTACTGAGAAAAATTTCTCAGCATGTCAGTCTACTGACAACAATACAGGACATCCCTCAATCATATATTGCTTTATGTTCTACCAGCACAATTTAGGAAGTGTGGTCTTTGTGTTGTACCCCTGAATAGACTCTGATTGTGACCTTTGCTGTTTCTCAGTCAAACCTGATTACAAATGCCACTCTGATGGGGACAATTACAACTTTGAAAATGCTATGACTTTTTTTTTTTTTTTTGAAAAATTACAAACAACCGACCTCTTTTAATCAAGAGAAACATTTAGTGGAAATACCCTTTGATTTTATGTACACACCTGATTGACTGGTAGGGTTGCCACCTTTTAGAAACTAAAATAAGGGACGCCCACCATGGCTTCTCAGGTTTATCATGGCCCAGACTGTCTGACTCTATGGGGTAGGTTTCCCAAAGCAGTGGAAAGGCTTATTTTTTATGTTGGTGTTTTTTTTTTGTTTGTTTTTTTTTTTGTTTTTTTGTAAAGGAGTTATTAAGAAAGCAATTATTCATACACAGAGGTTCCCAAAAATGTTATTGTAAGAGCAGCACTACTTCCACAAGTAGAAGTGTCCTGTCTGAATATTAGTTTAAGTTAATCAATATGATGCTCCGGATGTGATTCTCGCCCCTACAGATGGTTCTTCTGACTCAGTGCTATTGGGTTTGTTTGTTTGTTTTTTCAATGTCTTCCTCTTAACAGTTTCTTTAATCCCCCTTCATCAATCCAATATTTGTCAAGTGAATTTTCTTTGAATACGCTTGGAAAAGAGTATGTTTCCTTCCATGTAATCAGTTGTGCCAAGCTGATGAAAGAATCAGTTAAAACTTGCTTCAGCACATGCTCTGGTTAAGCCCTGAAACTGGAGTGGGTGATATTCTTGTGATGTTCCATAAAACTGAAAACCAACACATGACAGTCAATTGTTTGTTTGTTTTTTAATCACGTGGAAGAAGATGTGATTTGAAAAATGCCCACAAGCACATTTAGTGGAGGGCCGAACTTGCCGAGAGTAGACATCAGCATTTGAAAGGGGAGCGTTTGTTTTACTCAATAATCAGTGGTCAGTGGCATTGTTTTTCTGGGCACTTCTGCGTTAATAGAGCCTTGTTAGCTGCTGCATGGCTGCAACTGATGAGACCTGCTGACATCAGTCCTCATTTTAGCCGACAAGCTGACAGTTGCCATCTTAAAACAAGAAACATTTTGCCTCTCCTTTCAGCTTAAGTGGTTTCTCTAGGCCCACATACATCAACCTTTGTGCACATATTTTGCATAACAACACACAAACTCGTACAACTGGATGGGCAATACTTAAAAAAAAGAACTGTTTTGTATTTCAAATTAAATTAGGGGAACGGCTGCATTTGATCACATGCATATGTTCTATTATGGATGTACCCCATGCTGCGGACACCGATCCCTAGTGAAACCGTTCAACTCTTGTCCTTTTTTTCCCCGACTCTTTCCTTTGTTCTCTATTACAGAAGGCTACCACATGTCTCTTATTTGCGGCTCCAAGTCATTATCCAGATATTGGCTCCTTTTTTTCTTTTTTTTTTTTTTTCTTGTTTCCCTCCTTATCCTTGCTTTAAGCTGGCACCCTTGGGAACATAGAACGTATAGACCTCAGCTTACAAGAGTTTGCTCTCAGATGTTTGAAATAGTTTTTCTTGTGATTTGAGAAAAAAAAAACTTTTATTTAACAGATTTGTAGCATCCTCTTGTATTCTCCAGACAACGTGAGGGACATTGTCTGTATGTAGGTGATAAAAAAATCTTTGTGTAATGTGTTCCCCCCCCCTCCCCCTTTACCTGGACTTGTGTGCATACCGGATGCATCAACTAAACAAAGATTGGCCTTTTGTTCATCTTAGTTATTTTCTTCCTCTTTGTCTCCCTCCTCTGTCTTTTTTCATCCTCCCTCTTTCTCCCTATATCCCAGCTGAACCACTTCAACCCTCACTCTGACTCATCAGCAGCTCTCGCAGAAAATAACAAAGCCACGGAGGATGTGAATGGCTATGATGTTGGATTACAAAAGTCAGGTGTAGGCAGAGCTTCCGTACCTATTTTTTCTATGTTTTACCTTGCGACCTAGTAGATCTGCATTTGCTGCAGGCATTCTGGGTCACTGAGTGATGTCGGCTGTGTCTTGGGGCTGGACTCACATGAAGTAGAAGCAGAGGATCTCACCCACTCACTCTGTTTTCCTCTCGGTAGTGCTCTTCGTTTCACAGAGTAATTAACAATAATTACCCTGCTGGCTCTGCCAAGTGGCCATTTGCTTTGTAGCAACACACATGCACACAACAGACACTCAAGACCTTAACCCAGTCTGACCATTGCCGAACAGCTGGAGTGGTTGTCTGTTAAATTGGTTAAAAGAAAATAGATATGAATATTTGTCACTTTGGAATATGGATATAAAGTTAAAGTAAGAAATACTCAAATGCGAATGTCAAAAGAATTTGGGAATTTTATAATAATAATTTATCTTAAATATGTTGTCTTATTGTGGTATAATTATCCAACCAAAAACTGCAATAAGTTGAAATTCAAGAATTGGTGGCCCCTGTTTAAATTTATGAGGTATTTTGTCATAACTGCACTCGGCAAATGAAGAATGGAGAATTTGGAGGCCGTCCTTCCTCTTTCACGGCACCGTCTACTTTTACAACACACTAATATCACTGACAGTGAAACAGACCCTCGGCAAAGTTTCAACACAATCATGCATGGCAGCTGGCGCCGTGTTCTTAGACATGAAAGTCTGACCTTAACTCCTCCACACATTATTATTGTTTTACTGAGACCAAGGAGCTCAATCGTTGTCTTTTCTGACAATAAACTTTTGCCTGAAACCTCATGAAACAGACCTGAAAGTCTGAAAAAAGCCTGCATACGCTGAGATGTTGCGCAGTAATCTCTTACCAAGTTTTTGAAAAGTAATTTTATTATGAATAATTGTGCCAATACTCCCACTCATAATATTACTCTACACTATGGGAGGATTACACAAATTCATTACTTATTAAATGAAAGAACAGGCAGGTTGCATCAGCCAACACAACAAAAGCTGAACATTTTCAGCTCAGCAAAGAGCCAACATGAGTCACAGCATTTCCTCCACTAATCAACCTCTCTTATGAGAAGACAGAAGGGATTAACCTTGACTCTCAGATGCTCAATCCTTTAAGGAAAACACAACATTTCTGCAAGCATTAATACTTAAAAACACAACACAGCCATTTGATTTTTCCATTGACTTTACTCCATCCTTTCTGCTTTTGTAACGCCACAGTGTGAAAAGATGCTAAGAGCCACATGCATGCCGAGCGCACAGATGAGACTTCATGAATAATCATCTTTTCCTCTTCATGTCATCTTTTGCAAAATCCCCCCACCCCCCCCCTCTCGTCTTGGCGTCCTTTAGCCCCCTCACACTTCTCACCTCGCGTGTTTAGACTTAAAAGGCCAGCTGGAGGGTTGACAAGCGTCAGTCACTTCAAAAAGCTAAAAAATGTAAGGGAAGATCAGGAATATAGGGAGATGAAAGCTAAAGCTGAAGATGGGGTAGAGCAGAAAGAAAGGTTAAAAGACTTACAGCGAACTGACGGTGTCGGTGCCAATCAAAATAACTGATAAATATGGAGAGTTTTCAGGTCAAGTTTCAGATTTCACCTGATTTATTGGTGAACTAACTCAGTCAACATTATTTTGAGCTCATATTCTCTCTGTGAGAAAGAGTGAAAATAATTAAAATGTCTAAAATGTTCATATTTTAAGCCAGTCTAAAACTATAGCATTTAGAGCTAGGTTTAGTCACTATTATCTCTATAATTAAACAATCTCTTTCATAAATCATAATGGGCAAAATCTCAGACTCCAACATCTCTCTGCCCTCCTTTCTAACTATATAGCCAGACAAAGATTTAAAGAGGAGCAGCAAAAGCAAACGGGGTGGAGTAGCAGTGTTTGGGAACAACTGATGCTGCCATCCAGAATATGTTATTGTGGAATATCAAGAGTTACAACATCATTTAATTTCCCTTTGGGATAAAAAAAAAAAAACATTTTATTGGATTGAATTTCATTGGATCTGCATCTGTAAGCGCACACTGTTATGTTGCAATTTTCTTCTGTACATTAAAATGTGTAATTCCAATAAGGAAGTTCATTGCATTTCATTGGAATTTGTCAGGAATAGTGAGGGAAACCGAAAACATTCATTTTCTCTTTAAAATAGTGCAATTCCCAATTTATAATTTACATTGTTTTTGTTTCAGTTATCACATTTAATTACATTTTAGAGACTATAGTTTAAATGCATTTGTTTTTGTGTGTTAAAGTCAGAAGTAAACAATATTTAAAAGATGTCTCTGGGGACCTTCAAAAGCTTGGATATTAGTAGCAGATTTTAAATAGTCAGAAAGCTGGAGTCTTTTGAGAGGCAGAAGGATAGTTTTTGCATACCAATAAGCATCTTTTTGTTGGAGCAACTTTTAAATTTTAGAGGAAAGACTTAAAAATTCAAGATCTCAAGTGAAACTGACAAAACTTAAAATAATAGCATGAGTTTTATAAAAACTGGAGAGTATTTTTGTGGAAAACAGAAATGCCTTTCAACTAAATAGATGTTTCAGTTTTTTTTGTTTTGTTTTGTTTTTATCTCCTGGTTCTGCTTTGTTGATCTGTTTGGTTCAGTCATTTACTTTTTTTTTTTTTTTTTTTTTTTTTAATTATCCACAGTTTTTTTCTCTCCAAAATTCTGTTGGTTTTCCATATGTTCAATAGAATTTACAATCTGTCACACAAAGTTAACAAATCCCCTGACATGTCGGTGTCAATCTGCTCTTTACAGGCTCTTCTGTTCATTATTCCAGATGAAACTGTTTCTCCAGTTAAGACACTGAAATACATCACAAACTTACTTCATTTTCTCATAACCTTAACAATTTCATGCATTATATATTTGTAAATGTGCAAATCAAAACAGCTTCCATCATTATTTGATAAAACCTCTCCAGTGGAGTATCTCCAGGTTTTTTCTCTTAAGTGAAGCTGATTTTAAATAAACATAAAAAGGAGCTTTTGACCTGTTTGAAATTGTGTCAAGTCCTTTTTAACTTAGTGAAGATGCAAATTCCAGTATGCCCTGTGAACTCAAGTCACATTTAAGTTGCATAAATAAAGACTTCAGACGAGATTGAATTCACTCATGCACTCACAATTTCTTTGAAATGGCAAAAATGTTCACAACATTAAGCTTTTAGCATCTCAAAGCCAGATATTAAATGTATCCAAAGTAATATTTTAAGGCTGTTCTGATGGTTACAGTTTAGCACCCAGCAGGTAGAATAAGTCGCAACAATGTCCTCACAAGTGGTAAACATGAGTGTTAGTGCCCAAGATTGTCATCTCATGCTGTTCCTAATCCCTTGCAGATTGAGGTCAGCAGGGCTGTTGGAGGATCTTGGTTTGTTTACCATCCATCTTAGCCTGTCAGAAAAAGGCAGAGATGGACTGATTTGGTCTGATTCCTGCAGTGCTTTGTTACAAAGATGCAAAGTAAAAGTGTTAAATATCCTTTGAAAGAAGTGCAGCAAACGATTGTGATGTCGCTTTTTGTTTTATTTATTTTTTTTTTTTTTAGCTTTTCACAGGTGTATCTGAGAGGGGCATGTGAATCAGTTTGGTTATCAGCTTGGTGTTAGTGGGTATAGTTGTTATAGTAACTCTGGACTATTCTCAGCCACCGCGAAGCATCATGTGGGAGGGTTGCTATGGCAAAGGCAGGTTGTAACGTAGGTGTGTCGTTGCGGTAACTGTAGGTCTATTTGAGGCTGCCATTCACTCATTGTTGACTTCAGTGAGAGAAGTTAACAACCTTAACCTTACCAAGATATTTCAGACAAACCTTTCACTGTCGGTGAAAGGTTTGTCTGAAATAAACTAAACTAAACTAAAACTAAAAACTAAAACTAAACTAAAAAACTAAGATCACAATCTATATACAAAATATATAATGTTTTTGGACTCTTGGATTGACATCGATTTAGCTGACTTAACGCTAATCTGATGTCTAACTGAGTCAATCCTCGGGCAAATTGAGGGTCCAACCTGCTGGCCAGAAGAGACTGATATCAAGGGCAGTGTTACTACCTGGATATTTCTCTCTCTCTCTCTCTCTCTCTTTTTTTTTTTTAAATGGGACTTGTTCACTTAAAGCAGCTTAAGAAAGATATGCCAAACATAGCTAAAAACTGATTAATCCAAATTGATTATATTTACCAGACGATTAAAAGATTTGATAATGGTGAGTTACCTTAGTACTTTGACATTTATAAGTGTTTCTGGAGCTGAATGACGTAACTACTATAATTTATTATAAAAATAACAACTAAAATCTCTATAATGCTGTTTTGAGTTGTTCTACTCTTTATTACGCAGTGCTCTGTCTACAGTAAATGTAGGTAGAACTACTGACAACGTCATTGAACCATAAGATACTTCACTGCTTTCAAATGTTGATTTGTTATACAATGTGTGCAGACACTGAGCTTTATTTAGTCCCCTCTTATAACATTGCGCCTCAAGCTTTGGCAGCGCAAGTAATTTGACAAAAATCCACCTGAAATGAATGACGTCTATGTGAAAAATGTGAGCGGCCATACTTTTAACAAAAACAAGACCTTTAATGGTTTCTTGCAAGAGAAATGAGAGTAAGCCAAGTAGCCGGGATAAATATGAATGATGCATGAAGACTTCATGGAACCAGACTTCTAACATGATAGTCAGCAGGACTAAAGCTGCATTTGATTTTGACTCTGAAGCTGTGTTTCCAGTGATTAGAGCAATAAAAATCAATCAGAAACCCCAGAAAATAATCTGACTGCAAAAGTTTCACACTAATCCCAACTTTTAAATCCATTGGCTGCCTCATGCATAAATCTATCGCCGGTTGTAAGAGCTGGTGATAGATTCAGTATTAAACCGTTTATTTGCGTCTCTATCAAATTGCACAAAAAAAAAAAAAAAAAAGATGATGAATGACACTGGCTGTTTTTACACTTTATCAGGTTGAATTTGACACTATTTCCAGAACCGACTTTCAAAGTAAATGGAAGATTAGGGTCCTGAAATTGTGGAGAAACATAACAACAGATACCATTATGCGTCAGTAGATGGAAATTACAGTTGACAACATAATCAAGCCCTGAAAAATTCATCCCACAACACATTGTGGCAGCTAGTCTGAAGCTAAATAAAGTGCTCTGTCAGGCTTCAACTAGCACAACTTAATTTTGGAGCTGACTGTGCCTTACCACTCCTGAAAGGCCTTTAAAGGCATTCGAAAAGAAATACTCCCAAGTATAAAAGATTAGTCACCCATGGCAGACAATGTGTATGAGGTGCAGATTGATTGCCACTGGAGGTAAGATGCAGAGGGCTTGAGGCCACATGATTCAACTTTGCTTTCACCACACTGGGCATTGAAGGATTGCTATGAAAGAGAGGCCATCAGCAAACCACCAGTGCAGCAAAGAACACCCAAAGTCGGCTGTGGTTCAGAAGAGCTGAACAGCAGGCTTGGGAGTAGCTCAATTTCAGCTCCGACACCACCAAAGGCTTGATCTGTCTTTTTAAAATCATTCTGTTGGAGAAAACAAGTTTAAGAGCAGATTGCATTGAGCTGTTATCACCCAGACGTCACAGCCATTACTAACAAATGCTCAGCCCAAATTGGTAGAAAATGTAAAGCTTTTCAAACGGCACAAACA